>NW_020955380.1:6783-482470 GCF_003031625.1 Empidonax traillii
AGCACATCCAACGCTGTGTGTGCAAACATCTTACAGTTGTGTACAATTTTGGTGCTAAAAAGCATAAAATTACCACAAAACTAGAAAGCACTGTGCTATTAGTCCCCACCCCAGTAATCATTAGCTTCTTTGAAGTGCTCTAACACCAACAGGCATCTTTTAACTTCATGTGATGACACATTTTCATACCAATATACATAATGTTTTAAGGAAGTGTTATATCAGACCATGATGATAAATAATTTGTGCTGAAAGCTTCCCTGATCACTGCACAGAAACACTTGCATGGATACAGAAAGACAGACTGGAAAGCTCAAGCTTAACTGCTGTAGGCAGGACTGGGAAAGCCTGCGAGAGTAAATAATGGAGAGATGTGCAAGACACCCTGACACCCCAGCCTCAGGTGAGATGGAAAAGTGGCTTTTACCTGGCAGTGGGACAGGCAACCTTACAGAACACTCTGCTGAGTCCTGGTGAGCCTCAGGGGACCAGTGCTCAGGGGGCTGGGTTCCATCTAACTGGTGGGGTCTTGACAGCACGTGCCAAAACCTCAACAGAGGAGTTTTCCTTCCTCTCCAGGTCCTGCTGCAGCACCTCTCTGGCAGAATAGATCTAAAAAAAAAAAAAAAAAAAAAAAAAAAAGAAGAGGAAAAATGAAAAGGACAAGCTCTGCTATTAGCGTAGCTACAGAGACATTTATAAACCAGCACAGAAAGGGGAGCTGCTTTTAAAGCCTTTTGACTCTTGCAGTCCTGCCAAGAAGTGGGAATCAGAGAAGGCTGGTCGTATTTATTCCCACACAGAAACCCCCACTGGCCTCAGGCTGAGTGTCTTTCAAGGAAACCAAACATTTTCTATTGCCAGTAATGAAGCTTACACCTAAAATCCGGAAGGGAATAAGAGAAAAGGCTTTTCAGTTGTGTGATGGACAACCCGCAGTCCTGTCCCAGCCCAACCCCCGTGCCCTGTGTGGCTCAGAAGCACCGGGCACAGCAGCAGGAGGCTCAGCTGGGAGCCAGGGAGGCGTGTGCCGGCTCCACAGGGTGCCTGCAGCCCAGCCCGGGCATTTATTCACTGCCTTGGAGAATTTTCTGCCTAATTAACAAACTAGATCGGGGTTTTCTTTGTTTTCCAGACCACCAGGTCACAGACCAAAGAAGCTCCCTTTGCCTCTTACCCTGACTCCACTCTTGTGGCCACTGCTGTTCTCGGGAAAGGATCGAGTGTGTTCTAACCATCCCCAGTGCTTGCTTGCTCTCCCAGTGCACACTGGCTTTATCCTGAGGTGGTGGTTTTCCCTGGCTGAGTGGAGGGCATGTCCACACAGCACGGGAACGTGCAACATGTGGCACAAACATGATCTTTTGACGTACCAAAAGGACAATGACCAGAAAGGCACAATGGAAGGTCATCACTTTTCAAGAAAACCTTAGATCAGCCTCAGGTGCAGGAGTACAGATGAACCCCTGCAGCTCCTCCCTGCATGGAAAAGCACCACCAGCTGCCTGCCCATCCTGGCCCAGCTGTGCTGCTGCCACCTCCTTCCTGCACACCCATAAAGACTGAACAAGGCAAAAGGACCAAAGGGTTAAAACCACTCCAGCAGCAGCTGTGTTGGATAAAAGCATGGAAGATGTTCTCAATTGGATCAGTGTAAATCAGAAAAGCCTCCACTGACAAAGAGGCAGCCAAGTCTGTCGGGGTGAACAAGGCTGGAATCAAACTGACAACAATTAGAACTCTCTCACTATTTTTCTCCTCCACTCCAGTTGTTTACCTCTGCCTCCCTGCCTGCTCCCTGCTTCTGGCATGGCAGCTAAAACGTATTTGTTCACAGTCTCATGAATCCTTTCTTCAGAGCCTTCCTTGAAATGTTCAGATTTCAGATGGTCACAGGGTTTTGCCTTCAGATTTCAAGCTCCTCAGGGCAGAAACAATGTCAAATCAGTGAGAAGCATCCTGCATGCTAATGAGGCCACAGAAACACTAACTGTACATACAGTTAACACATCTTTTCTAATCCACATCCTTGAAGCATTTTGTAATCCAAACTGCCAAGAATCAGGGGCAGAGAGAGGAGGGGTGTCTCGCTCCTTCCATTAGGTTTTACAGCTAACAAAGTACTTCTTCAGGTGTGCTACAGCACATCCAACTCAAGCATGGCCAGATGCTGTGCTCTGTAATCAAGAGATCTTTCTTCCCCTCTGCCACGCATCTTAAATCACCGGCTTCAGTCACTTACAATGTGCTGCTCCCTGGAAAAAGTTAATAAGACTCCATAAAAAGGCTGTATTATTACAACTTCTGGCAGTGGCCCATATATACCAATCACCTCAATACAGGATTTTTGGCAGGTATTTATGCTTAATTTTCTACTTAAGCAGCTATTTTATTAAGAATCCGCATGTAGCTGCTTGATGTTTCACTCGACCACGGATGAACTTTGGACAGACACCTCCTCTTGCAGCGGGTGTTGGGCTCAGTGCAGGCACTCGGGATGGCAGCCCCCACATGTCACATCCTCCTGCTCCGAAGGATGGAGAGCAGGAGATTATCCATGGGGCTGCACAAAGTCCACCCCAACATGACATCATGACTTCAGATAGACACGATGAGCAACACTTCACTGAACGCTTCAGGGTTCAGGGCTGGACAGCTGAAGCCTCCCAGCCTCCCAGATGGCAGACATTCACAGCGAGCTCTTGTGCTGCTGAGGTGACCTTTTCTACTCCCCTGAGTTCATCCTCACCATTTCAAATGTTAGCACTTTAATAACAAAATCCAACACACACCAACAGTTCAAAGGTGAAATGCATTTTACAACAGAATGAAAATCATAACAGTGTTCAGGAGACTCAAAATGACTCATTTCCCGGGGGGAAATTATTGGTATTCCCTCTCCAGCAACTCTGCTGGTGTCGGTGTCATTAAAAAGAGGGAGTGGGAAAACAGATAAACAAAGTCTTAAAAAGCAAATACATTCTAACTAGTGGTTGTCACCACACTTAATAATTAGGGTACTAATTAAGAGGGTAAGTAACACACTAGCTATTAGCTTCTAGTAATTAGTGTTTTTTCTCTAGATAATAACACGCTGAAAAGAAAATAGAAAGACCTGAATCCATTTCACCATTCACCCTGTCCCCATTGTGAAAACCTATTACACACATTAATCCTGAGCACACAAAGCAATACTTTCAGATTTTTCAGAATCCTGTAGCTCAGCACTTCAACATGTGACTTTTTACGTGCACAGACTGGACACTGATGATGTCTAATGGTGTTACCTTTATGTGCATAAGTCATAAGGATCACAGCTTGGGAAAGCAATTAGCTATCTGGTTGGGTTTGACTACTTATGAAGAAAAGAAGATGCTTGAATTATGTGAATTGGGTTAAAAGTAACTAAGCAATAAACAAATTGAAATCTTGAATTTCTGATTTTATGGAGAGAAATTATCAGATGACTATTTGCTTGTTGCTTTTCCTTTGCTGGTTTCAGGGGCTTTATTAAGATGATAAAAATACTTAATGTTGAGCTACATTCTGTGTGTTTGCTTTTAAAATAAATCTTTGAGTGGGTGCAATTTAGGCTGGGGGGAGATTAATACTCTCAGATTTGCCCATGGATAAGAATATCCATGCAGTTGTAATCAGCTACCACAAATCAATAACGTAAAAATCAGTGTCTTGCTAAAGGACCTTTTTTTCCCCAAAAGATCCATCAAATGGCTGTGTCGCTGGATACAATGCAGAGGTGTTAGATACCACTGAAACAGTCCTGCCTGGGGTAAAAGAAACAACCCCTCTAGCTAGCAAAGTTACACACCTGTGGTGAACGACAGTGAAGAAAACATTCCATCTCATGTTGTTTTTACATTTACATTTTACCTGTATCTTCTCCCAAACTACTGGAAAGCCCAGGAACGGTTCTCTTGTTGCTGTTGTCTTCAGTGAACTGCACTTGCCTTGACTTTCAGAAAAAACACACCACTTGAAAAAATGAAATCAGGAGTTATTGTCTGCTAAGTCACATTCCTGTGCTCTCACACATTTCAGTACCATTTTATGAGCAGACACACACACGTGCACACACATTGGTCCCACTGGGGAAACAGGGTGATTTTAAAAAACCCACATAACTAAGAGCAAATATGAGCAAATATGGGTGTTTTTTTTTTAATTGGTATTAAAAATGTATCAGTTGCTAAATTTAAAACTGTGGGTAAGTAAACAGTAGGTAGCATCATAGGCAGCCACTTCATAAAATTCTAATTATCCCTTTCCTATTTGTTGTGACATGCCCTCACTCAGATTATGGGCTTGGACTCGTGCCCAGTCTTCTACTTGGAAAACGCAGAGTAAGCACGAGAGGTTTGTGTAACCTCCAGTTGGTGTTCTGTGCATGGTGAGGACGTTTTGTGGAGCTGCTGCACGTGAAGGCAGCTCAGGCTGTCTCGCCTGCTTCTTCTCACCCTTTCCTCACCCCAGAGCAATCAGCATTTCTCCCCGTGGCTCTGCCTACAATGTGGAGCTTCTCCAGATGCTTGTTGACAGGCCAGTGGTGATGCCTACTGAAATGCACTCTGAAATCATTCATAAAAGGTGTTTCCCTCCAGACACACTCCACTGGACCCTGGCAGGATCCCCTCACTCAGGCCTGGTGTTGCCCATGCAAGGCTGTCGTGTCAATGCAGCGTTAATCCAGTCACTGTCCTGCCTGCTCATGGCAGAGCAGCTCCTGTCAGTGTTCCCATCTACTCTCTGAGATGTTGCAGAGTGAAATTCAAAACACCCCTTTCAAACCTTCAGAGTTTCAAGGGGGAAGTGAGGAAGGGAAAAGCACCAGTGGGTTTGAGAACATCCAAACCACCGATGTTTCTTTCAGATGAGCATGTTATGTTTTTGAGTCCCCATCTTTTGTGTCTGAGGCAGAGAGTAAAAGACTTCCAGGTATGTTGTCGAGACAATCTCCCCTTAATCCCACGAGCTGAGGGAGCCCAGCTCCCAGGAGCTGGTGTGTGCAGTGCACTGGCCATCTGCAGGGCTCACTGACTGGTATGATGGGCATTAAGGACACACGTGGCAATAAGCACTCTGTCAACTCTAACACAGTGTTGTGTATTTAACCCCCAGGCTATTACCATTATCCAGCTTAGCCAAATGAATGTAGTGGAAAAACATTTACAGTTGCTGGAGGATTAATCTGAATGATGCATGGATTTTAGAGAAATGCCTTTAATTTATATAATGCTATAATAGGGGATATAATTTCAATTAGTAATTGCTAATTTTGATTTAGTATGCTACATACTAGATACAGCAGGTTTATTATGATTATATTATCTAATTTATTATGATTTATATTTACTCTAATGGGAATATATAATAATCAATAAATGCACGGATTAACTAGGGAGTATTAACTATACTGCAACACTGGAATAACACAATCAAGCCAGTAACAGACACAGAGTATTGTCAGATGCTGTGACTGATATATCTAATTCTGGAATTTTACCCTGGAATAAATACAAAAAATAGGCAATGATTATCAGCTTCATAAATGAATATATCTGTTGTAACAGGCAGTATGTCAGATGCAGCAGCTAAGCTACTTGCCCAGAGAGTCCAATTCTTCTCCAAGTGCATGATTTATATATTTTAATATGAAATGTATCACTCACCAAACAGCTTCTCTGACTATGTGATATATAAATTCCACCTGTCAAGTACATTTTGATATTGTAATATATCCTGTTGTCTTGCTTCTTTCAGGGGAGTCTGTTTCTAATTCTTTACATGCTTCCTGTGTCAGAATGATATCAATAGCATCTTTCATGATGGCTACACAAAACCTCTGCTCAGTGCTTTGCTCAGAGGACTGTAAGCAGCTGAGGTGCCCTGGAGAAATCAGGACCTGGCAATGATTCCTCCCCTGCTCTGCTCCTGGACAGGCCCCAGGCTGCTGCCTGGCAGCACGGGAAGCTGCTAAAGGAATAAGGGATAGAGAGTTTTACCCTAAAAGACACTCTTTCCCCCAGTCTCTGACAGAAGGGTAGGAAGCTGTAAGACCAAGGCCAGAGAGACAGGACCTCTAACCCCCCACAAGCCCTTAGAAAGGTTGTTTGTGAGCTGTTATGATTACAAAAACATGAACCAGTAACAGACTGGGAATGTGGCTAATGTGGGAATAGAGGCTCTGTTTGGCTCTTTGGTTTGAAAGAATACCTGCAAAGTTCCAGCTGTCCTTTAAAGTTTAGTCTCAGTGGCACTCCACTGCCTTGATGGACGGTGCTCCAGTGCTGAGAGCTGGGAAAGGCCTCGTGGGATCAGCCAGGGACCCCTCAGTGAACAGGCAAGTCCAGCATCCCCGGGTGCTCCTCTTCTTCCAGCCTGTGAATTATTTCACACCTGTAAGTCAAAAGAGCAGGACATTCCCAGTGTCAGATGGAAGGAAAGCAGCACTCGGCTGTAACAGCCATTGACAACTCCCACCACACCAGTAAGGGAAAGGTCACTCCCTTTCACCCTTCTTCCTCTAGTGACCTGCATTTCTCAAGTTCTTTTCTGCTCAGGTCCATCTGCATGTCCACCCACAGGAGCTATAGCCCTCTATGGATCTCCTGCATCTGCAGTTCTCTGAATTGAGACAGCCACTTTCTTCAACCTGTGCCCCAAACAATGCCCCACAGTCCCACAACCTCTTTGTTTGTCTGGTTCTCTGAAACCTTCACAACCTTCTTGTTTCTCAACCTCCAACAGTCAGGAAACAGTCCTAATATCTAGCTTGCATTTTCTTCACTGCAAAATTTACCCCCTTTCATCTTGCTCCTATGGAGAAGGATACAGTCCCTTCACCTATGGGATGGTGACTGTCAGAGCTGAGACTTTTCTTTCCTGTGCTGAAACTCTGCTTTTGCTCACAGATCATTTTTTCTGACCTCTCTCTTCTTCTGCTGCCTTTCAGAATATTTCAGACTTGTCCATACCTTTCTCATCCCACGTTGCTTAGAACTGGAGGCAAATTCAGACATAGCCGTTACCAGTTTTAGCTGAAGCAAAGTAACGTTTTGTGACATGGATGGGATACATTCAGCAGCACATCCCAGGATGACACATGCCACAATGCACCACTTATTGGTCTCTATTTAGTCTGAGGTACAGGTTTTCTGACCCTTTTATGCCTAGCAGCATTTCTCCACTTTGTGCTTGGGAGCTGATATATCACTTTTATCTCTTCAGAGTCAACCTCAGCACCCCATGGAAAGCCCTGGGGCACCCTACTATGAGAAAAGGGATGGCAAGGAGGTGGCCAAGCTCTGAGACATGACGCAGATCAATGTTCCTATAAACCATTTGCACCCCATCAGCATCCCCACAGCAGTAGAGCAGCAATCCACACACTCATTTCCATGGTGGGTGCTGTGGCTAACGAGGATCCGTGTCATTTGGTCTGGGATGAGAGGGGAGAGCAGACATTTCACTGAATCTTGGAGGACAGACAACATGCAGAGGACCTACTGTACCAAAAGGGGCAAAGGAATTGTCACCTGTGGACATCAGTGATTGTAAATCATGTCAATGGCAGAAGGCCTCTCTCAGCTGGGACCAAAAACAGGACTCCCAGCTCCGAAGTAATAGGAAAACTTTGGAGAAATGAATGAGAGGGCAGATTACTTTTTGATTACCAAAATCAAACTCCTCAACTCCTCTTCCCCAAAGCAGATCTCAAGAAGACAAAATGCATTAACCTCCAGGACTTCCAGGGCCAACTGTGCCAGAAAAGCCACTGTTTGCAGAGTAAGCAAAAGCATTACTGAGCACATGAAGAGCACATGCAGCAGAGGAAAGCAGAGGCCAGTTCTAGCAAGGAAAAAAAATTAAAAGACTGCCCCAGAGTATAGATTTGAAAACCATATGCAGGTTTCTAAATAACCAGCCAAATTTTTCTGATGTGTTGAGGGCTGACTAGTTCCCACTGAAATCAATAAGGGGATGTTGATTGCCTGGTACTTTTGAAAATCAGGCCAACTCTTCAGGAGCGTAAGCAGGGGCCTGAAATGCCTGATTATGCCCCATTTTAAGTCTGAGCCTTGATACACAGCACTGTGCCTGCTGTTCAGAAACATGTCCCTCCACATGCACATCCTCTGCGAGGATGAAAGTGGAACCCTCCTGCCACAATCAGACTGGGCACAGAAACCTCTCGTTCCACCACCACACACTCCACCCCCCTTATTAAATTGAATATCCCAGCTGCAATTATGAAAGTGGAAAAACCTTTTGTAGATGCTGCAGCACATCATCAAACACTGTATATAATTCAAAGATAAAGGTAATGGAAACTTAAATTCGCAGGTAAATAAAAGCTGCATATAACTGTGACCTGTCCTAATCTACCCACAGGCAGAAAGTGAGCCAAGGGTGAGGAAAAGGTAAGGCAAACAGAAAGCTAAATACAAGCCTGACAGAAAATACTTCCTAATTAAATAAACCCTCCAAACATTGGCTGTGAAGCTTTATCTTTCTAGTGCTGGCTACTGACATGCTTCAATGAGCATTTTGGATCTGGGGCAGGTCCTTCTTCCCTTTATTGCCATTCCATGCCCAACAGCTGCATTGGAAAACGTGCTGGGTCGTTCCAAAAGCACCTTCCTACCTGATGCAAACTCTGGCACCCACAAGCAGTGATTTACTGCTGAATCACACAGCAAAACTGACTCTATCCTTTATAAATTCATAAATCCCGAGTAGGACAGTTTTCCCATTATGGCTCAGTATTGTTTCAGTGTGTCACCCCCATTGCTGAAGGAGAGACAATAAATCCCGAGGCTGTGAAATCCATTGTACTTATATATGAGCCTGCTTTTGGTCTCCATTTCCCAGCCACAAATAAACTGAGATCTTTTGAGTTTGCCACGGGGATATTTATAGATTGCAAATGGTGACACGTTAAATCCATTGGCTTCTATATTTTCTCTGGGACATTTTATTGTGTTCTGTAAGACAACAAATACTTTTCCCATCCTACAGAGTCTTTTCCATGTGGGAAAACTCTGGATGAGAGTAGGTTTTTTTCACACTCTTCCTTTTTTACTTATGAAGCTGTGATTTATCCATGCAGAGTCTTGCCCTCCTTGCAGCAGACAGAAACAGCACGAGCAACTGTTTTTTAATAATGGCTTTTTTGTTTGTCTCTTTTCTGTCTTCTACCTTCTAATGCCTCTCCTTGAAGTTCCTTAGCTAACATAATCACAGAAATGCCTATTATGCATTTATAATAATGATTAGTCAAAGTAGTTCTGAGAGTTTGGGGCAGTACCACTGTGTCTGGGCTGTGGTCCTGGGCCAGGACCAGAGGTGTTAGACACAGTCCCGTCACAAAAATGAGGATTTTCACAAACCCAACCAGCACACAGGATAAACCTGCAAGTTTTAGAGGAGCTGCAGCCAGATACACTCTCTGGTTCCCAGAAGTTAAGTATCAACAGTTTTAGAGAACCACACGAGGGAACAACATCTCCCAGTATAAAACCACTCAAAAAGTTAAGGTAAGAATGAAGCCCATGGAACTCACCTGAGCTGTCTGTGAGCTGAGCCAAGGGAACTTCATCCTCTCTAAACCAGACCAAAAATTGTGGTGGGGAATGGAGGCATCTGTAAATTTAAAACCAGAAAGGGAAGATAAAAACCAACACAGTGTATCACTAGCTAACTTGATGGAAACAAGAGCAAAATAAAGTAATATCTTTTCTTGCTTTATCTCCTGCCAATTATGTCTTTAATTAGAGGACATTCAAAAGAGAGGATCTATTTGTACAATGTGTATCCTTTGGGATACAAATATTAGTGTCAGGCAGCGTGCATGGACTGGTCTGTGCTAGTGTGAGACATATATAAGCTCCTGAAGAACAAAAAACCCCTTTGGATTCTTTATTTTTTTCCCCTGGTGTGGCTGGGCACAATCCTGCATATCAGGATTTTCTAAAAGTTCAGCTCCACACTGGGGCAGTTTTGCAGCATTCCTGCAACTGCAGCTGTATCAGCAGGACTAATTCACTGCGTGCTGATGAAATACTAAAGTGTTTGAAAAGTGACATTTTTTATTTTTTAAAATTTCTTTTCATTCACATGCTCAAAATGGCAATAAAGGTCTGGGATTAATTTTTTTTCTTGTTAAAGTAAATGCATTTATACTATAAGACTTGAAACAAGTTTTACTTACTGCTGAAACAGCTTTATATTCAAATTACTAAAAGATGAGAAATGAGTAGTTGAATAGTGTAGCTTATCCTTCTGCTTTGACTTATTTACTACTTTTCTGCAGTACTTTTTAAACCTTACAAATAATTCCATAACTCTCTGCAATCATATTTCTACACATGAATTTTGATGTAGAGATCTTGCCTTTTCTGTATACAGGCTTGAGCAGGATGTTTAAAGAATATCTAGAGCACTAACAGAGACATATCTGTTTAAAAAGAAGGCAAAAAATTATTATAATTTCTTCTGCATCTGTCAACCAGAGCTCCACATTATACAGGGCATCAGTGGCAAGAACAGGAGGAGAAATACAGGGTGCAGGATGTGCTCAGGTTAAGTGAGAAGTGATTAACATGTTTTCCCAGTCAGATTCTGACTGGTTTGAAGCTCTAGTAATCTTCTGGCATTTGATTAATCTCTTTATTTCTAGAGCAGTGGCTGTAAAGATCAGAATTTAGACAGGACTACAAATGATGCAAGATTAGCAGGCCTCGAAATTCCTCCTATCAAGGCTAAGCTGCTAACAGGGTGTAAATAGGTGCAGCCACACAGGGGGCTGAGAAAGGCTGCAGATGCTGAACAGGGAGCAGCAATCACACACCCAGTGGATTGTGCCATAGCAGTGGGGTGTAGAGGTTCCCTGGCCAGGGATTCCCAGCTCTGCGCTGGAAAGAACAGCAGGGAAAAAAAGAAGAAAAATAATAAAGGGGAAGCTGAAATAGTGGTCTGATCTACCAGGTGATGTTCTGTGCTATAGACAAGATGGCTGTGCTGTAATTCAGTTTAGCCCAGGACACAACCTGCAGGGAAAGACAGTGAAGATTGTTCAACCAGCTTCTGGTCCCACTTGGCCCATCACTCCAGTTACCACCCAAAGGGTCCAGGCCAGCTCTTCCTTTTAGATCCCTGCTTCTCTCCCAGGGGCACGGAGAAACATGCAGACAGCAGGGGCTCAGCTCCTCTGCCTCCCCTTTATCCTCTGCCTCTCCAGTTGCCAGAGCATCTCCAGCTGCAGCAGATGCACAGAGTACATGCTAGACCCAAAAAACGGCCAGGCAAAGGGAGTTGGAATTTTGGACTGGCCTTTTAGTCACGTCCTTCCCAGAGACAGTGCAGGTGCCTTCACATCTTCTAATTGCAGACCTAAAAACCCTAACCCCGCCTCCCGAAAGTCAAGTGAAATTAGCTGTTCTGTAAAACTCAAAACCACAGCAATTAGACTGAACTCACTTTTAAAGTCCCCACTAGTAACTGATCTCTGCAGGAGGAGTGCTTGTACTTCACTCTGATTTTCAGGTATTTATAGAGTACAACAATGGCAGGAGGAAGGCACAGGGTGCTTTGTACCAAAAATACTTCACACATGTGCTTGTCCTGTTCAGCTCCCACAGAAACCCCGTGTTTAGATAAAGATGTTTAGATAAAGAGGCAAAATGATCTGTTGCAGGTAGAGAAACACACTGCTGGAAATTCGGGGAGATGACAGGGACGAGTCTCCAGAGCTGCAGTGCTGTGCCTGGAGCACGACCTCTGTGATACAAGGATGGGGGGAAAGGTTGCTTTCCTTACCCTGCCTCGAAGCAGCTGATTTGAACACCACCACATCTCTTCATACGGACGAGAAATTAGGTCAAAACTTTCTAGGAAATTTCTCCTGCCTGTTTTAGAACACAG
The DNA here is from genome assembly GCF_003031625.1 of Empidonax traillii. Taxonomy (NCBI): domain Eukaryota; kingdom Metazoa; phylum Chordata; class Aves; order Passeriformes; family Tyrannidae; genus Empidonax; species Empidonax traillii. Next base: position 18,724 of record NW_020955380.1, read on the forward strand.
TTCAAAAGATCAAAGGAGAGGAATTCTATAGAAACCCGTGTGCAACCCCGTGTGGAAAGGAAGCATTAAGGGGAAGAAATCTTGTGCCTGAGCACTGCTGAGCTGACATGCAGGGGCTTACCTGGAACAAAACCTCAGCACAGCTCTGCAGCAGCTGAATGGAAGGCATAGAAAGCAAGTAAACTTAAAACAACCCTTCCACCAGCACCCCTTCCCCCCAGAAGGACAGACAGTTCCTTCCACTAGTGTTATGGAATCCTTCCTCCCTGCTCCCCCCTCCACCAGCAACTTGGCTCCAAAGAGCCTCTTCAGGCTTTTACCAACAGTAACAAATCTTGCCCGAGCAGTGGAGTTTTTATCAGTAGTTAAAGCTCCTCACTTGTGTTCAGTATTAAATTGTTCTTCCTTCTAAAGCACTATTTTGATTAGGTGACCTCTTCCCTGAGAAAAAAAAAAACACACTTAGGGCTAGAATTTTAAAAAGCTATTAGACTCCTGCTTAATTTAAATGCATAACAGCAGGCAACTCAGCCTAATTCTCTACTTGAGCACAGAGTCTTCTGATTTATACACACAAGTGGAATAGCTTTTGCAGATGCATATTTTGCCATTTGCTTTATCCTCCTTGTGTTTTAATAACTTACCTTTACTTATGATTTTCTTAATTCAGACTTCAATTAGACAAACAATCCCTTGGGACAGAGCCTGCATTGACCAACTTCCTCCAGTTGCTTTGAAAATAGAGCTCACTGGAGTCCTTTTATCCCAAGTCACCTTGTGGTGTATTGGGGCAGCCCTACACTAGAGAGAGAAATCTGGGTCTTGTTGTGAGTCAGGAGGGCAAGGGAAGAGTCCAGGGTTTAGCTCCACACATCAGAAACTCCTTCCAAACATCCACAGGGAACAATGAATCACATATTAAGACAACTTTTACCACTGATAAATCTTCTTGCAATTTCCACACTGATCTCTTCATAGATTCTTTTGATTTATGAGGTCATTTGCCTGTTGACAACTGATTGAATTAGCTACTCTAGAAGAGCATTTCTGTCCCAGAGCAGGAAAGGGTTTTTAAGCTCATTTTTGATAGTTGGAGTTGAAATAAGTGGTTGGATATGCAGCTCATCTCTGTATGATGGATAAATTTCAAAACATTCCAGAGACAACTTTCTACAAAAGATTCAAAAGAGACAAAGAACCTCTTGATCCATAAATAGTGGTTTTTTGCACCGAGGAGAATATCAGTTTGCAGGATGTAATATCAGATAGCATTTCCTAAGCATACAATTACCACTGATTGTAATTTATACTGGAATATAGCTTGGCCAGCACCGGTTTCCAAAACATTTCCACCTGATCATGCAATTTTTTCTGAAAAGACACCAGAAAATTAAGCTCCTATTTAGAATGAAATTACCTCCTGAGAACTTAGAAGGTGTCCCTGCCCATAACAGGGAGGTTGAAATGAGATGATTTTTAAGGTCCTTTCCAACCCAAAGCATTCTATGATTCCATGATTCTGTAAAATAATGTTATTTAAGTTTTTATTTTATTTAATATTGTATTGCCTCTTTTGAGACATCAGTTATATTCTGCCATGAATATTTTTAGTGCAGTTTTTTCTTGACAAACAGTTCTTTGCAATACTATGGGTTTTTTCTGACATTGATTCCCTTATTATTATTTTTTTTTGGTTCTCAGCTCACTCTCAAGACCAAAACTCCACAGGCAGACTTGCTATCAATTTTAGCTGGAGTTCTCACCTGATTAGAAGCTGCAGCAAAAAGTCTTATGATCACACCCGGAGCGTGAGGTTTCAGCTTCTCCTGACACGTGACTAATTCCAGATTTGATTTCAGTCCAAAGTGTTCCTTGCCAGTTGGAATTAAAACCCAGTTCATTTTCAAAATTCCCTGTAAAGGAGAAGACATTGAAATAAAAATGGAAAAAAAAAAACAAAAAACAAAACCAAACCAAACCAAACCAAAAAAAACCAACAAAAACTATAAATATTGTGGTAATTTGAAACAGTTCTTTACTTAATTGTTTATTTTTCTTGTTTGACCTGACTGTACGACACAGCAGTAACAGCACTGCTTTCTAATCACAGCATCTAATCACGGCATAAAAATATTTCTTGGTAATGCATAACAGTTTTTCTGAGCTGAAAATAAAAAGTAATGTTCATCTGCCTACAAGGTTTAAAGTAAATAAAAATGAAATACACTATTGGGATTACACCGTGTGAGCTGATTGGAAATGCCGGCGTGATTTGACATGTACCAGCCCCCGGCCCCAGTATTAGCAGGCTGTGAAATCATATAAAAATGAAAAGGAACCAGGACTAAAAATATTGAGTTTCAAAAGAAAAATGCACTTTTTTGATCATATCTCAAAAAGAAACTTTCTGCTCTGCGTTTTGTCCCACACCACTTTCGGGGCTGTTAAGAAGGAGCCTTTTTACCAATGGCACTAATTAGTGCTGTGGGTTAACCCAGCCAGCCAAACACCACAGAGCCATGGGATGGGGGGAGAAGCTGAAAAAAGGTAAAATAGGCTTCTAGTTTAATAGGTCAGAAAAGGAAGGGAAAACAATAATATTGAGAAAAGAATATACCAAACAAGTGATGCCCAGTGCAAGTGCTCTCACCATCCACTGGCTGATGTTCAGCCACTTCCAAGCAGAGGCTGCCACCCTACTGGCAAACTGCCCTGGTTTTTTGTTCAACATGATGCCACGTGGTCTGGAATATCCATTTTGCAGCTGGGGTCAGCTGTCCTGGTTGTGTCCCCTCCCAGCTTCCCGTGCCCCCCTGCCTCCTGGTGGGATGAGAAGCTGAAAAATCTCTGACTCTGTGCAAGTCCTGCTCAGCAACAACTAAAACTTCAGTGGGTTATCAGCATTATTCCCATTCAAAATCCAAAACACAGCACTCTACCAGCTACCAGGAAGAAAACTAACTTTATCCCAGCTGAAATCAGGACATAAGTCACTGATAAAACCCTCTGCAGACCAAGCCTAGTCAACCCAAAATCTGGTGGGTAGCTCATCCCTGGCTCTATTGGCTTCTTCAGCTTCCCCTCACGTCAGCCACTGTTCAGTCTCTGTCAGAGCTCAACTGGGGAAGTTCCACAGCAACTCCAACCATGGTTTAGCTCCACCACATGCCCATGTTGTGACCAAACTGGTGACACAACCCCACTGGTGGTCAGAAATCCTGCTGGGACAGCTGGGATGCTGAGGATCAGGAAATCAAGGCCACTGATGGACACGACACTGGAGGTGAGGACTGACCCAGAGCTGGTACCTGCTGCAGACTGGGTGGATCCAGCCCATTGGGTCTGTCTCTTTGGACAGCCTGCAGTGCATGGGGCATCCCAGAACAGGTCTTGGGGCTGCTCTACCTTGGCATGTGCCCTGTACAGATGTTCAGCAGACAGAGATGGGCACTTGTCAGTCTTGGACTCCTTTTGTAGTCCATGCTGTTAAAGAATTAAATCATTTCACTGTATCATCCTGCACTTACAGACAAGCACCTGTTGGCCCTAAAACATGGGAGCCAAAGAACAAGGAAGAGAAATAATGACGGAAATTGCCTCAAATGGAAACATTATGTTTAATGATCAACAATACCCTGAAATCACTACAACTGAAAATATGTTTTCCTTCCACTGAATACTCTATTCATTACAATGAACTTCTATTGCAGTAGCTCCCAGGTTTTTCTCCTAGCTGAGACTTTTAGACAAGGTCTGGGTTACAACATTCCCATGGAGGTCTTATGGAGTTATAGTCCTATTCCCTAGCTTTTGGTATGGATGTAATTTGTCATAAAATGGATTTCTTTTGAGATATTTCTCCTTGAGGTATTAAAACAGTTTCTCATCTTGCAAAGAATACATACAGAGAATTTTTGCTTCACAGACTCTTGAAGTGTTTTCCGTGGAAATAATTCAAGCTTTTTAAACGTGACACAAAAGTCTCTTGTTTCGTGGGTCTGGATATAAAACAAACTGGAAGCTACAGAGCCCTGCTGCCTGACATCAGAGGAAGAAATTAGGTTTCATAAGCTAAACTGAACTGGCCATGTCTGTCAGCTGACGGCATGAGCAGGAGAATACCCAGTAGCTGAAGGAGCTTGTTTGGACAGACAATCATTTCCCACCTGCACTTACCAAAGGCTCCAGCACCATGGGAATAAAGATCCTCTCAGCCTGAACTGCCACATTACAGGAAGCCAACAGAAAAGAGTCGGTCCAGAATATCTCTGTAGGATAAAATGGAAACAGACTCTTTTAAAACCATTGCATTCTCTGCCACGTCAGAAACACTTCATCAATGTTCTGGAAAAGCACATGAAGTCATTTGGTTTGAAAAGTATCACATTAGTACATTCTGGCTTTCCAACATGAATTTTTCCAAAACGATCATTTTTATGCATGTAGATACTTCAAAGGGAGAGACTGGGAGAAACAACACTTCTTATCCCTCCCCTATTTCATCTATCACCAGGATGGTAATCTCTAATACCAACTGCAAGTTCCACTTCAGTCAGCACTGAAGCAAATGAGTATTATCTGCTGAGCAACATCATTATTTCAGCAGTAGCACCTCTGTTTTGTTTGGAAGCTCCTGGTGGAGGCACTGCCTCTGCCTTGAGCCCGGTTAGTGCATTAGCCCTGGCCAGACCACAGCAGGAGTCAAATGAGCAAAGGTCCTCAGACATGGAAATTACTCCATGAGCTTTTAATGCAAATGAGAAGAGGTCAGTCAAAATAAGCACCCACAGGAAACTAATTGGAAGCGAAATATGGAATCAGGTGGGAAAATATAGCTCAGTTTTATACAGCCTGATGCTCATGTGCATTTATTTCTAACATCCAACAGTATGGAAACATCAGCCTAAGCAGCTGTTTTGCACTTGGCTTCCTGTCTGTAGCAACACCTCTAAAGCACAAAGATCTCAGGTGGGCAACATGATTGCTTGAATCATCAGAACTTCAGAATATTTTCTTTCATTAACATCACAGTCCTATAGACATCACTGACTGAAGTAACTTGTTAGCCTACAAAACCTGATCACACACTAGAGGTAAGGCCTTTAGGCACAGCAACAGATTTTAAATTCTGGAGAAAAAAAAACCAAAAGAAAACAACAACCAAACAAACCAAAAACCACTCAACCCCCCAAAAAACCCAAAACAAACATTGTGAGGATGAGGCCAAGCAAGTGCACATGGAGCTTTACTTCCAGTTTAGAACCCACATGGAGCACAGAGAAAGACATTTTAAATTAGGACTGACTTTTAATAGGTTTGTTTGAAAGGTTTACAAATTTTGCAGTGAACTCTCCCAACAGTGAAACTGTGTTCCTTGGATAGATGGAGCAAACTGGGGCTCCAAGATGTGAAAGCACAGGGAGGTACCCGAGCAGCAAACAGCAACATCACAGAGCTGCAGGGACCCCACCTCACTCCAAGGACTGCAAGATGAAGAGAAACGACCAGCTGTAATTACATAATTTTTTTCAGAAATTCTGGATATTGTGCAAACCTAAATCCAGACCCCTGTTTCACAGCAGACCCACACCTATGTCAGAGCCCAACCTAAGGCATTAAATCCTTTTACACAACCCAAAGGCTGTAAGGGAAGGTGCTTCTCAGGCAGCCCCTGCCCTTCCAGCAGCCTCTCCTCTCCTCTCCTCCCTGCCTCATTCCTCTTGTGCAGTTAAAAACAATGACTGGACTGGAGCAATGTTGGGGCATGGAGAGAAGCCACTCCTGTGTCCTGCTAATAAACCATGAGCCAACTTTCCTGCAGGTGCACATGGAACTGTTAAACAAAGGAAATAAGAGCACCACGCTGGTAGAGCTCTCCTTTGGAGAGCTCACAAACCACTCGCCTTTCCAGCAGGTGAAAACTATGGCAAGGGAAGGGGGTTTAGCACCTGCAAACATACTGACTGCTTGTGGTGAATATATAAGCATTTATTTTCATGAGCCAGATAATTGGGTCCTTGGGAAGCAAACTAACAAGAGGAAGAAAATGTCTAAAATTCAGGTTTTCTTTTAAGCCACTCACTTTTTTTTTTTTCTTTTTTTCTTTTTTTTTTCGCCAGCTATCATTTTATATAAGAGCAGTGACTGAGCACAGATGCAATTTTGGTTGTCCTGTCAACCAACCAGCTGTACTTCTTGGGTCTCATTCCTCTCTAAGGGGTATAATTTCCCAGAGATCATGGTGTCAGAGCAGTAGCACTTTTTACTGCAATCTCTTTTTTTCACCTCTTCTTTCTCCCTGCACCCACGGAAGTCTCTATGAACACCTAAAAATATGTATGACTTGGCAGATCTAAGCTGGGGCTCCTCACACATCAGCAGTCTGCCTAAGGCATTGTGTCCAAAAGCTGAACATCATTATAAGTTATCCAGCTAGCTGATAAAATGTTACTTCATTTTTGTTTCCATGCATTGATTTCCCCCTCGATGTGACAGCCCAATCTCCCACTCACTCGCTGTCAGCCGCTGTTCCACGTTTGATGCTGATATTCAGTCACTCAGTCCTTTCAGTACACACCTTCCTCAGCACTAAATGTACACTTGCTGTGGGATTGGCATGCTGAAATTGCTCAGGAAAACTTTCTTGCTTTGGTTTAAAAATAATCGAAAGCATTTCTTCATTGTTTAAGGAAATCATTTCCCCTTGGAGGATGGCAGCATGTTGTCTTTTATATGGATGCTGCATATTGCAAACAAGTACCTAGCACATATTTATATATTATATTCACCTGTATTTTATGCCTTTTATATATCTAATGCCAGAATCTGCAGTGACCACACTCGGGATCCCTGAGCACCCATCAGGAATCTGCACTCAGTTGTTTGTCCCAAGTACCAGTAAGTGCCCAGCTTCACCCCTGAGGTCTCTAAAATTCCCCAGCAGAAAAGATGTGCTTTCCTTCCTCAGCTAAACTACCCATCCAGCTCAAGGCGTGTGTTTTTGCTGGGATTCGAGCTGGTAAACTTGGCAGCACTGAAAATCACCTGCAGGTAATTGCACCTTCAAAGAAAATCAGCATTCCTAGACTCAACATAGTGTATTTGTTTGATTTGATGTCTCAATTCTTCGCAGAAAATTGGGAACGTATAAAGCATTGTTGTTTTGATTGCCAGGGCTGACTGTTCTCTGCATTGTAAAGTTGGCCTGACGTGTTAAAGCATCACACCCAGACTTTTGAATGGTGATTTTTCTCTTAGCAACTGATGGTCCTTCCTTGAGCTTTTCATCCAAGTAAAGCTTTTGAAATGGTCTTTCTTTGCACACTCCAGTAATCCCAGCCAAACGATTCTCTGAACTGTTAAAGCTATCCTTATTCTTTATATATATATAATATATATACAAGGGTATGGGCATCTGAAGACCAGACTCAGTTTGGCTGCTGAGTTCAATTATCCACCACTGTGAAGTCACCAGCTTCAAGTGCTGTCTTAAAAAACCCAAAAGAAAACACAAGCAAACAACATCAACAACCCAAAAATATCTAAAGGAGGAGCAGGTGCTTCCACCCCTGTTGCCCATCCTGACATACCTTAAAAAGCTGCATTTATATCAATAAATACAGAGTCAGTTTAAGATTGCTCATTCCTTTATATTGCATTTTCTAAGCTTTTTGTAACATTCAGAAATCTTTCATAAGGAAATAAGTAGATTGAACTTTTTCCTATAAATCTCACAAAAAATGCTTTAGGTGAGTTCTGATCACTCTGCTCCTTAAGTGGCACTTGTCACCCCCCAGTGATAACTCCTACATATCCATTTCAAAATACTGAAAGATAAATAGTGTCGTGGTGAACAAATAGTAAGTGTGATTAGAAACAACCCTTAAAGGAACTGTCAGGTTGGGAGATCAACTTACAGAGAGTCAAGTTATAAGTGTCATCATTAAACAATAACTTGTCCCTCTAACAGCACTTTTCAACATCTCTATCTGAAACCACTGTCCAAATTTTAGGGTGCTTCTTGAAAAACACAGATGAATGTCTAAGACTTTCTCTTAGTGGGTTTTGTTGGGTTTTGTTGTTGTTGTTTGTTTGTTTTTTAAGGTTCTGTAGTCACTTAGCACTTAAAATGTACTTGCTTATAAGAAAAAAAAATGAGGCCAGTTTCCCTGGTACAAACCTTTTGTAATTTTAAAGTAAGAGCACACGATATTGGATAGTTTGAAGTTTGCATACGTGTATCACCCCCCCTTTTCACTTTCCAAGTGATGTGATATGCCCAGTGTTACTGCTGTGTTACCTGCAGTCTGTAGGTGCAGGTTGTTAAGAGGGAGGAAATGGCAACAGTCAGGCAAACAGCCACAAAGTCAAAGGCAATCATCGTAACCTGCTGCTGCCGCCTTTCCCTCACACAAAAAACAGGTAGGACGAGCTCTGAGGTCAGACTGCCAGGACGTGGACAAGCTGCGAGCCCTCTGAGAGGTCCTGCAGTCTGGATCTGATATTTACTTTAATCCCACATAGCCTCAACTATGTGGCATTTGGCACGTTAGAAAAACCCCAGGTTTTACAGGATTTTTTACCAGGATGTGCTTCCTGTACAGAGACAGAGGATGAACAAGAGTTCCTGTCACTGCTGCCGGCAACCAAGTCAAGAAAAAGACGTGCTTGACAGCAGAACAGATTTCTATCATGGCCCTCTCAGCCTAAGGAAAATTATATTAAAGTCTAAAACAAAGAACTGAAGGTCAGATTGCAAAACAGCTGGTGCTACTAATTGTAAACAGATTTTAAGAGAGCTTCATCTATATGGGCTGAGTACTTCTGAGTTTCTGACCACAAAACCAAACACTAAACTTTTTTATAAAACACTCTGATGCCTCAAGCCACGCTACAGCCTGTATTAAAATAACTTTTTAATATTTCAAGGCTTTCTCAGTGCCAAGCTATTAAATGTGTAGACTGATTTCCTTAGAGCAAAATCCTTCCCCCAAAACCCAGACAGAATGTCAGTCAAAATAGTTAATTACTAACCAAAAAATCCCAGTAATTGACTGCATGGATTTTAATTTTATGAGATAGCATTATCCTTGTGAGAACTCTCCAAGCAGAGGTTGGAGAACAATAACTCTCTGAACACAAAAGCAGTTCCCAAATCACAGCAGAGATGGTAAGGCTGAATTTGACCTTGCTTGCTCCAATAAAGATTCAGGTTATGTCCACGAGAATGAGCGAGAAATAGGTAACAAAAGGGGTGACAATGAGAAGAGAAGGGTCTTTCAGAGGGGAATTTGCAAAACGTTAAAACTACCTTGGGCCTTTCAGCAGAAATGCTCTCTAGGAGGTAAACAGTTTAGCACAAAAAAGCCACAGTTTAGGGACAAAAAGTCACTACAAAAGCACCTTAAAAGTGGTTATTAGATAGAATTCTTGCATATTCTTTCTTCCCTGCCCAGCAATAATTGGTCTCAAATGGGGAACAGTGACAATGCCAGACCTCCACACCGGGTGACAGATATTCCCACAAAGAACAGCAGTGCCCATTGTCAACATTTTATCTCAAGTTTCACACCTGGATTTTTTTCTAGAGGTCCTGCATTTATGTAAGAATCACCAGGAGTGTGTCTGAAAACTATTTATTAAGGCTCAGAGTTGTACAGGAAAGCTCCAAAGTGTAACACAGAATAAAACCTGCATTGCCAACGCTCAAAGCCTGAAGATGACTTAGGGTAAATGACATAAAGTAAGCTAAGGAGATTTCTAATAACTGCCCCTGAAAGGTCCCTGTAGGGACCTTACCCAGTGACTGGCCAAGCTGAAGCAGCAATTAGTAGAACCAGCCTGGTATCTTGAGATTTTTGCTAGTCCCAGCAAAGTGTCACTTCAAAAGTGAGAGGTTGTTTATCCCGTCTTGGTTATGCTCTCTGGTTCAGCATGGGGTTTGATTGTTTCCTTAACAATTTGACATAAAACCACGAATTAAAAATAGCAAACAGTGCATGCATCTTTCCTAGCAAAAACTGGAACATTTGAATCCTATGCAGTGATATGCCAAGGGTACACCCTGTCCTCTGCTGGAGTATGACTAATTTTGCCTGCTTTGTTTTTTTTTTCCTTTTATTGAAAACAAACTCCTAAGGCACACCAAAGTTTTACTACATAGGTGTTCCTTCTCTGTATGCAGTACAGCACACCCCAAACCCATGGACAGGAGGCTCAATAGATGCTTACAGTGTTGCCTGCACCGAGTGGAAAACTTAGGATGTATTTTAGGTCTGAAAGTTTGTTTCTGGAAATTTTAATGAAACTTTTACCCACAGATAGTAAACAAGCAATGTTTATTATTTATTATCGGTACTGATGTGACTGACACATAGAGATGTTCTCCGAACTGGACAGTTTCTCCAGCTGGAAGCTCACAGCAATACAATTTATATTTATGCTACATGTCAGCAGCAACTGAAATGATGTGGGACTAACAAGTGGCAGGTTCCACTGCAGCTCAGTTACCTCATTAAAACAGCTGTTAATTTAAACTGGAAGGAGAAGCCAGCGTTCTGACTGCCCATCAGAAGTGCTCTCCACAACAGGGAAGCAGCAGCCGCTCTGCTCATCAGCTCAAAAGTTCATTTGAATGATGCACAGGAGAAAACTAACAGGAGCAAATGCAAAGGAGATCCTGTTTATAGCTGGTATCTCAACTGGATTCCATTAGGGAAAGACTGACATGAATATTTTAAAATCCCAAGAAAATGTTCAGCAAAAGCAGAACATCTTGAACAAATCATCTTGAAATTATGTTCGCAGCTCTTGAAGCTCTCACTGCCAATCCTGGTGGCTTTATGGTTCTGTACTTAGTGTCACTGTTCTCCTTTATGACCAAGCTTATATTTTAGCTAATAAAGCAGGTAAATAGTTCCTCTCTGTTGGCCACTGCAGAGTATTCAGAGAACTCACATAAAAGTTTATCACAGGTTGTACAATTTGGATGTGGACACTTGCTCAGACAAGAAGACTGAAGGCAGAGAGACACCCCCCTGATGCCTCAGAGTTTCTCTCTTCTGCTTTGGCAGCATATACGAATAAAAAGTTTTCGTGTTTTTGATGAAAACAACACACTTAGAAAAAGGATGAGGAAAAAACCCTAATGAAATCCCACAAAAACTGGTTAAGACCAGACTGAAAACATGAGCACAGGAAACTTTTTGACCTTAAAAATCCAAAACATCAGTATCTACCACAAAACCCCTAAAAGCTACTGTGTGATCTGCTGTAAATTAGAACACAGGAAAAAAAAAATTTCTTCTTATTTGTCCTCACATATGCATAGAGTTCATGTTGATGGGCACTGCCTAAGATTACACTGCAGTAGGACCAGGAATCTACAGCTCTGGGGTGACCACTGATCATGAATCTGGGATCTCTTCCTATGTTTCCCACATGCAGCAAAACCCCCAGGCTCTAAAGTGGAGGCAGAGATCTCACAGAGACAAGCTTCACTCACTACCCAGCCACGATTTACTCCCAAATTTATCCTTGATGTGCAGCAAAGGAGCAAAAATCCCATAGAGGAAACAGCAGTGATTGTAGAACAAGGCTACCAGAGGATAATCTCCGTGTGCCAGCTCAGTGCAACTTAGGAAATAAAAAGACACAGTTTTTCACATCACTGTCCATACACACAACTGCACTCAGCTAAATTTAACCACATGTGAGTCGAGGGCTCCAACCCTTCTCAAGAACTACAGAGGCTGCAGGAGAAAGACTGAGTGACTCAATTACCCAAAGGCAGCTCTTGGCAGGGCTGAGCCTCCAATCAGAGGGATTAGACAGGCAGGGGAAAAGTGGTGGAGCAAAGAAAAACAAAATGAAAGGAAACGGAGATGAAACAAGATTCTCCTATTGATTTACACTGAAGATGAATTACTTACTTATCACTGCAGTTGTAAATGAAAGCTGTGCCAAAGGGGTGTAGCTTCTAAAGGAAAGCAAATTAAATACATTTTCTTGCTTGCCTTGTGTGGAGAACGTGCCTGAATTCAGAAGGCTACTGCAGGAAAAGCTGAAAAACAAATAAAACAAAATAAATGTGTCCTGCACAGGACACATTTGAGTGTATGACTACATTACACCCCAGTCCACAGGAGACTGTGTGACATTAGCAGACCTACAGCCAGAGTCATGCATCGCTCACACCTCAGGCAACAGCAGGATTTCCACACACAAGGAGGATTTCCAACAGAAACCAGCAACATTGGCAGGTGCTGAACCTCCTCCTTACACAGAACACCTGCCCCAGGGAGCTGCCAGTCTCACACCCAGAGCTGAGTCCCGTGTGCATGATCCCAACCTCCATCTCTGAAATCACGGGCAGGCTCTGCTGTGGGTGAGCAGAGGAGAGAGCAACAGCAGAACAACTTCTGCAGCACCCACAGGACCAGTGCCAGGGGGAGATTCCCACCTCTCACCTGCTGCTCCCATCACAGCTCCAGCACTGCTGCTCCATTCTGGCACTGCTCCTGCACAACTTTAAATAAGTGAAGCCAGATATCTTAGTGATTCCAGCTCATAAAACACATTGTACTCTCACAAATGATGTGAGAACTGTGCTGGCTTTGGTGCTGACCAGCCCTCCCGTGGCAGAGCGAAAGCCCAGCTGATGTGGCACACAGGGAGTCCTCTCTGCAGGAGAAAAGAAGTTTCTAACCCAGAACTACAAGATAATGGACTTCAAAGCTGTGGGGTTTATGCATGGAAAACCTGTCACTGGTGCAGGACTGAAACCTGCTTATCTTGGCCTTTCACATGGTGTAATTTGACAGGGCCCGTGGCACATCTAAAGGGAAGGAGATGGAAATGCATCTAAACTGTATTGAGTTTATTTACTTATTTATTTTTAAATAGTGGCAGGAATTACTCTCTTCAGCTCGTGACCAGCCCCTGTAAAGTGGATTAGTACCTGGGCCACAGCAGGTGGATAGAAAGTAAAATCCTTTACAAAGTTTGCCCACACTGGTCAGAAACACATTTGTAAGTTGAAGAAATCATTACACTCCTGAGAGTCCTTGGGTAGGAAATGAGTTTATCATTTGCTAGCAAATGACTTTGACCTTTCTAGCAAAGGTTAGAGGACAAAGATATATTAAGTGGAGCGATTTAAGTCAAGTGTAAAGTAACTAAGAGTTACATGGCCTTGGGGAAGAGTCTGAAGGCTTTGTTGCTGGAGATGTCTCAGCATTTGGTGGCATTTACTATTTTAAGAACAAAATTATCATCATAAATTTCTGGGCTTTTACCTGGATGGGACTAGGACTATTTAAATCTCTGAATAAAGTTTATTGCCCACACTTCATCTGTCTCTTGATACCTGTACCACAACACTGAACCAGGCTGCCAGGGCTGTGTTGTCAGCTCTAAGGCAGGTCATCTCTGTGACCACAGAGGCAGCATTTGCACTCCACTATGGCTGAGATGAGAACTTGGATAACTGGACTGTTAATGCCATTAATTAATTTTTGTTATTTTTTTTTTCAAATGCCTCTGATTGTTAGCAAAAAAAAAAAGAAACGCCAACCAAAACAGCCTCACTACAAACCTTTCCCAAGACCTAAGTTCCTCATTTCTGTGTGTTTCCTTGTGCTCCCAAATAATTCTAAGTGCATTAGGGAATATGCAACCAGATTTTACCTGACTTCTCCAACAGTTAAGGTCTGGACAGATCAGAAGCTATTATTGCACCAAAAAAAAAAAAAAATCAAGAATTTGCTTCCTAATTTTTTCATTGTGCTATGACATAAGACCAAAACTCAAGATTGAAAGAGACTTCACTGTAATACCCAGGATAAGAGCTTGCTTAAGCACTGCCTTAAACAGTATATTATTGCTATTACAAGTCTCAAATGGAAAGCAAAAATCCCTATTGTGCTCAGATGCCTTTACTAATTCTCTACAAGCTACCCAGATTATTGCTGCTGATGTCAGGGATGTTGGATGAAGATGTGTGGGCCTCTGCTCTCACCCTGCAATATAATGAGAACCAGTTTATCTCTTATCAGTTTCTAGAAGAGTTCAGCTATCTGAGGTTACCCACAACGTGCTCTATTTTCTGCTGCTAAATTAATATTTAGGGGGAAAAAAATCTTTTCTTTTTTCAATGTAAATTACTGAAAAACAAGCAGCTGGGAAGTCAGCCCAGTATAAAACACTGATGTTTGAAGGCAGTGCACAGGACAGTTAAATGTTCAGTCCTGCTAACACGTATTTTACAGAGTTATGTAGAAACAGGGAAAAGTAGAAAGAGAAGCTTGGGAATATGATGACTCAGCTCTTACCCAAAGTATCAGCTAACCAAGCCAGGGACAGACATTTCTTCCTAATACTGAGAAAAGGCATCCCAGGGAAGGAGGTTGTGTGCTGATACTTTAAAAGAGGCCCAAGTTCTCCCACAGTTTTCAGCTGAATGATTTTATTTTCAGGCTAGACTCCCAGAATGCAGGACAGTTATAGCCTTCTACCCAACATAATAAAGACATTTTACACAGGAATGTATGGAAAACCATTAATTCTCTGCCCTGTTTCATAACAGGGATTTAAAACAAGTCTTCCCTTTCCCGGGAAGTGCTTTCACTGTGGAGCAGGAGCGTGTCCCGAGGCTGTGCAAGCCACCCAGCACATCCCCTTGATGAATATGAACTGTCTCTAAAGAAGCCCCAAGAAGTGAGTCTTTTTGGGCAGCCCACGGAAGCAGAAAAGCAAACTTCAGAGCTTTCTTTCCATTGCTTCCTCTGCCTGGAGCTCACCCAGTTTGTAACAGAGACTAATAGTGGCTGAGCTGGCAGTGAAAAGAAAGTCTCCCCGGCCTGATTAGAGCACCTACTTAACAGGCAGGACACCGGGGTGTCAGTGCTGCCCTCATGAATATTCAAGCTCTTTAGACAAACTGAAGGAGTACTAATGAAAGACTGAGAACAGCCCTACAGACTCTACCATGGTGGCCTGAGCATGGGCTGCTGAGGTACTTTTAGATAGGGTTTTGTCATATATTCAGCAAAGTCCACCACCCCAAAATGCAGAGCCTGAGGAAAAAGAGTGTCTTTACTGCTGCCCACCTCTCTCTCTCTCTCATTTCTGTATAAATCCAGCTTTTTATTTCCTTTGCTCCTCTGATGTTAAAGATATGCTTAAAACTAAGTCAAGGATTTGATCCAAATGAATTTCTGCTTTGCTTTTCATCTTAACAAAAAGAAGCATTTGTTAAAATCCAGACAAAACTGACTTTTATTTTCCAGCTACAGAAAAGGTTCACACAGTACTAACTCAGACTTCCTGAGACTACAGACAACAAGGAGAAAAAGAAAAATGCTTTAATAATAGTGACAATATTTACAGCTCAAAACTACTTTTCGATCTCGGTGTTATTCATGTTTTGTCTCAGAGTGAAACTGTTGCACCATTCACTAACTCCCACTGAAGCCCACAGAACACAACGAGGAGTCAAACACTGCAGATCATGCTGCCCTTAACACCATTTGTCAGTGCTCAAAGAACTTTCTGTAGTCAAATATGAGTTGAAGTACAAACTACATTTCATAAGATACTATCATCACTCTTTGGAAAGTTTACAGAGTGAAAACACCTCAGAAATATGTGTTAAACCACAGTTTCAGTCTACAGAAAACTCCAACTTGTATTCAGTGAAATACCAAAAGGGAAAATAAAAAGTTCTGAAGCACTGCATTAAGATCTTGCCACATGTTTCTCCCTTCTGGGCTACTTCAGCGTTCAGCATTTTCTAATGGCCCTCACTGTTCCTCCAATCATCTGAAAATTGAGGTCAGAAGCTCTATTGAAAGAGTGGGCCCTGATGTTACCAAGGCACCAATTTTCACTTTTTTGAAAGTATTACGAATGGGGAAAAAAAAAAATGACATCTCTTCCCTGTGATCTGTGCAGGAGCTCCGACAATCACATCCAATTCAGCAGTCGCCTCCAATGGTTTTTCACCTTCTCTCAGAAACCATGAGCCTTTACCTATCTACATGTTCACAGAATTGTAGAATTGGTTTGGGTTGGAAGAAACCTTAAAGATCACCAAGTTCCAACCCTCTACCATGGGCAGGGACACCTTCCACCAGACCACGTTGCTCAGGGCCCCATCCAGCCTGGCCTTGAACACTTCCAGGCATGGGGCATCCACAGCCTCTCTGGGCAACCTGTGCCAGGGCCTAATCACTCTCACAGGCAAGAAATTCTTCCCAATATCTAATGTAAACCTGCCCTCTGTCAGTTTGAAGCCATTCCCCCTTGTCCTATCAGAAATCACTGCTCTGGAGCCACGAGCAGCTCCCTTGCTCCTGGCAGGATGGACATCACAAAGAACGACGAAACACAGAGACCGAGATAATTTTTGAAGACAGAAGGAAGACAGGAGTCCTGTAGCTCAGCTACAGCACAAAAGATCACAAAACCAACAACCTGCCAGGAATTAGGAATGCTGTGCTCTAGTTGGGATCATACCTTCCTTCCCTCCAAAGCAACAGCTTCTTTCTGACTACCCCTCACTCCCGAGCAGCCACCGGGATGCAAACCCAGGATTCGCTTTCTGGCTTGGTCATAACGACCCTGCAACTCGCTGGCAATTCCTGCAGCCCGCAATCCAAAGGAGCTGAGCTGCCCTCTCCTGGGAGCAGCGCAGGCAGCAGGGCAGCCTCCCACAGCCAAGTGCATCATTAGCAGGTAGGGAAAGCCGGTGGAAGGGGAAATTAATGCATCAGGCAGCCTCCTCCAGATGGACTGCCCAGCTTTTCCATTCACAGTTTCACTAAAACTGGACTTTGTAGTTAGGATTCAACCTAAGCAGCGTTTCTTCTGCAGGCTTCAGAAATGGTCGTTTTGCCTCAATTTCTTTGTGAGTTTTCACGGACAGGGACCTACATGGATTGGTAGATTAAATCAATAGGGCAAAGATTAAGTGAATGCTGTGTCAGAACAAGAGCTTACAGGGGATTTTAATGGGACTGACATCACACAGCCTGAACAGGTGCTGTACATGGCAGAAGCATGTTTGCACTTAGGATTTTCCCAAATCTCCTGTTAATTTAATAGAAACAAAAGTGATCTCAGGTCCATGAGTGATGAAGGGAAGTAAATCAGCCTGCAGCTGTAACCCAAAGCACAGTCTGAGCTCACTAAAAAGGAAAAGAGTTTTCATTGTTACATGTTTTTATTATACCTTGAAGCAAAGGATTCGGAACTGGGGGACAGATTAGGGACAATATCATACAACTTCAGCAGTATCAGCCTGCCCTTCCAGGTTCCTGCTCCCTGTTTGGGAGACACTAGAGTAGACAGAAGTGAGGAGTTAGCTTACAAAGGATGCAGGAGACATAGAGACATATCTGTATTTAAAAAAATATTTTTTTGGAATATATATATGATGGATTTGAAGTAGTTCTAGTGGTAAAAAGCTGGAATTTCCAGGAATGTTTTTCCACTGAGTTGTTGACAGAAATCACAAAGTGGGTGATTTCTGCAATTTAAAGAGGGGGAAATCGCAGTCAGTATGCTAATTAGGATGAGTTCTAGGAAAAACATCTAAAGCAAAGTCCACCAGGAATAAGATGAGAATATGCTCTTAAGAATAAAAAAAAATATTTAAATTGCCTACTCACATTTTTTGTTTCTTTGGGGGATTTTTTGTTTCATTTTAAAAGAAAGTTACATTTCTCTAATAATTTGTTCTTCTCCTGCAGGCACTTGGGATAAGGACTATCAGGTGAGTCAGTTCATGAATATTCCTGCCTCCATATGGCATGTACAAGAAATCCATTAGAAGTAATATTTCTTTACATGGTTATTTATTTGAGTAAGCCCTCCCTTCAAAGTGCTGCTGCTGTTCTCTTAACATAGTAATTCTGATAAACTACTCTTCTCTTCAATGCTCCATAAGCAAGGAACATAAAGACTCAGTGTTGCTGTGTTAAGACCCATTACTCTGGCTCATTCCAAAGAAAACACCATATTTTAAGCACGTTTTCCCCAACAACAAATGCCTCTCTACATTGTAGAAGCTGCAGATGCCATTTTTAAGTAAGGAGGGGAAAAAATTTCAGCCATCACTTGCAATTATTAAAAATTCATTTGTTTCTGACTGCTTATTGCTCACTTAAATTTGGGACATCGTGCCATTCATTTCCTGACTAACCATAGCTGCTTCCAGACTTCCAGTCTGCCTGGGGTCTTTGACAGGGCTCCTGATGAGAGACACACATAATTGGTGAGCATTTTGCATGGAACTGGATAAATGACTGGATCCTCCCTTCAATTCAAGCCAAAATCACTCTGCTGAGTACAACTCGGCTAAGAAAATTGCTCAGGATCTCCAGAGCTTCCCATGTACAATTTTCCCACTTTCATTTGATTCTGCTTGAATCAATTTCTCTGAAGAGAGATCAGGTGTTTTATTGTGGTTTGTTCATAATCCCATTCACTAAAGGCTTTAGATAAATGGGCTGGTTTGGGAAAACGTTGTGCTCTACTCTTCATATTTAGTATCATTTTTCTGAAGGACTACCTGTAAGTTGTGGGAGGGAGCCTGATCTCCTCTGCAGGACCAGCAGCTCTGCCAGACACAGGTCACACTCCCAGGATCAAAGGGCCACAGCAATTTCTGACCTTTTCCTTTAATATTCTCTTCTCTCCCTTTTCTCCTCCCCAGTTTGGCATCCTCCCTTTAAGGGGCTGGTGTAGCCCAGAACCGGACTCTCAAGGAGGGGAAGGGATGGACAAAAAGGCACAGAGCTGGCAGCATAAGCAAAAATGGCAGAAAAACCTGAAGATCACAAAGCCCTAAAGAAAACAGGATGATATCCTTCCTGCCACTGGCTGGGGGGATGCAGTGCTGCTTACAGGAGAGTGAGGGGAGGAGAACCAGAATAATACAGTTACTCTCTATAGACTTCAGGAAAGCAGATAAACCTGTCTGCTCCTCATCTTGCCCAAAACAGACTCGGTGGCTAGGAAGCCTTTCAAGGAGCAAAGCACCAGCAGCAGTTGGTGCCATCTGTCCCACTCTAATTCCTTCTCACTCAAACAATTTATGTCCCAGTTAGTGAGAAAGGCAAAAAACCCCACAACAACAACAACAAAAAAACAACCTGCAGCTGGCTAATAGCCAGGGAGCGGGAGAACAGGAGGGAAGGAGACAGAAGGCTACTTTTAGCTGAATAATACAAAATAAAAATAATATTAATAATATATTTTTTAATGTGATTGCTAAATGATGCCTCCTCTCCGTCATCTACTCTTGTGCCCCTGTGCCTGAAGATGAATGATCAGGCAGAAAATCAAGCCATAGTATGGTTTTAGCAATAATACTGCTTGTCCTTCAGTGTGAGAAGGCACTGAGGCTGGAGCAGGACCACAGCCCCACGACACTCCTCTTGCAGCTTTTCTGCTCTGCACTGCAAGGAAAGTCGCTTCAGAAATGATTTCCTGAACATCTCCTGTGCCCCACACCTGAGTGTGCAGGCTGAGAGAAACAAAGGGATTCACTTGTGAATGGTGAGGAAGAAACGACAGCATTTTTACACACAGAGACAGGACCTGTGTGTTACCTCTGGGAAAGTTCTGAGCACAAACACTTCCCCTTCTTCCTCCTCCCCTCAAGTCCAGCTGTTCCCAGTTCAGCAGCAAAGGCAGGGGAACAGGAGGCTGGTGTAGGGCTCATGAAATAATAACCACCAGTTGCTGGTAACCAACTCCATCTTACTGCCAAGTACTGAAACACACGAATAATAATAAGCATAGAGACATTCCCTGTTCCATCTGTATTGCAAGCACTGGAGTATGAAAGCTTCAGGCCTCCTTTGAAGGAGTCCTCTGGCAAAAAGAAGTGACCCAATCTAAGATAGTTCTATTCAACAGTGAGGAAGCGGTGAAAAGACAACATTTTCCTTTCTGCTGTCATTTTGAAGTCTGTTTACTTGCAACCTTAAAAGGAAGTGAATTACCTCCAGGAAAGGAAAAAAAAAAAAAAAAGAAAAAGAAAAAGAAGGATGACTGCCTGGTCTCCATGGAACACCTCAATACCAATAAATGTTCCTCTTACAGAAAGGAGTATTAGAGCCCTTGGATGGCATCTTTCATTCTGTGAATTGCCCAATTACTTCAGAAAGATGTTGTGGTATTGTTGAATGCTGATAGAAACCCATTGATCTGTTCGCAGACTCACCAGTACACAAAGGATGGAAAACACTCCTGACTCCGAGTTTCTATAATGTGCCTTATTGATTCTCTGAAATGTCAAACTCTGCCCTTATTTACACACATGCTGCACTGCAAAGCCCACATACATGGAAAATGCCCTGCCCGATTTTTTCCCTCTTACTGAAACATTTTGCATGAAAAATTAAATCAGCTGTAAGGAACAGACATGGATTTTTGCTTATATTTACAGTGCAGTTTTACCCAGAGAGAACTAAACGTGGATTTGTAAGATGCTGTGACTTTTCAGCTCAGACTAGCATACATTTAATAAACTTGTTCAGACCTGTCTTAAGAATGTTGGACTCCATGTGGTTTATTGATTGGTTTGTCTGCCCAGGGCTCCAGAGCTCTCCCTTCACCTGCAGAGTTTGTCCATGCAGGACATGTGGGAATTAGTGATCCCCGTGATCCCAGGTGTGCAGTGTACAATCCCTGTGCTCACACACACAGAATTTATCGGAGCTTACACAAAAGCTACTTTTCCTGCAAAAGCCCAGGGTAATAGGAGTCAGGAAAACACTCAGTTGCCACAAAAAACTTATCACTCACTTTTAGGGCTCTTTAAAGCCACTTTATTGCCTTACAGAGCTTATTGTACCTCACACTGCAGCTGATCAGTAGGATTTCAAGGTCTGGGCTTGGTCTTTTCACTGAGGCACTTGCAAGTCAGAAAGATTTTGTTCTCTAGCACATGGTTGTTCCCTTCACACTCAAAGTTTTCACTGATATTACTTCAATCTCAAAGTGTGAATTTTTTGCCAACACAGTTCTGCTGGTACTGTTTACCAGTTCCCTGCTACTGTCTGTCTTATGAGCAAGATTGCTCAGGGTTAGTGAACAGTTGACTTTTTCTAAGAGCTTCACTTATTTAACCATTATTCTGAAACAGAATAATGTCTTTCCATCTATACAAGACATAAAATAATTGTGTTCATCAGGTTAGGTAAGACACTTCTCTGAAAAGCCACAGGAAGCAGATCTGACTAGGAATGTATCATTTTCCATGGTTGGCTTTGGAATAGATCAAGATTTGCCCCATACTAATTTTTATCAAATTAATAGTTATCACAGCCTGCACAGCACCCCCCTGAGCAGAAAGTTGCCCAATGAGCCACATTTGCTTTCATTACATCTGCAATAGAGTGTGCAGAAAGCAAGGCAGGAAGCAGACCCAACATCCTAGTGGTTTTATTCCAGTGTTTCCATGGGCTCTCAGCAAAACACAGAGTACTTTGCAACACAGAGCAGGTGCTGCTCTCTACAAGGTAAATACTGTGATTTCTCCTACCTTCTCCTGAGGTGGAAGATGATTCCCAGACTGGCATGTGCTCTGTATAGCTGTCCTGGGACAGGGAGGTCGCTTGCTCCAATTCTCTGCAGGGTTCAGACACTTCTGGATGTTGCCTCTACATCTCTTTTTTCCAAGCACACAATGCTCAGTGTTTCCAATGGGACCCACAAACTTCCAGAGGGCAGGAGTGGAGGTCACCAGCTCTCCTGAGCAACCGAAAGGAGAAAGATAATCAACAACAACTGGATAATCATAGAATCACAGAATGGTTTGGGTTGGAAGGAATATTAAAGCTCATCTCGTTCCAACCCACCTTCCACAAGACCGGTTTGCTTAAGCCCCATCCAAGCTGTCCTGGAACACTTCAGGGATGGAGCAGCCACAGCTTCCCTGGGCAACCCGTGCCAGGGCCTCCCCACCCTCACAGGGAAGAATTCTTTTCTAGTATCCAATCCAAACCTGCTCCCTGACAGTTTGAAGCCATTCCCCCTTGTCCTGTCACTCCATGCTCTTGTAATGAACTGATCTTCTGGGGTTTGCTGAAGAGGAACAGATCAGAGGGGGTAAAGGGCAGAAAACCACGCCATGTCCTAACAGCCACCTTGCTCCTGCACACATCAAGGGTGATGATTTGTTCCCCAATGACCAAAGAAGCAAACTCTTATCCCATACATCTGTGTCTGAACTAGAAGAAACAGGTTAATGTGCAACTGATTGATAAGCCATGTGCTGGCCCTCTCCCCAGGGGTGGATTTCACCCTGGAGTTTAATTAAACTCTCCTCCTTAAGCAAACAGTATATTCTTAAGCGATTCTGAGGACAATTTATTATTCCCAGTTGATTTTCTTCCATTATTGTATGTAGTCATCTCTTATTTCTATCACACCTTTTGTGTATTCCATACAGCAAACCTAAGTACCATACCATTAGCATACTGTAGCTGCACAGGCTCCTTCCAAAAATTTACAGTCCCAGGCTAATCCCAGGGAAGTACAGAAAATAAAGATCAATTTTGCCACATCTGAACTAGACTGGATTTAATTCCACCCAACACATTCAAATGACATGTCGGGAAACACAAGATTCTGTAAGGTCCTGGGCTGAATTACAACCAGTATTAAAGCAGTGGACTGGAGATGTCAATTGTGGAATATCCTCCTAATGTTTATTAACTTCTCTGTCAATGAGAATCACTGCTCCGACAACAGACTGGCTGGTGAAAAATCATTGTCCATCTGCTCCCAGCTCACATCCAAGGGTAAAGGATTTGCTTTCTTTGCTGAAGTGTAAAATGTCATTTGAGTTTAAAAAAGCACTAGAAATGCCTCTGCTATCACACACAGTGAGCCACGGAGCTCAGGTTGTTTTACAGGGGCACTGCCACAACATATCAGGAAAAATTAGCCATTTAAGAACTTCAAAATCTCCCACTCCAGAGCCCAGGCTGAGGCTGCCACGTGCGCCGCTGGAGCCGAACGAAGGTCAACTTCTTTTAGTGTTATGTCACCACGCCAGGCGCTGCCACAGCCCCTCTGAAACACTCACCATCTCCCAAACTGCCTTCAGAACGCTGCTTCAGCCAATGCCACCTTATTTTGCTTGCCAGCACGTTAAGAAAACGCTATTTCAGCCTCCCCACAGTGCTCTTCAAAATGCTGCACAAAAACCTCGCGGTGGCCAGAAATGAGTCATTAAGGACTCCAACTTCTGAAGTTTGTATTGCCATGTGCACAGGAGTTAACCAGCATCCTCCTGACAGAAATCACTCCTGAGAAGCCTGGTACAAGTCTTAATAATTGACTGGGTCCAGACTTTCGAAAATTAAGAAATTAACTGTATGCTGCACTACCTTCAAACCTTTCGGCCCCAGAACTAGACAGGTTGCATAAGGTACACTGACATGATAATACTAATTAGATAACAAAAGTATAATGTAAAACAAGTGATGTCTAGATAAAAAAAAAAAAATACAGTGGGTGTTGGAGGTTTTCTCTGTGGGGAGAACAGAGGCGTGTGCATTATTCTGGAGAGAGGTAAGGAACGACTTGTCTAATTGAAACCACGGGGGCGTAGAGGGACGGGGGCAAGAAAGACAGACGGTAATTATATGAGCTGGCAAGTGGCCAGGACACCGGGGTTAGCAGCTACACGCTTTCAGAAACCATCATGAGATCTTATGCGATTACAACCCATCAAGAACCCAGTTCTAATTCTTATCCAAGTTACATTTGGCAGCAGAGCAAGGCGGCAGTCCAAGACACTGCTTTTCTTTGGGCTGAAGGACAGAAGTCACCTATAGTCCTGCATCCCTATTCTTTGCTGCCAACTTCTGTCAGAGGTTTGTGTAACACTAGCAAGGCCTTGGAGAGTCAGTCCCTGTGAGATACCACAGCCCTGCAGCGGCAAAACCCTTGGCAACCATGCCCTCAAGGAGGACTTGCTGTAAACAGCTGTGGAAAGGTTCATGAGCGTGGCCTGAGCAGCACTGCAGTCACCTCTGCCACTGGTATCCCACCAAATTCCCACATTTGCAGATGCCCTTGTGCAGCCTTCTCTGAACAGTGTACAGACACCAACACTCTTGGGGGCCAACAGCAGCACCACAGCTGCAAGTGAGCAAAAATTCTCTCCCCCAAAACTTAAAAATCCCATTTCATCAGATCTACCACAGCTGCACGGATTCTTTTGATCACAGAGGGTGTAGATTGTGCTGCTCCCAAGGTACAGTGCTTGTTTATGCTTCTCATGCTCTCATTACACATTTTTCCCCCAAGTTCTATTTGGAAAGGACCTTGCTCTCAGTTGCACTTAGAGCACTTTGTTGTGAGTAGCCAGGATACCATTAGTGTTAGAATTGCAAGAGACTATGACAGGAGTTAAAATGAAATGCCAATACCATGATTTGCTGTTTACAATACAGTGCACGGCATTCCCAGACATGATATAGAAGCAGCATAAACACTTAAATGTATTAAATGTGCCATGAGCATCTAAATTGCTGTTGCTATTTTTAAAAGGATCAAAGAGACTAAAGTAAATATTATCCCACTTAATTGGGAACAATTGCAGAATGTTTGTCAGAATCCCCAGAGACCATCTAGATCCACAGCCCCAGCTAACAAGGGCTGCAGGGATGAGTCAGAGAACAGCTTGCTCAGCAAAGAGCCTTCTCATTACACCCCACTATGTACAGGATATACATTGATCAGAAATCAGAAGAGCTGCAGGCCTAGATTTCAAAATGTAGCAACTATTTGAGGTCACTCTCACAGCACTTGAGTTGTCTTTGTGTTTTCCCCCCGTAAGAATCATTTAACTGTGTATATGGACATGCAGGATGTTCTCCTGAACACACTGCTGGAGTAATTGGTTTTTTTTAGTGTGTGCTTCCACAATCACTTGTTATTTGCATATTTGTTTCCCTTTCTGCTTCAAAAGCAATCCTTCCTTATCTCGTAAGATCAGATCCACTTCAGGACAACTAAGATTTTTTAAAAAAATAAATAAATAAATCTTTTTTTTAATCTACAGTTACACTATTCTAAGCTTGAGACATCCCAGCAGCTACTCCTTTATATTTCTTTCCAAACTTCAGCCTCATGCAGCATCCAGAGAAATCATTTTATAGCAGGTAACATTACAGAAATATCAAAGCTACCGTGGAAAAGGCTCTTTGGGCACCCCCCAAAGCCCAGTGGTTTGAAGTGGAACATGGCACAATTCTATACAGGTTTGATCAGGAGATTGTTTTTGGCAGTGCCTGTGGCACCAAGGAGAACTAAGGTGCACCTGGCCAAACAAGTGGCCCCAAAAGGTCCATTGAGCCCTCAGTGAAGAAAAAGATCCAAACCCCACCATAAAGGATATGCATTTTGCAGTATTCTGTGTCCTGAGTGCCAACTCAGTGATGCTTCATTTGGCAAATTATATTCCAGGTTAGTAGATGGTGGAACAAGCGAGAATTTCAAGGTAGTGCACAGGATTTCCCCTGAAGGAAGGGTATAAGATCTGTTATTCAGCATTTCAGGAGGTGTCTGCCCTTGAAAGTGCTGCTGAGAGAATGCCAATTTTCAGGACAATCCAAATGCTGGGACATTTTTGGCCCCACATATTATTAAGGAGGAAAAAAAAAAATAAATTGAAAGGCAAGCACATCCTCTTCTTAATAAAAATTTTCTTATCTCTTCTCTATAAATTTTTGCTCTCAGGGTTTTACGTCTTGGTCATTTTTAAAATCACATCAGGCACCAGCCTGCTACAACACAAGTAACAAACCTCCAGGCAGTTATTATTCAACAATGGACTTAAAATTAATGTAGCAATTTTTAGCTACCTCCAAGCAAAACAAAAACACACTTCCTAAAATTTCCAGCTTTAAAAAGAAAAAATATATATATATATATCTTGTTTAGGAAGCAGCAGAAAGGCAGCAGACAAGTTCCACTGTGGGGAAAAAAAACCAACATACAGGTGACAATTTCTTGTAGTGCTTCTCACTGGCTGCAGTGTTTTTCACCTGGCTGAATCCCAACTTCTGCAGGCCCAGAACAATGACACCTCCAACAAGCTCAGCAGCCAGAAGGGATAGGATTGCATGTGGTCATCCAAAAATGCCCAAAAAACCAAGTCATAGAATCACAGAAAATCCTGAGCTGGAAGGGACCCACTAGGACCATCAAAGTCAAACTTTTGGCCCTGCACAGGACAGCCAGAAAATCCCACTATGTGCCCAAGAGCATTATCCAGATGCTTATTCATTGCTGGCAGTCTTGACCAGTCTGTGACCACTTCCCTGGGGAGGCAGAGCCCAATCCCCCTCTGGGTGAAAAACCTTTTCCTAACTGAGGGACTGCTAAGGGACAACTGCCCAACAGGCATTCAGTAGAGGTTGGTGGGTTTTTATAAAGGTGGAACAAGAAACAAGGCATATACATTTAAACACCAAAGAGACTAAAAAAGGCTGAGAGGAGAGGACCAGTCCAGCCCCCACCAGACTCTCGCTGCTCAAGCAGGGGTTGTTGACATTCTTTTGCTGTGAAAATAGATGCAATTTTCATTCCTCCCAGCAACATTAAACTCTACTTTTAGGTTTCTTTTCAGGATCTAGTACAGACTTGAGGTACACACACACTCTCCTGGAGGCCAGAGACAGCCAGGGAGGAAAAGTGCAGCTGCTACAAGTGACACTGGCACAGAATTAAAAATCAGAGAGACACCAGACCTCCTGACCCATCTATGTTTTGCTGCTGTGACATCACCCAGCACTAGGAGCTGGATTTCCAGGGATCACCTGGTGTGCAGTGCAGAAATATTTGCACTTTGTAAGTCCCAGAATTATTTTCCTTTATTATCATTATTATTATTAAATCTATCGTATCCAAGGTTGCTCTGAGAACAAAACAGCATTTAGTAGAAAAAAACTTTCACTTCAAGAGTGAGTTGAGTGATAAAAGAGACACTTGGGGTTTGCTCGTCGTTCCTCCTAAGATGAAATTCCTCTACAGAAATTCCCCCCCGTCCCAACAGGAATGCTCTGGGAAGCAGAGCCTCCTACCTAGCACAGACGGACTTGTTTGTGCTGGCACCAAAGAAGGCTCAGCTCCTCACAAAACCCCCTCAGATGACAAAATGAGTGTCCTTTCTGTCATGTTAAATATGGAGAAGGTGGCAGCCCTTGTGAGGAACACAAGCCTCAGCAGATGCCAGTGTGTAGCATCCCTGGAAGACAATCTTGTGGAAAAAGCTCTCCCTGGGCTGTCCATTTAAGTGGCTGCTTGGCTCTGAATCTCTCTGAGAACAGATTAACCTGGGGCAGCCCTGCCAGAGCGACAGATTGGCTTGAGAGGAGGCAGACAAGTGACCCAGGTACCAGGAGCACAGAACACGAGCCTGCTTTTGAATCCCACAGTTCCCAGCCAGGAACATTGTCCTTGCTGGCTGATCTACAAGACGCTACAGGCCTTTTGCTGTGCCAACACAGTGACATTTTATTCAGAAATTCAGCAGCATCTGCTGCTTCAATGGCCAAGTTTCTGCCTCAGCAAAACTTGGACTGGATTTTAGCTAAGTGGCCAGACAGGTGATAACATGGTGAAGTCTCCATCCTCCTCTCAGTGTTGGCTTTTCACAGGGATGCAAAGGGGCTAACACCTAATTCTGGAGGTGTGGAAAAGCTGTGCCCTTCAGCTCCCTCCACGTACCACAGGCATCAGAGATGATGTGTTGCTTGACTTCAGGGGATAAATGAGTGTGTGTGAGGAGTGCCAAGGTCAGCAGAAAGGGAAAAGAAGGAATGTCAGAAACAGGCCTCAGGCACCCCAGAGATCCATGAAATGTGGGAAGGCTCTGGGTGGGAGAATGTACCACCCTGTCTCCACAATTTGTTGTTACATTCACTCTTTGCATACTGAGAATGAAGGAAAATCCAAATACAGCAACTCCACCAAGTTTTAGGGGGAAATAGGGGGAGCAAACAGTGTCCAGGGCCATCCAGGAGCATCATCAGGCACAGAGGTACAAGCAGTAGGAAACCAGTGCTACATTCCCCCAAAGAGGTGTGACTCACAGGGATGGGGAAGGACAAAAACTGTCCTGGAAAAGGTTTTCTCCAGCTACACAGTTTTAATAAGTCTGGACCATCTTAAAATCAAGCAAAGGCTATTGAGAGAAAAAGGCCTGCAGGCACCAAAATACTTAGCTTATTTTAGTGCTTTAGCTTAGCAAAGGCCGCAGCCAGGCTGAGGACAACAGAGTCTGCAGCCACGGTGTGAACACAAAGCAGAGACACCAAGACCTGCATTCCACTCAGCAGAGCCTTCAAGATGTTAACAAAAAATTGTCTGCCAAAAATACAAGTATCTTCTAGGGAATACTTTTAAACACTTACTTTACCCACACTGCCTATATTCACAGTGACAACATTCACTGGAGCAGCAAGGGCATGACAGGGGAGGAAGGATGAGGACTGGTAAAAATCCAGAAGTTTCCATGTTCCATCCCTGGGCTCTGCAAGAGGTGACACACATGATTCCAAAGCCCACAGAAGCAGTAACTGCTTTGCAACAGACAAGCACTCTTAGGTGGATGTCATCACTCAGATCACAGCCAAATACTTCCAGACTAATACCTGGAATCCTGGCAAGATTAGCCAATGGTCATGCTGTGCAGCAGATATCCTGATTTATGCCTGCAGGACAAAAGAGGAGCCATGGCCTCCTCACTATCGTTGTCATAAAGTCCCTCTTTCAAGGAAAACGCAAGGAAAGAGTGTTTGGGAAGACTTTGCTGGTTGTGGAGGACACAAAGCAGGCAGATTGCAGGAGGGATTTTCAGGGTTATTGCATCCACAGATCCCCAGCCGGCAACACGTCGGGCTGAGGGAACTCCCTCTCCCTCAGCAGAAACTCGAGAGCTTGTCCCTCCGGACAGCTCCTGCTTGCCCCTCCGTGAAGGGGGGAGGCTTGACTCTCAACCAGCCTCAGAGGAAGAACTTTCTCCAACCACAACCCCAGGAATTAAAGGCAAAACCAAAAAGGTCTTTTAATTAGCACGGGTAGGCTGTGAGATTGCAGCCCAGCCGCCTCCCTCCCCTCACACACAGACCTCCCCTCAGCCCCTCACAACGCACCTCGAGGCCACAGCGCTGCCAGCAGCGTCCTCACAACACGTGTTTCCAGTTATTCCCTCCTAACCCCTCTGGCTTCACGTTACAGAAGACCAATATAATGAGCTCAGGCTCACTGTAGGTGGACAGGAGCAGAACTTGATCCAAAAAGGAGCAAAATCCTGCAGCTGCCATCGAGGTAAAGGCTTAGCGTGAAGTCCTAAATCACAGGGAGCGGCAGATGCCGAATTGCATGTGTGTGGGATTAAGTCACATCTATCCGCAGGCTTGCATGTACAAACGCTTTAACAGCTACCTCTGCAAACACAGATTAAAAACATAAGCAGAGAAACATAAAATCCAGGAGCGCATCCTCGGCGTGCGCAGCTGGGGCCAGCTGGCACTCGGCTGCCACGAGGCTCCGGCAGAGCCTCCACCAAAACTCCATCCCCCCTCTCCTTGAAACACTCCCCAAACAAAGCCCCGCAGCTCAGACCTGCCAAGGCTCCTCTATTTGGACAGCAACTCACTCACGCTTGGCAGCAGTTCGGTGCAATTTGAAGCTGGCTCAGACCTAAAGTGAAAAGATTAATGGGATATTTGAAATCTCACTCCCATTTTTCCTCAGATCTCACTTATGTAAAAGCTCTGATGTTGGTTGCTGAGCTCCTTAAAACATAATCTGCACAATGTGCCACAGTAAATAAACAGATTTAAACAGCAAGTCTGTTTAAAGGAGTTTATTTAGAAAGCACACGCATCACTAAAGAGAGCTTATTTCTTATCTAACTCCAAGCACTTCGGAGGCAATCCTTCAGGGGTGTTCTGCAGGCAGGGCCAGATTAATTTTGTTTGCAGCAATTATTTTCAGGATGTTCTCCACTCATATTAAAAGGCTGAAAGTTCAGTGAGTTTCTTGGTTTGGGGATTAGAGAAAAGCTGGAGACATAAAAGAACTTTGGGCCAAACTTACCCAGCAGTGTGGCCTTCCCTTCCCTGCTTGAGCTGACTGGCCTTCAGCAGGGGGAACAATGAAAGTCTATCTCAAACCTGCCATCAGAGGATCTCATGGACCACAACTTCAGCCTTACTTCTCAGCAGTTGCCTCATCCACACAAGTTGAGGCCTCCAAACTGAATTACCTGAACTCCTACACACACCTTGAATAGTCAGGCAGACAGAATTGGAGTTGTCCTTCCTGCCAAGAGGCTGGAGAGGACCTCAGCAACCAGCCGCAGACAGGTTCTGAACTCTGATTATCACAGGACCAGCCACACCATCCGTTTTCGAAATCCTGATCTCAACCCAGTAACAAGTTGTACCATTTTCCCATAAATCCAAGTGTCCAAGTTGAAGTAACAAAAAGCACATGTTCAACAGCCTTGAGCAATGCTTCAGGCCAGTAGAAACTCTGAATTCCCTGTGGAAATCAGGGGAAAACTGATACTCTTCCTCAATGTGGGAGCCCCTGAAAGAGCCTGCTTATGATTGCTGTGGACTGTGGCTTGAAAGGTTACAGAAGAGATGAGAACCTCAGTCCATAGGTTTCCTTCCTGCCTGCTGGGGAGCTGGTTCAGTGCTGAGTCAGGAGAACTGAGCAGCCACTGAACCTACAGACACCTTTTCCTTGCTGCTCATTCATCTGCACCCCAGAACTTAAATATGGAAGGGAAGCTCCTGAATGTCTTTTTATCTTTTCTGATGTCAAAACCTGTGGCTGCAGATCTGAACACACCCCTTGGTACCAGGCCACTGTTGACTACACTGAGTAGGGGATCACCAGCTACAGCAAACAGCAATTGCTGTACTAAGTGGTTTAATGTTTCAATAGTGGCAAAAATACTCAAGGAAATAGGTGCTTCCATTGCTGCAGGAAATGAATTCCATGTGTATTACCCCCATTGCCAAACACAGCGTTGTGCAAGTGCATTGTAAACACTAAGTCTGTGCTGTGAGCATCAAAAAACATTTACACTCAATCTCATGTATAACCCTTTGCCCATGAAACCTGAGGCTGATGACTGATGGGTATGAAAAAACAGCCACCACAGACTACTGAGGAGTACAAGCAAACAGTTGCATCCAAACTACATAACCCTCTGGCAGATCAGTGAGAGCTGACCATGCTGACACCCTGTGCCACTGAAGAGGACAACCTGTGGCCCTGAATGCCTGGCTTGGGTAATTCAGGGGGTCAGGACATGGAATAGTGATTATAAGGTATCAGAAAAAGCACTTCATTTGCTATGTTTTCACAGTAATTTGGAAAAGCCACAGTGCCTTGGCATCTGTCCTCTAAGACTTAAATTTGTTCAGTAGTGCAAGTTCTTCCATTGTAACATTCCCCAGTGAGCATTTCTTACCAGTAGAAGAACAAAAAGATGGGTTAAATATTGAATGGGATTCTTAATACACAGTGTGGCTTGAGCATAGGCCATTTTTCTTCCATTATTCTACCAATAACCTTCTTGGAAGCCCCTTTGGCTTTCAGATTCAAGGCATATAGCACCATTCATCCTGCCTGCAGTCAATAAGGCTAGGCTGAAGTCTGTCTGCCTTTAATTTGATTTTAGCACCTTTACACATTAGATTATTTACTATAATGAGAGACAGACAGTCAAACAGACCCATTTTTGAAACAAATCAAGTCAAACACTTTGAAGCCATCTCTAGCTACCTAGAGTAATTAAACACTCTGCAGCAGCAGAGGTCGATGACACCAAGCTGTGCCACTGTGGCCTTCATAGGCAACTTGGTCAAATAGAGAAATATCACGATTTTTCTACTGCAGCACTCCCTGACTCTGTCTCTGGGTGATGCTTTCTATGAATTTTTAGTGCCATGAGCCTTTCCACTCTCTTTCAAGGTCACAGCACTATATGCTCTGATGCCTCTCACAGTTACTCTAAGTGTTTCAGTGTCTGCAAGCTGGCAAACACAACACTTGGTACTTTGGATTTAATGCTGCAGGTCCAAGTTGTTCAGTTCCAGAGGGGGAAATATCTCCCAACTGGCTTCTTGCACTGGGATACACAAACACCACTTGTGGAGGGAGATGAAAGAAATAATGCAGGATTTCCAGTCTTTGGCCTCTCCTTTTAACCAACTCGGTTTCCTAAAAAGACAGAGGACAAGTAAGTGCCAGCATTTTGCAGGGAGCCCACAGAAGGAGCCGTGCAGCCATCCTGAGCCAACAAAGCACACTGAAATGAAACAACTACACATAAATTCCTTTCAGATGAACCCTCTAAGTAAGAGTTTTTGCACCCTGGGATCCCTGTCCTTTAGTTCCTTTGAATAAACTCAGGTATCTGGAATTCAGCTCATCCTTTCCAGACACCTGTGGCATCACTGCAGCTTCTTCTGAGGGTCCTTGGGGACCACCCAGCTCACTGAGCAACAGATTTTATTTAGATATAGAAAAGAATAAAACACCCAGACACACATACAAAAGCTGTGTGTACAACCCCTCTTTCTTCCTTACCCAACACATTTCAGCTTCTGAAAGCCTCTCCAATGTCTCAGGTTTCTCCAGTGATATCCCCAAGCTGCTCATTTGTGCTTGCATCACCTGTGCTTCTAGGTATGATCTGTTCATAAACCAGATACTTTCGAGTCCATTTCCTTAATTCTGCCAGACTGGCAATTATATCCATTCATCTAGTGATTGGATTGTTTTCACATCCATTAAATATTTTCTCCAGGGCTGTCGCATCTTTTTATTTTCCAGGAATAACAAGCTGTTCTGAACTAGTCAATCCATCCAACACAGCAACATGCCACTTTATCTAAAAGTTACCTGTTATGTCCAAATTCTTCCTGACATAGATAGTTTCCTTTAGCAAATGTATTATTTAGCAAAGCCAAATAGCAGTGTGGCACAGACCTCGTGCTGACATCAACCAGCCTTGAACTTTCTGTGTACTGTGAATCTGCTAGAAGGCAAAACTCTTCCACAGAGCAAAACATGGGTAGGAAGAACCTCCAATAGAAGCATAAGACTTGAGCTGACAATGAGCAATCCCCCCCTCAGGGAACACATGGAACAATACCATACAATGAGTACAATAAGTTCATGGTTTGTATCAATAATACAGCAGAAAAATGTCCAAGCTTTAGGTGATATAACCTCAGAAACACAAAAGAAAGGCTCTCTATAAAGGAAATTTCTGAAACTACCCCAATGCTTCATTATGTGAGTGTGCTGGAAATAAAGAGATCCCTTTTTGGCTGTGCAGTAGGATCTATACCTGCAGCACTCCAAACAGCACTGATACACATCTGCTTCGTTCTAATGGTCTCTGCTAAGGCAGCCCTGGAGATTTTTGTTCAGAGCAAGACCCTGTCACAACTGTTATTGTCCCAAACCATAACAGACATTGACCTTCCAGCCTAAACCTGACGTCCTGAAGCAGCTTGCTACAAGTTTGATAACTGTGCACAGCAAGAGAGGAGGTCACTGAACCAAAATCTATAATCCTTTATGAAAGATCAAGTCCTCTCCAGCTTGCAGAATTGCCTGGAAAAAAAAAAATCTGGTACAAAAAGCCAGAATGTCACACAGTCAAAGTGTGTAGCTTTATCTTGTTAACAGAGGTTGTTCACACAGCTTTAAACAGGTAACAGGTATGAATAATATTCTGGACAAGGTAAGACATGCAAACATGTGGTGGCCTATAAGTATGTTCAAAGTGAACCTTTTCCTATTTTTAGGCAGTGTAATAACCATATATGAAAAACTTCTGACTGGATCCTTCCAGCACAAGTAACACTTGACAGCTGACACATCTGTCCAGGTCCTGCTATAAAGGACCTACTGGAATTCACCAGTTACATATCCTCTGCTACCACTACCACAAAACCACTCAAGAGCAGTTGGGTCACCACCAGTATACACAGCACCACACACCCACAGCTCCCAGGCCAGGAATAAGACAGACAGCATGGAGAATAGTTTTGTGACCTGCACTCCAGGCAAGTTTTCACTTACTCACTAATGTCTGTACAGGTTTTCTGTGACTTTTTACTTAAGAATACAGTAAGAGTAGTTACCATAGCAATTTCCACATCACTTGATGCTTGTGCTACCTCTGACAGTCAGAGCAACTTTTAATAGAAATTCTTACCAACACACCACGTGAACTTTCTGGCTTTTTTTGATATTTTTGGAGGAAAAGAGAGATCTTAAATCTCCTGAGATTTCAGAAATATGCTGAAAAGTGCTGCCTTTGTTTCAAGGGGAACACTGTCTATTGCACAGTAGAAGTGCAATGCATTTCAGAGGAGACAGAAGAAAGTGTCTCATTCCAGAAGTATTCATCATCCACAAAGAAGATGGAAAAATGTCTGCCAAAAAGAAGCCTCTTGCTCCGTCAGAGATACAGCACGCTTAAAGAGAAGTTTTGTTTCCATGGTGACTGAATTTGGAGTAAGAGAACATCCCCTGCATCAGACAGTGCTAAATCAAAAACCCACTTGCTTTTGTTCACCCAGAGAGCTGGGTTTTTAACCCTGCCTTGCCCAAACAAGCATTTCATTAGTAATTTGCTCTCCCATTTTGCTGTGTACAGAATCTTTCTGTAAATGAAGCTGAAAAAGCGAGAAGGCACAGCTAAAGATGAGAAGCCTGATCTTGCAATCTTAGTAATCAGAAATAGCTGTAGTTTTCAATAGCACACCAGTGTTTTTAAAAAACAATTACAAAAAAATATCAGCAATAAGTTTTCGGTTAATGATAATTACCGATTATGCACAGGCCAATGATGTACAAGCTCTTATTTACTTTCCTTCCTTCTCAGATGTCCTCATACTATCAGTCTCACTGAAGAATGGGAAGAAAAGGATTCTCAGCAGCCAGCTTTGAAGGGAGGGGTGCCTGCAGCACAGTGGGATGTAGGAAAGGGCAATTCCGAGCTGAAGGTCCTCAACAGCCACATTGTGATCAGTTTAAAATTCTGTTTAAAAATGCCTGTTTAAAATTCTGGTCTCACCTATATTGCAAAAACTGGCAAAGCTCCACATCAGTGAGCCAGGTTACTGCTGTTCACACTGGTACCAGGCACTGGACTCCAGACAAAGCCCCTTTGCTCGAGCATCCCACCTTACCTTGCAAAGCACCACACGAGGCAGGAGGGTGTGGGAAGGCAGCGAGAGGTGAAACGGGAAACCAGAGCTCTGTGTCAGATCAGCACCAACAGCCTGACAGGGCCATGGCTTTCCAGCACAGCGTGGCCAGAGGGCAGTGGGATAAATGGCTGGATCCTTCGCTGCTGTGTCCCTGGGGATCTCGTGTGTAGCACCTCATTTTGGCCTCTGCAGCTGAAGGGCCAGTTTGAGCACTTGGCTTCAGGCCACAGTCACTGAAAGAAAAACACAGTCACCAAAGCCACCAACCCCTTCTGTGTAAGCAATCTATGTCACGTGTAAGTTATGGGAGCTCTATGGAAGTTAAAACAAGTCCATAATGGCTCAATCAATACACAATAATAAATAAATTGTGCTTGAGATGCAGAAACCAGAGTTAACTTAGAAGGGTGCTTGACAGTTATTCTTGCTTTTCTGCCAAGCAGCACAACTCTCAGCATAGAGAAATTCCTTTTGTCCACCCAACAAAATGCTTCAGTACTTCTTTCTATATAAAAGAAAGAATGCCAGCTGCAGGCAAGAAACCCAGTAAAACAATGGACATTGGTTATTTCCATTTAAATGTATCTGGAGGATTAGAGTCATCATTATTCAAGTTGCCCAACACTTTGCAGTGTAAGACCCTCTGTCATTTATGCCACTGCCAAGTGTAAACATGAAAGTTTACATGCTGTGCATATGCCTCAAGCAAATTCCTTTATTTTTATTTTTTTTCCTTTAAAATTTCAGCTAAAACAATGCAGCTGTTTCTGAACCCAAAGGAAGAAGGCAGTATGCTGCTGCTTTGCCCACAGCAAAGAGCTTTCAAACTTTGCCTCCTTTGGCTCTGCCCACCCTGCAACTGAGAACACAACTCCAAGCTTTGGCAACAAGTAGCACAAGAGTAACAACGTTCTGTGCCATCTCTGTGAAAATCAACCCACATTTAGCCACTTTACTAACTTTGCAAAACAAAACTTCAACTGGTATGTGCCTATTAAATTAAGTATTCAAGATCCTTTTCCTGCAGCATTGCACTCTGCATTTTGAGGCCAAAGTGTAATGTTTTGTTGACTACTGTCAACAGTGCTGTTCAGAGTCCTGTGTTACACACAACCGAGCAGGCAGGAGCCTGACACTGAATAAAACATCTCTCTCTCTCTCTCTCTCAGATCCCTTGGCTCTAACTACTTTTCAGCAGCACTGTTGCCCCTCAATAATTCTCACTCGACTCACTGTAGAACCAAAGAAAAAGGCACAGAAACAATCAAGCCCAATTAATTTGAAGTTTCAAAAGGTTCTTCATCAGCTTCTGAAGGTGGGAATTTCTCGCATCCAGTTTCAGCAGAACGTGCCATACGAGAAACACTCGAGACCTTATTTTCATTGGGAGCAGCAAAATAAGTCTTTTAATTAACTTTGTGTACAAAAGCTACCGTTTTAAGTCCTTCCAGAAAATCATTTTCATCTTTTTTTTTTTGATCAAGTTAAATGAAACGTTTTCATTCAAATGCTGTCCATAAACAAGCCTGTTTATTACGTCAAATCTTGTGTTATCAACAATTTAATTCTTCAGAACACAGGATGATGAATGGGACTCCTCTCAGCTCACTTAAGCACAGTTGTCTAACAAGGTGGAACCAAGTGGTCCCTGGAGATTCCTGTCTCTCTCAGCTGGCTACTGAACGTAGCTTGCACCAGACACCTGATTTCTAGGCAGTAACAGCTACATGAAATGAGTCCTGTCCAAAGATCAGTTTTATTAAAACCACTGGATATCAACTACTTCTCCCAAAAGAGGGAACTGCAGTATGAAAGCTTGGCTCTCCTCAGTTCTGCCTGAGCTCATGGACTGATGTCAGGGATTCCAGCTGCAAGCATCAGCTTGACTTGTGTAGCTTTCATCATACTTTAAAGAGTTTTCTTTAGAACTGCAACATGAAATACTCGAACACATGAAATTCAGTAAGAGTTTATTAGCACTCAGAAGCATTTCTGGAGCCTGCACAGTCAGGGCCTTGGAGGAAGAAAGGTTCTCACCACGTCACAAAGTGCAGAAAGGGTCCAGGGTGGGGATATGGTCCTTTTACAAGTCTCAGCCGTGACTGTCATCTTTAAAAAGATAAAGGAAGCAAATAAAACCTCTTTCTTCAGACACATCCCTAACGTACAAGCACGTGCCACAACTCCACTACAAGGGAGCAAAACCAATCCATCCCATTGGTTTGTGCAGGCACACAGCGAATTTTGCCACTAATTTTTGCTACAGGAGTTCAACTGTTCTGTCTTCCAGTCTCTTACTTTGATCCTGTTACTTACGCTCCTTATGGCTGAATCTTTTGTTTTACATTACAGGTCAAACAGTCCCATAACAGGGTAAGCCCAGCATGACTATGTTCATATATTTTGAACTGGGCATTATACTTCAAGCTGTTGCTCTGATAAAAACAAGCTTTTCTTTTTACCATAACCTGCTACACACAGCCAGACTAGCAGCTCGGGGCTGTCCATTCCTTCTCCAATTTATGTTTAATATCATTAACTTCACAAGGAGGTGGCAAAACAAATATATTTATTCAGCACAAATTGGGCAGCACACGTTTGAGCCTTCTTCCCAACTTTTTTATAAGTGCCATGCACCTGAACAAGGAGATGAATATATCAAGCACTTTAGCTTAATAAAGATTTCAATCTTAAAACTGACATCTATGACTAAAAAACCAAAAACAACCCAAAAACAAACAAACAAAAAAAGTTGATGTTATGGAAAGGTTCAAACAGAAGAAAATATTTGAGATCTATTGGGTATAGGCCAAGAATTAAAAAAATATAAGCCTAGGAGGAGAGGCACATTATATTTTCAAATCAACCAAGCCCAGCGGTCAATAGCTTACAAATTGCTAAATAAGATGCCTGTTCCTACAAGCTCCCTCCATGATTTACTCATTAGCACTTAGAAAACACCAAGAGTTTATGAACACAATTACCAGAGCCTGCTCCTCACAGCACCCCTTACAACCTTCTGACCACTGGCCCTTGGGAAGGATGAGGGCAGGGTGGACACGAGCGAGTTGGCAACAGAGCATCGTGTCCCTCAGCCCTAACAAACCCCACAAACTGCAAGAAATGAGATGGTTTTGTGCAGTGCCACATCTCCAGCAGCACTTCAGCCTGTCAGCGTCTTGGCACAGGCAGCCAGCAATTCCACATGAGCCATTACTTGTCCTGCAGATCCAAGTCCTTCCAGGCTTGCTGGTGCTCTCCTTCCAGTTATTCTAATCCCCAGAGCACTGTCATTTTCTGCCAGTTTTGCATACACTGCTGTTTCCAAAAATTCCAGTTCAGTGTTTACACGTGTTTCACAATGATCACTTCTAACAATCACTGAGAGACACAATATTATCGTGTTTTAATTTCCTGTGAACTGCTGGCTAAGGCTGCAGAGAAAGTTGTGAGTGCCAGATGGTCCAATTTATTTTATTTATTCCTTCAGCATCTTCACAGAGTCATGGGCACTTTACACATTTTGCCATTGAAAATCATAAACACTTTGCCATCACCCCGAAAATTCTGCCTTTGCTGTATCACCAGTTACCAGTCAGCACCACGGAATTGCCAGCACTGTGGCTGAGGTACAGTTAAGAGAACTACAAACCCCAAACTGAAACACCTCTGGGACAAACTGACAGCCAAGCAAACCATGATCAGTGAGCAACCATAGTTTTTCCTGGGAAATCCTCTCACTGGACAGAGAAAGTCAAGTTTACAAAGCACAGCACAGACAGCAGCATTGACTTTGTCATGGCTCACACAGTGACTTCAAATACTTTGTAAAGACAAGAAGAAAATCTGAGAGCTACTATTTTTATTTCTCCTCTTGGCTCTCACTTGGCTGACTCAAGAAGATGGGCTGCTTAGATCAATCACTGATAAAGAGTGGAAGGACCATCAGCTGGGAGTGACAACAGACAGGACATACTGATACATTCCTATCTTACTTTGAATTCTGTCTATAAAGAAAGAGTCTTTGTCAGCAGCCAAATTAAAAAAAAAAAAAAAAAAAAGCCTGAAAGTTATGAAAAGGACATTTGAATTTACAGTTCCAGTTAGCAAGTGTGGAAGGAGACACTTGAGTGTTTTTCTGAGCTGAGATGAGCAGAAGGACTTTGCTGAGGCAGGACCCACCTCCCCATCCAGAAATAGTCGAAATTGTTTACTAGTCTTTTAATTTCAGTACTTTTTCTTTTCTCTCTGAGAATTCCCATGACAGATCACACAACAGAGAGGAAAATCTGCTTTCCAGCCAGTTGCAGATCTAGCCAACGTGAAAGTGGGATCCTTACCATCTGCTACCTGGAAGCAGTTCAACATGTCTTATTTCTGCAGGAAAAATTATGGAGGTAATTGTTGTGTTACTCACAGTTATATTTAACAACAAAACCCAAAAATATCACTGTCTTCCCAGTCCCAGGCTTCCTGGAGCCCATTGTCAGTTGTTCAGGCACAACTTGTTCTGGAACTGCCCTCACCCTCCTGATATCCAGGCCTTCTGCATCCTACCAGCTCCAAACCCAAACAGTTTGTCTGCCTGTTAAAATGGGGGGCAGCTAGAACAGAGTCCTAATCAGAAGAGTATGAAAAACATTCCATGATTATTAAAAAATTCCCAGATCTTTTTATTGGGGATTCTAATTTGACTTTTTCTTCTTTCATTTGTTTTGGCACTTGCTGAGCTATTAGACTTTTCTTAAAAAAAGTCTAGTGACATGGAAAAGCTGGGAGCTACGTCACTGAGGCCATCAGCCACAGAGAGTGTCTGATTTTATTATTCATCATGTCATTGAGGTTGTCCTTTGTCACCTGTGTTGCTCAGGTCACTTTAATAGAGCTGTGCACTTACCCAATGGGCAACCCACAGAATTACTTTCCTGCCATGAGACAAAACAGTGTCACAACACAGGCCGGCCACTCAGGTGAGGGAACAGCTTCCACTTTGTTTGTGTGGAAAACATTAATTTGAAACAGCCTTAACACGTGAAATATCCCGGATCAGATGGCACAATTATCAGCCCGTGCTCCTTGGAGGCCAGTAAGTTGTTCAGCATCACACCTCCTAAGAAAGCTTAGCTCTCTGAAAACAGTGCTAATGAACTAAAGCTCTGTTTGGAGAAAACAGGAGCTGCACAGGAGAGTTGGAAGATGGTGTTTTCTTTTCTGAAGCATTTAATTTATTTGAACAAAACACCTCATTTTAGCTTTAATTAGAGTTTGACCAGCTATGCTGCTGCTTCCCAGGGAACTACAGATGTGCAGCACAGAGGCAGCCACACTGCCTGGATGGAGTTTCTCTCCCCTCCCCTCCCCTAGCTGCTTTATTTCTTTGGAAGTGCTCTAAGTCAGATGTCTGATGGGTCTTTTCTCTGGTTAAGAGCCATATTGGATAAAGTTTTACAGTCCAATTGGAAATCCACTGCCCCAGGAAGCTGCTAATCCAGGGCCCTGCATCTGTATCATAATCTGAATTAACGTCTCTGGAACTGCTGAGGATGTAGAAATATTATCATTCATTTGATAGATGGTTGAAAGGAGTTTTCCAGGCAGAAAAATTCAAAGAACCGCGTAGATGTTGTTTCTTAGACATTTTATGTAAACATCACTGGGAAGAGTAGAGGAATAGGACAGATCAGTAGCTTCCCAGCTCAGACCATTCCCTCACAGGGGATACCTGCGATGCAGAGGGAAAATAAATTAATTTCTTTAGTGTAAAGAGAGCACTGAAGCGGCTCCCACTGTAAGCACTGAGTGGACATTCAGAGATTACCACAGTGAAATAATCACAGAGAATGCAGGAAGGACAGCAGTGCTGAGATCTGTCTTCATGCTGCACAGGAAGGATATTTTGGGGGTCGTTTCTAAATAAGCTGTAACTGAGCCTGGGTGTGTCCAGCCCACGGGTGGACAGCCATGGGGCCCAGCTGTGTGGCAGATCCAATTGCCTTCCAGTGCTCTGCTCACTGGGTAACCCTCTCCAGTGGGAACCTGGCTGCTGGTTGGGCTCCTTCTAGAGCTGCAGCTCTGCTGGGCCAGCCAGCAGGTATGTCTGTAAATTCACACATGGCTTTGATGTGTTTTACTAACTACACATTAGCATCTTCTCTCTGTTTTCTGAAAAAAAAAAAAAAAAAAGTACTTCCCAGCAGCAGAAGCCAAATCTACAGATCACAAAAACAGGCAGAACTAACAGGTCCCAAAATGCTCTGCCCACTTCCACACATGCTGAAAGCATTAGTGCTCCTCTTTCTTACCAACACTTCTCAGCAGTGAGTTGAAATGTTTGCAGTCAGATTCTGGACTTCTGTTACCTGCAGAAGGTATTTCTCACCTGCCACGTTTATCCCCCATTTACCAGTTTTGACAGATCACTGCGGGAAAGGCCGCTCTGGTGCAGAGCAGCCAGGCTGTTAATCCGTACCCCCTCTCCTCAGCCAAGGGGTTCTGGGTTATTCCAACTAAATCACTGCGTTGGGGTGGTTTTTCTTTTCCCTTTAGTCCCCAGACATCTGTAGGACAAAAAGGCGTGTTTGGATCCACCTCCTGCTTCCCTGACACTTGGCTGTGCCACAGCTCTGTCAGACGCTCCTGCAAGCCGGGCTGTTTAAGCTCCCGTAAACAAAACTCCTGGTATTAAACAGCTGCACAAACACCTCTTGGGGATGTTTCAAACCCACTGTTATACGTAAAACCTCAGGCACAGAACGAGCTTCAGTTTTCACTGTGTCAAACCTCATTATATTCTGCTCTCGCCAATGGTGGAATAATTTACTTTGTCACAGTCTGATGAGACTCCGGTGCCAACATTTCTCTGACCCCCCTACTCCCTTCTGAGCCATTTTGAGGGAAGGATCTAAAGACCTATATTTTTAATTACCTTATAGCATGTGATTAAGATAACTTAGAATAAACTCCGGGGAAAATGAGGGCAGAGAAATTAACTCTTGAGAAAACCGCAGGTAGCTAATATGAAGTGCATTCATTCCTTAAATTAAAATAAATAAAAAAAGAAAGACATTATGCCCCATCACCTGGAGTTGCCTTTTCAGCCCAAAAGCCAGGCTGTACCATTTAATTTTTTGCCTTCCTAGAAATTCACATTTGAGTTTGAACTCTGTGAATGAGTTTTAGCTACTGGTCTAAGCTCAGATTTCTCTATCTTGCTCTTGGTGAAGTAACAGAGAATTGGCATTCTCTCACTAACCATTCCTGTTTCATTTGCACTATTTATTCCTTTTTTAAAAGAGTTTCAATGATCACTGTGTCAGCACTGAGGTTCCCAGACTCTGGTGCTGTGGCAGGGAGCTACAGCCAGACATACTGGGCTGAAGAGACTTGAAGAATATGTATTTCTAGAGCCCAGAGGAGTTGCCATCGACAAAAAAAAATCTACAGGTGCTTCATGAATTCATAGACATGACAGATACTCTATCATTGGCAGAGTTCACACATGGTAAAATAATTGATTTATCTCAGGAAAAATGTGTTATTTCCTTCAGAAGAAAACAACAAAAGTTAATGATACATCTGATGTTACAATGTTATTTTGATTTTTTTTTTTAAATTAGTAAAGACACTTCCTCTGAATTAGTTTTATTTATAGCTGTTCAAACAAAACCAGACAGGAATTCAAACTGTGGAGTTTCAGATCTTTGTAGAAATCTCTAATTCACTGTGCTACTTTGAACTAGATTAGTTCAACTTGAGAGTTCTTCCTCATTTTCTAAGACCCATCATAAACCCTGAAATCACCCAGCTCCAAAGACAGGCAGAGCAAGCCTGAATGCAAACCTTCACAGCACTGCTTGTGCAAGATGTAGCTGTGGGCAGTTTGACCACCAAAGAAAGCCAGAAAACCTTCAAGCCATGACATTAATGCTGCCAACACAACACCTCAGAAATACAGATGTTTTCTGAAGACACTGTTGAACCCCAGCACACTTTGTGTCGTTAACTCTCACTGGAACACTCATTTCAAAGCAAGTTTGTCATGGCTTGGGAAGGGAGATTTTCATTTTCCAGCTGTGCAGCTCGATGTGCCTATAACACCTCTGCAGCAAAATCCCAAAGGTAGTGAGCCAGTCACCCAAAGTCCCAGTGATGAGACTGTTGTCTCTGAATGACAATTCCTGGCTTCCTGTGGTTGGCTCATGGCATGAAAAGAAGCGACTGGGAACCCAAAGCAGACACATTTCCACGACCACAGAAAATACAAGAAACCTGAGCTTCTCCTTCACAGAGGTTTGGCTTTTCTAGCAACCAAAACTCAACACAGTAACGAGAAGTAGCTCTGTCCTCGTCTCCAGATGTGGCTGTTCCCTACTGCCCTTCCCCAGCCTTCTCAGCCAGCACACCTTGCATAGTGCCTGTCCCCTGCCTCCTTCCCCCATTCTCCTGCACGAAATGGGTCATCATCTTCGTGCCCATCACCTGCAATCCCAACAGCAGAGCTGGCCCAGTTCTCCCCTTCCCCTCATTAGGAAGTAAGTGATGTAGAGCTACAACTACAAACTTTGGATTAGGGGAGAAAACAGAAATAAGCTATTGTCAGAGACCCTCTTTCTCTCAGTATTTCAATGCTCAGGTTAACTTTCAGGTTTGTAAATTGTCTTTTCATTTGGGGGTGAATCAATCCCACCAACCTGGCCACACACCTAACGTTTAATGAAAGTAACACTTGCAGCTTAAGCACTGTGTGTTGTCAGGCTTTAGCAGGACTCTGCCTTGTGCTTCTAATATTTAAAGTCCAGGTTTTGAAAAAAAAAAAAATATTCAGTTTAAGA
Organism: Empidonax traillii; assembly: GCF_003031625.1. Lineage (NCBI taxonomy): Eukaryota > Metazoa > Chordata > Aves > Passeriformes > Tyrannidae > Empidonax > Empidonax traillii. Next base: position 62,840 of record NW_020955380.1, read on the forward strand.
GCTAGTTCTGCAATTCTATCTCATTTTATCCCTTGCTTTAAACAAAGTCTGATTTGTCTGTCTCTGTCTATTCCCTGTACCTTTCAGAAGTGCTCAAACACTTTAAATGTATAGAGTTCTCCAGGAACAACAATACCACATGAAACCAAGAGCCCACCGTTTCCTTTTTACTGACACTAATAATCCTGATTACAGCACACTAACCAACAACTGTACTTGGAGACACAGGCTACAGGAGAAGGTGATGTGATGTAGCATAGAGGAATGAGGGGTGCGTGTCCTTAACTGAAATTTGTAAGAAAAATCAGGGATTGTAAAATTAGTAAAACAACAATTGATTTTACCATTGTGTCCTGGCTGGCAGCAGGGTACATGCCACTGGCATGGAAGGATAGGAAATGATGCTGCAGGAGGGACAGTATCCAAAGATACCACAAGGGAAGCTGGAGACAAGCTCACTACTCAGTCTCAAAGATTTTAATTTCCAAAGACCAGGATTTCTCAGCAGACAGTAACTGCACTAAAAAAATGAAAAATATATATCTATACATATTAAGCCTGCCACACCTTTTTCCTTTTTATCCATCAGGAAAAAAAATATCAAGTCAAAGGCTCTATCAGACTTGTCAAAACAAGATATTGTTCCTACGTGTCAGCCTCATCAATCACTGCTGCCACTGCAGGAAATGCAGTATTAGGTTTCATGTGCATAATAAACACTTTCTATATTTGACATTGATTTCTCACTTGTCTTTTTTTTTTTTTTTTATTAATACCTCAGCCCAAAATGGAAGAAAGAGAGTAAAGAAAGGTTCTTTATTGGATGAGGCTCTTAGTGGATGTGTTGTATTTGATCTTGCTGATGAGCCGTGTTGGCCCTACCCAATGAACAAGGTAAACTCTACTGGCCAGGACAATTGGTCTTCAGAGCTGTAAGGCTTTTATAAGGCCATCTATCTTAATCTTGTTTTCAGAGTTAGGGGAGGACATGAAAGATAATATTACAGGTGGGAAAAACATCTGGTTTCTGAACTAGTTATATATTTGTCCAAAACTGAAAAGGTTGGCTGCATCTCACCATGGTTTTGGAATCATAATACTTTATCAATGACTGCTGTCAATTAGGGAAATAGCTGTAAGCTTCATTCCTATGGAGGCAGAATTTGCAGAAACTACACTTGTCCTGCTCTGCAGACACCCCAGTCTAATCTGGCCTCTGTATCCCAGAAATACAAGATGAAATCAAAGCTCCCAGGCCCACGAGGCACGGGGCTCCTTGTGGCACCCCTGCTGAGATGCAGTGAGAACCAACATCCAGTTTGGGCAGGATGCTTCACCTGGGGCCAGTAACTCATGCTTGACTGCTGGGTTTTTTCTCATCTGTACAGGAAGGAAAATTATATCTGACAGCAAGAGGGTGAATGATTAGTTAATGTTTGTGAAGTGCTCGGAATTGTTATGACAGACCTTGCTCCTGCCAAATGCAGGAAAATCAATTAATCCATCTCAGTGCCAATCCATCTCAGTTCCAATCAATCTAGTAATCAGCTGTCTGAATGCTATTTTCTATCAGTTACATATCTATTTTTTACCTTGTTTTAAAACAAGCATAGTTTATTTGGGGCAGGGGTGTTGTAAGCCCCACATAAGACAGTAATCAAATTTCACTCTAGTTTTTCTCCCTCAAAAAGTGCTTATTTTTCTCTACTCTTTCTTCTAGCAACAAGCCAGGCACCAGAAAAATAAACATTCAGGTTAATTTCTACACTCAGTGCCTTGATATCCCTTGAATGAAAGAAATGGCCAAGTAATAAATAAGATGCAAAAATGTGGCTTTTTGGTGAAGCGAATGATTGGAAGTTGCTCTCAAATGACATGAAATTGTTTCTGCTATGATTTTGGGCAGCTGGTGTGCTGTGGCTGTGGGTTATTGGGCTAACTCTTGTCTCATTGCTGTCTCCTGCCCCCCCACCCATTTGGTACACCCATCTTTTTTTCTCACAGCTACAGTACAGTGGTTTTCACAGTAATGTGTTTTTGTTCTGTGTCTTGTCTCACATAAAGGGTCCTTAATTCAGGCTACCACATGCTAAATATTAATGTTTAGCATTTTCATGTCTTCCATTATGACCATTCTGTGTTGGCTTGTGCTGCTGTAAGGGAAAAATAATCAGCTGTGTGCCTCCAGGGTAATCCTGGTCTTAGCAGAAGGAAGAAACTGAATTTTAAATTCAACGCCTCATAAGCCAGGCAGTTTGTGCTGATTCAGGTGTGTGTGTGTGTGACAAGCAGCTGCCCTGGGGAATCCAGCACTGCTCCCACAGCCACATGCTCCTTCTGCAGAAGGGAACCCCTTCTGCTCCTATCCCAGCTCAGAGGAGTCCAGGGAGAGCTGTGCCAGGGCAGGAGGATTTCACAGGGACATCCAAGAAGGGTAGTGCAGATGGGCAGCTGAAGTGGAATTATTATCAAAGCTGGACTGTTAAGTCTGCAGAGACCCCTTCTTAAAAAAAGCCCAACTTTGCAAGCCCTTGGTCCCTAACTCACCATCTTGGGACTAATTTTCCCAGCAGACTTTTGGTGGGCTGTGACACACAGCAGTCACAATAATCAGGAGAGTCTCAGCATAAAGAGGCAGCACATAAAGGTAATTCATCTATGGTAATAGTGCCCCAGGAAACACAATATCTGTTCTTCAAGCGTGGAGCAGAAAGCTTCATTAAAAGTTTGTTTTGAAGTATTTTTTTCTACTCTTTGTTCTCTCTCAGTTCCATTAAAGTTGTTTGGTGGGGGGGTTTTTTCCCCTCGAAAACAAATCATTCTTAGAATAAAGAGACCGCTGACCTACATTCTCACAACTGTGTAATTCTTAATTGTGAGACACGTCAAATGAAATTCAGGAGTGAAGTGATCGTCACCAAGACAGGCTGCTAAAACACCTACCTCAAAACTCCTAAGCCTCTCCTTTGAAACCACCAGAATAATCTCTTTGAAAGATTCAAGCAGGATGTCTAATGACTGAATTTTTCTTTGGAGACACACCAGAGCAAGGCTTTTCACGCCACAGAAAAGCCACTGAAGTCCAATGCACAGTCCAGCCTGAGCCTAACACAGGTACATTAAAATTGGAATATGTGTGGCCTAAAAAGACCAGGCCCATGGAAAGCTCCCCCTGACTCTGGCCAGGAGATGAATTTACTGATGAACAGGTAAATGTTCACCCCTTCTCAATTCAGGACGTGGAGTTGCTAAAGAGAGGCTGTGAAATGGTGAAAGATTTTACAGCTCACCCTTGGCCATCATGCCTGAAGTGACATTACTTTTGGGGAACAGTTCAAACATTGGGACATAACTCAAGCTCATTGAAGGGTTTGGACAGGCCCATGACCCTGCCAAACACGGGAGGACCTGATGCCCAGCCCTCTTGCACAGTCCCTCAACTGTTTGAACATCATTTCCTGTGGTTTTGGTGCACAAACAACGCGTTTTAAGCAAAACCACACTCAGAATAAACCTCTGAGGATAACAAAGTTCAAGCTGAACTTGAACCCTTTGAGTAAAAGATTCCATAAACCACAAGTTTACCAGGTAACAAATGCATGGAGCTGACATGAGAAAATGAGGAGATTCATCTAGTCTTGTACCAGAGAAGTAAACTATAGACAATGAAGAGCTGGAATTCTTTATTCCATTTACCTGTTCAGATACCATTGTAAAAAAAAAATAAATCTATCTCTTGCTGTTACACAAGAACAGATTCAGTTCATGTGTCAGGCAGCAGAACATTCCCTAAGATTATGTGGGTTTATTTTGTGCAGCACCAGACACTCCATAAAGAGAAAAAAGGCCATTAGTGAATTTCCAAGCTCATTTTAAGGGGCTTTTGGTTATCTTGCATTGTTTCGCTCTTCATTGACCCTCTCGATGGCCTCTTGAACGAAACAACTAACACTGGCAGATGCTCCAGCAAGAAAGCAGTGTAAAAAGTTAACATTAAACACCAGTGGTCAACCTTTTTGATCTCTGAGAGGGTGACAGGAGAGTTTCTGTTTGCATGATGATGCAACATGAACACTGGGCATCAGGAATGTTTGCTAAGTCAATAAGCAGTTACCACCAAAGTCAATAAGCAGCTACCACCACAGCTGGGACAAGGAAGCAGCTGAGGCTGATGAGCTGCTTTTGCTTGCTTTGAGAGATCTCCCATTTGGAGAAGAAGGAAGCTATAAAATAGAGGATGATTTAAAAAAAAAAACAACCAACCAACACCTTGAGCGAGCAGCAGCCAGAGATGAGCTGTGTTCCTGTGAAACATCCTCTCTCACCACTGCCATGTGCTGATTGCCAAGGCAGGGCTGCAGTGAGTGCCGTGGTGTTCGCAGACACCGTTGGTTCGGAGCGTTGTTACCTCGTGGATCATTTTCCAGCCTGAGCAGGATCGATGCACACCAGGGCAAACCTGACAATCATCATTGCTGTCACCCACTTGTACAGCGACCACCCTGAAAATTCAGGTCCAAAATGTCATTTTTGCTGCTAGAGAGAGAACACAGCTCTGCCACAGGTGCACCAAGGAACACTGGGTTGGATTATCTGAAAAAGTGAGGTTTGTCCCACCTGTCCTGCCTTTTCACCATGTCAAAATTGACACAATCCAACCAAAAAAACTCATCTCTCATATTACTTTCTATAAGACTTGGTAATATTTCTGCTCTTCTCCAGATGTACAGCATCTATAACTGAACTAATTTTTTCAGCATATGTAATAATAGCTTTAAACAGATTTCCCATGAGTTATATCAAAGTCTTGATAAAGAGAAGGCTTTTAAATACATTGTTCTGGATCCATATTTACTATTCTTCCCCAAATCTGTTTCATCTTTGTCAGTTTTTAGAGTCCTCAAAAAAGTTAATGGGAAATAGTTAATCCTAACAATGAGCTCCTCAATTCAGGACAGGACAGGACACAACAGATATGGATTTGTTGATGAATTCCACTTCAAAACATCCCATCCTGTGCCTTACATCCACAGCCAATGAAGAAACAGGGTTTGAGAGAGCCACAGGTATGTTTTACAGTCTTTGCTCCCATTTCTGCCCCAGTAAAGACATACTGTGTGTTTATAAAATGCTGAGTAAATCCTCCCATTTATGCCAATCTGAACCAAATAAAAATACTGAACCCAAAGCTCCACAAATATCTCAGTCCAGCTGCATTTCCTGTTCAGTCTGGCTAACACAGCAGATTCCACTCAAATAAACAACCAAATATTGATATTTATGCAAATGGAACAAGGGGTGATGTAAACTTTTGAAGTTTGCTTGTGTGTTCTTCAAAACCCAATAAACAGTATTTTCACTTTGAACCTTCCATCTCAAAAACTAAGAAAAAGATGCCTTTCAAGTAAACAAATGTAATTCAAATCAAGACAGTACATGCAGTGTGAAATCTGCTACCACATCACAAGGCAGCAAGTGCAGCATTACAGCTCAGCTGCACACCACTAACACCAAGATTTTGTAGTAAAAACATTGACAGACCTTTAATTATTATAGTGCCTCCTGGCAGTGCTATAATTAGATTGAACATAACTATTAGTCATCTTAATTAGTACACACATTCCTTGTTTAGCACAATAAAAATTACAAAGCAAGGATGCCACTTAATTAGGTGACCTGGGAATTGATACCTACCTATATTTCACTTTTATTTTAAGTGTCCTTACCAAGATTAAATCTCATATTTATAGCCAAGAATGGGTATTTATATGGTTCTCCACCTGTACATAAAATCACCTGTTAAATTAATATATATTAAATACCTCAAGGACATTTCTGAAGTTATGCTAGCAGTTCACTTTGGAATTGTATTCCAAGGAAAGAAATACATCACAATTTTAGAAACTCAAGGTTAATTGCATATTCTAATAAGTGTCTTACATATCATAAATTTAAAGAAAAGAAAGTGCATTCAGTTAAACCCCCATCACCCTTCCAGCTCTCCTGATGATGCCTCATTGTTTCCTAGTGAAGTGCTTGGACCTCTTTCAAACCTCTGAGACAGAGACTGTCTAACGGCTCCACTGCTGCAGGGAGTGAGGATGGACACACTGGATCTGAAGTCCCACTGAGCTCCACCCCATCCCAGCAGCACAATATGCACAATATATATCCACATTCAATAAGAAAAATATTAATAACTATCTTACACGGGCTTGAAAACATCAAGCTATGAACCTGCAGCTCAGGGGCTGTCTGTGGATCCAATATCCCCACTAAAAAGCAAATGTGTACATGCTCAGGACTGGAGTTGTGTTTTCTGCTCTTTTGCGGCTGGGAATTCACCTGCACTTTCCTGGTTTTGGCTCCTTACCTTCTCCATAATTATTGCAGGAGATTCCCTTAGGAAACTGGAAAAACTGCTCAGTGGTACTTTACTATTTACTCGAGCAAAGACACTCATCAGTGCATGGCAGGATGCAACAGCTCTTTAATAACCTTTGATTGGCCAAGGTAGTTTTGAAGGTCTAACAGATCTTCTAAAAATATTGGTAACTCAAAAAACAGGAAAATACAATGGAACTCACCACGTCCAACACCAGGTTTTGAAGAACAAACACCACCATGAATAGCACCAACTCCTCAAACACAATTTCCAGCTGCAATGTCTGCAGATTTATTTTTTTTTTTTTTTAAGTAGAACTACATAGCCACACACTACTCTGGAGAGATGCTTTTAATTCTGAATCTCATCCATCACACGTTTTAAACCAGTGGAAATTTGGTATAAGTTATCCCTGGTACTACAAAATCCTCTTGCACTTCGCAAGCCCCCTAATTCCTGCAGTGCTGACAAGCCAGGGAGAGCACATCGAGGGCATCTGGTGAGCTCTGGGGGGACTTGGGTTTGATTTGGAGTCTCTGCCTTCACCTCAGAAAGTGGCAGAGCACTTTCTGTGCACTTTCCCGTTCCACAGGTCAACCGAGGAGTTATTTATCTGAGGCTTCTTGAGGCTTGTGGTCTAAAATGAGACCAGCTGCTTGTTTTGCAGCATCAGACAATGATGCTACAGAACTGTTAATTATGTTAAACAATTATAATTGCACTAGGTTCATACACAAGTTTCTTGAAAACAAACTGTGTCCATTTTGCCATGCAGAGATACGCTGTATGCAGTGGGAGGCACAAAATAAAGCAGTTGGGAGGCTCGAGTGTGCATCTTTAACTGCGTAAATGCACCAACACCACCTTGCCCTGAATGGGCAGAGAGTCTTTCAGCCTCCCCAGGGCACAACGCAGCCTACAACGAACAGCTTCAGTATGATACAACAGCTCTTTACAATAAAACTGCTGCTCAGAAAGAACCCACGAGAAAAAAAACAAAACAAAACAAAACAAAAATGTCGTGACATTTGGTACAGAAACCAACCGTGCTTTCTTGCCAGGTACTTGCTGACGCTGCCAGACTCCAACCTCCCCCCTCCAGCCCGGAAAGCCCTCCACAGCAGTTAGCAATCTGTTCACACCATCATCAAACCCATTATCCCTTAGTGATGGAAAAGTCTATACAAATGCCACAATGCCACTGCTCTGTGGCAAATCCCACTCCTTCTAACTGGTGAGCATTTAGTATTTACTATCACAGATTAACTTGAATTTAAAGACAAAAAAAAAAAAAAATTGTTTCTGCAGGCAGACAATGGTAAATATCAATAAATTCCATCAGAGTTCCTCTTTCATTAGTTATAGAGCAATTACAGCTACTATTCCTTCTCCAGGATAATTCATCAAGTTATTAATTAAAATATGAAAAACATGAAATTCTCTCTTACTTCCTTACTTCAAAGAACTTTCCAATGATAATTGTGACAGATATGGAGAAAATGGTTATTGTTTGCTAGAGATGAAAAGCCTTGCCAAGAAAACATGGAAGAGTTAATATTCAATGTACCCAGCAATAGAAAATTAATATAATGCATGTAAACCATTTAAGGCAAAAACAACAGAGATGCAGGAACTGATTTTTCTTACCATGACTGGTTTTCTGTCTTCTTTCACTTCATCAGACTGCAAACTTTCAAACCTCAGGCTCCCCAGTAAACATTTCTGGCTACTTCAGGAAAATCTTTCAGTGATGCAGCCCCAAGGTGATGGTGTCAGGATTTCAAGGTTCAAATCCTCCTGAAAAGCTGCACTGTGCTGGTGGGTCTCCTGTGCACCCATGAGTAGCAAGAAGAGGCAATTACTGTAAATGCTTTGTCCCTTATCCCCAAGTAGTCTGACACTTCTGCCGATGAAGTCTGGAAATGCAAGTGTTTAACACTGAGAAAGTGATGTCTCAGGGCTTCAGCTTTGGCACACACAGAAGTTGAAGTGGGCACCATCTCTGCAATCTGATGGAACAGCACAATTCAGTCTGCATTCGGTCACACTGTATTTCACCAGATTTCCTTCACAAATGCTAGTCTGCCAAAACAAAAAGAAATAAAAGAACAAAGTACAAGGCCAAGGTTCATGAGAACTAATGATGCCACAGGTACTTCAGTGAGGGGGACTCGACTATTAACACAAAACTCAGCAAGTATTCACCCAGTTTTTTCATAGTTGAGCACAATTCTTGTTACTGCCAAACACAATCTGTCCACTCTGCACCCTTGTCCACGGCCCCAGGAGCCTGAGGGGGGACCTTAGGGGAGGCAACCTACCACATGTTTATCATTTAGAACAAATCCTCCTTCCTCCCTCTTCTCCCATCTCCTCACTCCTTTAACAGACTGGGTATTCTTCTGCAATAGCTCTCCCCCCTGGCCTCTGTTAACAGCCTTTTGGGTCACATTGTTCAGCTCTGATTTAGTACAGGCTCTCCATTAAAACTAACAAGGTAGGGCAAGGCTCTGCTTCACTTTCTCCTCGTGATTCTGTTCCTGTTCTCTCCACAACAGTCAGAAATACTTTCTCGTGGCTCGGGTGACAAACCACTTTTCCCTTTGCATTGTTTCTCCAAAATTATACTTAAAAAAGGGGAAAGTGGTGCCTGGCAGAGAGGGTGAGGAAAAGAACGAGGAACAGCCCCACCAGCAGCGAGGCTGAGGAAGGAGCAGTGCTTACCATCACCTCCACTCAACTTTATAATTTATTTCGCCATTTCAAGGCTCCAGTCTTGACAAATTCTGAAAGATTCAATAAAGAGGGAGAGGGTGATTTGTTACAGGAGGAGACATTCTGTCCCAAAATGAAAACTTTACAGAAAGGGTTCACTCTCATCTCCACCAAGAACCCTATTTTGTGACTGGGGAGAACAGAATGAGTGATGTAGACTCTGCTTTTCCCCCAAAATACATGCACTTATTTTTGAAATATAGGACTGGAGAATTTTTCCCTAGGAAAGATTTATTCATAATAAATAAAAGAAAAATAGTTTCAAGCTGAACTGCCTTCCAAATTAGAGTTTGACTTCAGCTTTCTTAGTTTCACAAGTCAAAACCTCTTGCTTTTATTAAGTGTGCAGTTGAAATTTCAATTTAGTAGTGGCTGGATGTAGTTCTTCCTTCAACCCACAAGAAATATTCGATTTATTGAAATATCTCAGTTTCAGATCATTCCAAGCTAATATTTGTTCAGCTCAGCTAAGCTGACAACCAGAAGAATCTCTCTGTTTAAATATAGTAGAATAATTTCTTCCATCCCTGTATCTATGTCAGCCTAATCAGGTCACTGGTGAGAACTGTTGACTGGTAGAGACACAAGGCTTTCTCTTTATGAAAAATGGCTGACCTTGCTTTAAAGCAATTTAGTTTGTGTCAACATTGCTTTTCTCATTAAATAATAGGCTCTAAGTGGCACATCCATTCTTCTTCAGCACAGACAAGAGCTCTTCAGGCAAGTTCTGGGATGTTATTTTTAGGCATCTCATAATAATAACGTGCTCAGTGCAGTATTTGGAGTATGTCTACAATAATTATTCCTTGTCTGCTCTGTTGTATTGGTCAGGTCCAGAGAGAGCTCATAAAAATGTCAGATCTGCACCCTTACTTGGACGCAGAAAGAATTTTAAATAAATATAAATATTTGTTAGCACCTTCTCTGTGGCACACGAAGAGGGGCAGCTGTAAATAACACCAGTGCAACAAGTTCATTAAACATACACACACCTCTGTCTGAAAATGCTGAACAACTTCAGCATCATTCTTCCTCCTTTAGTCACTGAGATGACTCCTCTTCAGCCACTTCTCTCTAATTCTCCTATATTTGGTATTTCCTATATATATTACCTTGACAATCATGCAAGAATTGGAGATGATAGCACAGGGAATTTCATCTGTCAGAACTAGACAAGCAGTGAGAGGAAATATTCTGTTCACTTGGTTTTTTTTTTTTTTTTAACCTCTGTTTTTATTTATTTTCTCTTTATGGTCATTTCAAATCATGTCACAGTGTTTTGTAGGAAGGGTCTCAGTCCAGGTCTCAAGGTGACATGTATTACATTAACCCTGCCAGTATTCCCAGTAATTCCTTAAAATGTGCTGTTTTGATTACATATTTCTCAGGAAATATTCTTCCCTATAATTAAACATTAGAAAGATGCAAAATCAACAATAAAAAAAAAATCTAATTAACACTTTTAAATACATATTTATAACATCCACATTATTAGACCAGGTCATTAAATATCTTTGTTTTGTGTATTGGCTACTAAAGATGTAAGAGAGTCTTACTCAGACTGTTCTGTAGTAACTAGTCATCTCTGTGGGGACATCATGTGAGCTATCAGTCCTGTTGCGGCACACAAACAGCTCATCAGAGCTTTTAATGATTTATTAATGTAGTCATTCTGGTAGCATTTTAGCAGTGGTTATCAGAATTGCAGTTGATGGTGTTCACTGCAGGTCTAACAACCCCACGAGCCCTTTGCAATGTAACACAGGTCAGACCGGCACTGCTTTGACTCAGCCAAAGTCTTCATTTAACAAATCACTGTCTTTCTGCATCAGAGAGCTGTCTTCAGCCCTATAAAAACATTATTTATAGGATCCCTTAAGGTTCTTGATCAGATCTAGTGCAATGTCACGTCACGAGCCTTCCTCCAGGTAGCCCTGTTAATCAGCATGATGTGATTTGTCATTTCTGGGTTGATGACATGCAGCTCTGTGACTTTTCAAAGCTTGGCATTGCATATGCTGTCACACCATTTCAAACATATTGAACAAAAGCAAAACTGCTTTCACTTGAAGTCAGATAAAAGACGGTCTGCTAATGGGTCTGGGAACTTTGGAACAAGCTGCTGTCTCCCAGCTAAACTCCATAAATGGAAAAATAATCTAAAGTCTTGTGTTAGGACTGAGGGGGCTGAATTTGCCTCAGCTTTGACTTCAACAGCACCGTGGCTAAAGCAGATACAGCCACAAGAGTGTTCCCCAAGCCCTGCAAAGAGGCTCTCAGAGGGAAAAGTTTGACTCTTCACTGAGGTGAAGTAGAAGAAAGCGACACAAAAGCAGTGAAAGGGTGAGAGAAAACTGGGTTTGAACTAACAAGGCCAAAGCAATAAGTTACTGATGTGATTTGCTCATCTCTCCAGTGTCAACAAGAATTAATCCTTTTCTCTATTTTTTCTTAAAAAATTAATAATTCCCCCCCCTGCCTCAACTAAGTCTCCAATCCTTTCAGTCAGGTTGAAGTTTAATATAGGGAGGGATACCAAAGCAATAAATAATTAAAAAGACTGTTTCTGAGATTGTCAGTACTGATTACACACCAAAGCAATCTCCTGATAAGCACGAGTGAAAAGGAGACCAGAATATTTGGCAACATGAAACAAAGTTCTGATCCGTTAAAGACTGACAACAAGGCCTAAATCTGTTGGGTGATATGCCCGTATTTATCACACTGATACTAAGTGGAATGGAAAAGTTTTCCAGGACCTGATGATTAAAATCTAGTCAGTCTATCAGTTAAAAAAAACTAGTCTATTTTTTTCAGTGTAGAGTAAGGATAATTGTTGAAGTGATTACTGCTGCTTAAATTCATCTCCTTGGTTGTTTAAAACAAACTTTAAAAAAATTTAAAAGGTTGCAGAATCCTTATTAATTGGAAAAGTTGAATTTTGTCCAAATCCCCATGAACTGTACCTACCTAAACACCTGTTTAATCAAATCAATCAAATTTTCACAAAATTAAAGCTCTGGGGTACAGATTACCTCTAATCCTGCAGATGTTAAAATTCAGCGTGACTGTCACATTCCCAGAGCTGAAGTCTGAACTATAGGGACAAACAAAAAAGTAATAATATCAGAAAAAATATATGGAGAAAACTTATAAGATGAGAGGAGATCAGAGCTCCATCTGAAACATTTGAGCAACTTGCACTTACTTGCCTGAACAGCGAAGAGATACCCAAGGAAAAAATGTAACAATTCTCATTCATCTCTAGGATCTTTCAAAGATGTTATTTGTTATTTCTAAAACTGTGAAATGCCTGTTGACAAAGGCATCAGTACATACTGGAAAACGGGGGGCTGCTTGTGCATCCCAAGTTTTATAAGCATGGCAGGCAGAGATGCTTGGAGAGGCTCCCTGGACTGATGAGCTGCACAAAACCACTACAGGGGGGGAAATAAAACAGGTTTTGTTTTTGCAAGGTTAAACACAAGGTTTGCAAGGCCTTGGTGTGAGCATCAAATAAGCTCAGGCTGAAAAGAATATATGTGTGTGCCAGTTCTTTAACACAGCAGAAACCACAAGATGCACTGCATGACCAAAATTCTACATATGCTATTCTTGAATCTCAATTATCTCCCACAGCGTTAAATTATCCCTCACAAAAAAACCCCAGCAAGTGCATAAAAACAAACAGACATTCTTCCATGCAACACTACAAACTGCTTGCCAGTAATACTAGAAATTGATGACTTTGCTACCAAATGGCTTTAAAGTCCATGAATGTCTATAATTAATGGATTATGCCCTATAAATATCACTGCAGTAATCCCCATTCCCAATATTGATGTAAACTTGTTTCAAGACTATTAAGGTCAGTTTAGTTTCAAAGGAAATATTTACTTATGTTTTTGCAAAACAGATATCTCTTAAGTATTAAAACACTGAGTACATATTTCTTTTTTCTCTGCCCCCCCCCCAATAAATGCTGTTCCAGCTGTCCAGAAATGCCCAGTAATTCTGATGCAAAATGTAGAGACCAAATAATTCAGCAGGTTTGAGTTTAAAGAAGGAATAAAACACGTGAAAAGACACAGAGGTATTTTAACTGATGCTTAAACAGTCACAATATTGGAAGCAAGCAATGAAAAGAAACTGAAATGTGATTATATTTAATCTCTGCAGAATGTTTCTGCCAATCTTATCATCCCTACAGGCAATGAATAAAGACTCTCTCAGTGGTGCCCAGAGACAGGACAAGGAGCCACGGCCATAAAACGAAACACAAGGGGTTCCAGCTCAGCGTGAGGAATAACTTCCTTAGGTTGAGGATGGGAGAGCCCTGGGACAACTACCCAGGGAGGTAGTGGAGTCTCCCTCTCTGGAGACATTCCAAACCCACCTGGACACATTCCTGGGTCACCAGTTCCAGGGAAACCTGCCTTGGCAAGGGGGTTGGACTGGGTGATCCCTTAGAACCTCAACAATTCTGGGATTCTGTGAACACCTCTTCCTTTATGAATAGGGTTTTGAACAGCTGAATTCAAAGATAGCTACAGGTTATGCTTGAAGCTGAGTGGAAGAAGCAGGGAAAAGAAGGTCAGATTATCCCAGTAATACTGTTAATATCCCACATCCACAATGTAATGACAGTATGTTAGCCAAAAACTCTGCTGAAATTCAACTGTGATGCAGCAAGAGTAATTCAGGTCACAGTTTAAGCTTGTCACATAATTAGTTTACATTTAATCAGACTGCTGGTATGTAAACATAATTACCATTCTCAGACCTTTAATTGAAATTGTCACAGCAGCACCGCCAGCTCCTTCCCGGGCTCTGCTGGAATGGATTTCCTGCTCACGGACACTAAGTGGGCACGACAGAGTTCCTGAGGACTCTGCCAGGCACCAGCTCACCCACACTGGGCGGGGCCCTTCCCAGTCACACTGGAGAAAATAGACACAACACTGTATTTCAGTTCTAATCACACATGCAATAAATTAAGTTCAGTTGGTGTTAATCAGGCTAATTACATTTAAGCTCATGCATTACCACCAAACTCATGTACAGTGGTTTCCAAGTGTGCCAGGAAAGCTTGTCTCTAACAGGACAAATCTATACAAACTGCAATGCATGTGAAATGGAATCAAAAAGCATTTTTGACCTTTGACAGGGTTTTTCCTTCTCGAAAGAGCCTACAATTCCCCTAGCTGCTCAGAAAACTAAATATCCTCATTGAAATAGGTGCACAGTGTTCTCTAAAGTTATACCTACACCTACGTCTTGGAAAATATCAGCCCAAGTATTTAGAAATAGAAATTGCTAGAAATTGTTGGAATTTCTTAACTTTAGAAAGTTAAGAAACAACTTTTACCTCTCAAATGTCCATTAACATAGAATATAATACAAAGAGCAGGACAGGAGCAGCCTTGCACACTTGTCACAGGTGTGCCCTCCAAACACACCTGCAGGTCTTCTCCACTCTGTTACTTGTCTCTCTCATTCCGAACCACTCTCCAATGGAATATTCACAAATATTTTTAAGAACCGAGCTTATCCTTGTTTTTCTAAATGTTCTAATTCATATTTTCTCTTTGATAAACTCCAGGAGTAGCAGTGTCATAAACTCCAAAGCTGGTACTGAACTTCCACCCTCCTCGTTGCCTTCCAAACAGCCTGGATGAGAGAAGAGACAACTGCCAAGGTAAAGTGACAGTTCCTCCATTAATCCCAGCTCAGGATGCAGTATGTTGGCAACAGCCTTTTTTCTTATTTTTTACTTTCTTTTTTTTTTTTTTTTTCCTGTTTACTGGGTTTTTTTCTTTCCTTTAGCTCCTGTTGTTTGCTTGGCCTGCCTGGCCAGCCCAGACTTGATTATCTTTTATGGGGATGTGGAGGGAAGGCAATTACACCAACAGCTGCTCAATATTTGATGAGCAGCAGCCAAAGTTAGCCAGGAGGGTCAAGACAGTCTGAAGCCTGGGGGGAGATAATGTGCACTTGCAAATTTTACTTACATTCTCCTCAAGTTTAAATTACTTCTAATGAAACATTAACAGAAGATTTGACAAATGACCCCCTGAGACTCAAAGTTTCACAGGGAACTTGCAGTGACATTAAATTAATAGGCAAATTTTCAGCACGCAGTTTTTGCTGCTAAACCAAAATCTTTTTACCACTTAATTTCTCCTTATTATCTTATTATGCTACATTCAAATAACTTTTCCCCTGTGCAAATAATACCTATTATTTACTCTCTCTTACTTATTAATGTCAGAACGTCTCTCCCCCAGTTCCTTTCAAGGAACTGAATATCCTTTGAAAGGTATCTCCAAGATCTTGCCTGGCACCAATGACACTAAGTAATATTTTTCACAAATGTTTAACACAATCAGAATATTTCCTTTGTGCTTCACACTAGTTTAACTTCTACTACATTCTCCTCCTGAAATAAAAAAATTGAATGGGGAAGGTAGAGCTGTTGTTTCTGTGTGGGGGGGAAAAAAAAAAAAAAAAAAAAAAGAAAATATTCACTTCACTCCTCCCTGGATTAAGGGTTGTCCTGTATTTCTACAGCACATGACATGGTAATTATGAACTATGTATTTGGCTCCTTGAGGTGGGATTGGAAGAGTGATTTCCAGATGATAACAAAACACATCCCAGACATGAAAGTATCTTACATAGCACGCACTAACACGCTGTTTCTGTTCTTATTCCTCTAAATCCACATATATTCAATGGAACTATGTGGTATTTCAGGCTCACACACCCCCACTGAGACTAGAGATACAAATGAAATCATACAGGTCACATACACCTGTTTAAATAGAACCATTTAGGGTGGAAAAGATCCTCTAGTCCAAAGATTAACCCAGCACTGCCAATTCCATATATAACAGAAACATTAAATAACAGACTAGCAACACTTTAACAGAATAGACCTATTATTTTTAAAATCCAAATTAACATACGGGGAAAAAAATCCTACAAAACACTACAGAAAATTAATTTCTGACTTTATCCAGAGGCTCTGAAAGCCAGCACTTCAGAAGGCTATTGATGTCTGCAGGATGAAGAGCTCACAGCGTTCAGGATGGTGAAACGAGTGCTAAGGGCAGCAAGGGGATAAAGAACCTGCACTCTGCAACCCTGCACCATGAGGGGCACAGTGGGGGCATCTGGGATTCCTGCAGGGCAGGTGCAGATCACACAACCTCTGTAAAGGGACCACATTCTTTCCCCCTTGGGTATATTTAGAACAACAACTTGGAGGCCCAAAGGACTAAGGGCACAGCATAACCCCCCCCGCACAGGTACCTTGAATCTCAGCTGTTATTGCACAGAACTCTTTTTGTTAACTCTTATTCAACCTGGGTTACTGAAATCCAACTCCAGTGATTTTTGTCTTCAGAGTCAAAGTCACAAAGAACTTTTAAATGAAAAATAATAGATTGCACCTGTTCCCTTGGTTTAGCTTTTCCTGAGGTCTGATTAATTCATTCAACTGCACTAAGTGTATCTGAGTCTGTAAGCAGGATCTCATTTATAAATAAAACACTAAGGAAATTTCCTATCTTAAGAACTGAAAAAAATTCTAAGCAAAATACATATTTATAGTCACATTTATAACCACAGAGCACAGCTCTTTATCATCTTTGTACAGCTTAAATTAATTCTCTCTCTACACACAGGAGAGAACCTGATTGAGCCCCCTATGCCTAAAGAGTTGGTGTAAAAGCTAACGTGTAAAATTGTAATCTTAAAACATTTCTCATATTTCTTTCTTGAAGCTAGACCTTAATAAGTCACAGAGACATGGTACTTCGTGGGATCTGCAGAGTTGCCTTGCAGGTGCAATTAAGGAAGAAGTGTAAGTCTATTAACTAATGCAAACATTTGTGCACACACAGTAAGTCCACAGTGTTCATCCTAAAGTAACCTGAATTTTGCAAGTAACATGAAGAGCTCATTTTTCCCTTACTAGTTCATTCTGGCCAGGTGGGTCAAATAGTTTAGGCCAATTGTTCAAATAAAGCCACCCCATTTTTGAACAGTAAATCTGGAACAGGCACAAGAGCATGTTTTTCTTCTGTAAAGAAGTTTTCTGGATATTCAAACTGACACCCCCTTTCAGGAAGTTCTAACATTTACAAGAGAAAATATGTAAGAACAAAAACTACACCTGCAACCTGGCTTCTGCAGCATCTGTCACAGTGCAGAGAAGTCAGGCTGCTGCAGGGAATGTAAATAGAAACCTTGATTAGGCTACCAAGTGAATGAAACTCTATTTTCCCCAGTCCTCCTAGCTGGGAACGAACCCAGAAGCTTTGCTGGCCAATGAAAACAAAGATTTTCCCATGACATGGCCTGAACTTCACAGAGAAAACTACAGTGAACCATATAGGCTTGACATTAAGTAGGGAACTTTCTAATAGTTCAAGAATTATCCACACAGTTGTCATCATCTCCCCCTCTTTCGTGGCAGATCAGCAACCCATCACCCCAGTGATAGTATCTACAGAGTCCATCTCTCTGAGTACAATCTGGCAGCAATTTGAAGAACAAGGGTAGAGAAAGTGCTCCTGTGGAATTTAATTAACAAGCCATGTCTGCTGCATCAAACATCTGTGCTCTGGCTGACCCACTTAAAAATATGAATGAAATAGCTGAGCTGCTTCCTCTTAAAACAATAATCCTCTATTCTCTACTGGGGCTCCTCCTCTGGCTCTAACACAACAAACATCCCATAGTTATTAACCTGAGGGTTGTATCCCCTTATGCAAGAAATGACCATTCTTGAACACTTCCTTTGCCACTGTCTACTGTAGATTCATTGTCAGGGTCAATTCACCAGACAACAAAATGAGCGAGTTCTGGGTAATTCCAAGATGAAAGAGAACACAATGCCATCGTGTGTGCTGATGGCCAGGAGTAAACTGGAGATCTCACTGTCCATTTTGGCTTTAGAACAAAAATAATAATGGCAGATTCTTCCACTACAATGGCTGCAAGTGGGTTCTGCATTATCTCAGCAGCAGAAATCTCCCGGAGGTCAGTGGGGGGGTTGCTGCAGAGTGCTCTCTCACAGTTCTTTCACCAAGGCTCTCAGAGCATGTTGCTATTTTCGATTACAACGAGAACTGTGATTGCCTCTGCAGCCAATTATGTGTGTTCAAAGGGAGCGAGAGCTGCAGGAATGCCTCACTCGATGGTAGAACATGTTGTAATTAGGTTTTCAGCTCTAATCACTGAGAAGGATAAAACCTTCCTCTGCAACTTATAAATGCCACTATCAACAAAC
This sequence comes from Empidonax traillii, assembly GCF_003031625.1. Lineage (NCBI taxonomy): Eukaryota > Metazoa > Chordata > Aves > Passeriformes > Tyrannidae > Empidonax > Empidonax traillii. The sequence continues at coordinate 81,298 of NW_020955380.1, forward strand.
AACGTTTTGTTGCGTAAGTTATTTCTTGTGACTGACACTGGGCGGTTTTTTTTGTGAAGCAGAATTCCATATATATGGAGTTCAGTGAATTATGTCCTGGAGAGCACTGTGTAAATGTTCACTTTTCCAACAAGCAGCTCAGGTTGGCTGATCATGGCCCATCAACAGACAGCTTCTTCTGCTGAGTCCAGAATAAAATTCCTAGTTAAGATTAGCCCATTAATCCCTTGTATTTGCTTTATACCTGCCTTCATTCTGGAAAGGGAAACAAAGAGTTCAAAAAAAAAGAAACATCTTGGTAACATTCACCCCCTTTAACAGCTGTAAGAAAGTCCTGCAATTTTCCAGGAGACTCTGCAACTTTTACATCTCAAAGATTTGCTACAATTCAAGAAAATAAAAGCATTTCCTATGACATTAAAAAGCTCTTCAGGGGAATTCATCCTGATTTCCATTCTCTTTGACCATGTAATAATATAAGTGTAGGCAATAAATTTGTCTTGGAATAAATTCCCCAAATCTGCTATTCTGAAAATGATCAAACAAAATGTTTCAGCTTCATCATCAGATTCTCTCAGTTTTTCTTAAATTTGACAGGCTACTACTGAAAGGGAGAGACTCGTGAAAAAAGGTTATGCTTCAACAACAGAGGTTTTTCCAAATGGAAAATCACAGAAAAAGTTATACTAGCTCTCTCTAGAGGCAAGATGGGATGCACTTGGGAAAAAAAATCTACCAGTGGTAGGGAAACAACTAATCAATGAATTCAGTTCTGCTCCAGATTTTCTGTTAAATACATCATTAGTACCTGCTCTAAAGAGGAAACTAATCAAGAAATAAAGCTGTCAGCTCTTTTCACCCCCCCACCTTTCTTTTTGTCTTCACAAAACAAATTCAGTCATATAGCTGTGCCAGATTTCCATTCTCCTGGAGAGAACATCTGCCTGGGCAGCACAGGCAGCATCAGGTGCAGCCTGGAGGAACAGCCTGGCGGTGCCAAAGTGGCACCAATTAGCAACGGTTGTGGAAATTCAGAGGGAGCTCTCTGAGGAGCAGGGCTGAGGTAAAGGTCAGCCTCAAAGGAGCAAGCATTTGTCCATGAAACAGAGCCACAGCCAGAAGACCCAGTGACAGCAGCACATAAACCCATTTTACACTTTTCTTCCCAGCTCTTGACACTAAAGCTGTGCTGGAGATCCAGGGACTGAACTCTGAATTGTCAGCCCTGGTGTCCACCTTCCCTGGAGAGCAAACAGTCCCAGCAGATACCCCACTGATTCACACACACTTCTCCCTGTTCCACCAGGGCACATGGACCATGGCTGGCCTAGAGCCACAGAGCAGCCGTTCCCCCACAAAGTGCAGCAGTGGTGAAAGCGGCAGTCCCAGCCTGTTTAATGATTTATCTCAGATTTAAATATAGCACAGCACAATTGAGCTAATGACAGACGCTAAAACTTCCTCCCCTCACCTTTTCCCTCAGGCCCCAATTTGGCTACTGCATCGCTCTGATCTGTTTAGCTCACCCAGCAGAAATCACAAGGTTGCTTGATGTGAAAGGTCAGAGTGGCGGGAGCTTTTCTTTAACCAGCACATTTCCCCGTGCCAGCGCATCCACAGGCAGTGGGAGAAGCTGTAGCTTTCAACACGTTGTAGTTGCAAGACATCATAGCCCTCAAAGCATCACCAGAGAATCAGTTGGACACTGACATTATCAGAGGACTAAGGAAGCAAATGGCCAAATAATTGCATCTTTGTCAGTGCCGCTTTACTCCTCGCAGGAGTGTTGTAGGTGATAATTGACATTGTCATCATGTAAACAGCGATCGCCTCTGGGCACTAATGTGGAACATGTGCTGTTCTGAGCCATCCCCGACCTGTGTAAATGAGCACAGCCCCGGCAGCAGCCGTGTCACGGATTACTCAGCAGCTCCAGCCCCGCGAGGGCACGATCAATCTTTTTGCAGACTCAGCCGACTTTCAAGTCACTGATCTTATCTCCGCGGAGCCGAGAGCTGCCCACCGGAGTGCTCAGCACTCAGCTATCCCCACACCGTGTGCGATGTGTGCTCAACTCCGCGGCCTCCAGGGAGGGATGTGCTGCCTGCACGCCCTGACCGGCATCGCAACTCAGCATCCAAAATTCCTGCAGGTCCGCAGGGAGGAGCACGCGAGCACATCCGTAAAGCATGCCCAGTGCAGGACTGAGAGCATGGATATAAAACCCCCTCCGCTAACGGTATTAATGTGTCTAATGAATTAATGAACTTCTAAGTGCAGTACCTACAAATGTTGGCCCTCATCCTCCAAAAGCCCGTGTGTGCTTAAATTCACAAAACCAGGAAGGTTTCACTGATGTAAATGGTATTTCCATAAAGCAATGTGCCCACAGAATAATTTTACAGGATCGGGGCCTCAGTTAATCACTATAACTCCTCAATATGCCGTTTTTCAAAGTTATTTATAGAACTTCGGCTACAAGTGAGATCTTTATATTTTTTCCTTTCTTAGACAAAGAAACGATGATTTAGGCAAAATAATCAGTTTCTTCCACAGACATACAGAAATACTGCCACCAAAAAGTGAAATAAAAGGAATCTAGTGTGGAGAAAATAAAGACCTCTAATAAATGTGGTGACTGTAAGAACAAAAGTAAAATAGCTTATACTGTTGTGTATCTGGGGCAAAGTCCAAAAGCTGCCATTTACATGAGACCACTTCATACACTTAAAGGGCAATATAAACAGAGAAAAAAGGTTCCTATGGAACAAGACACTTGCTGCTTTAAAAGTCATTATTAAAGCAAAAGTGCAAAATGGGAAATCACTGTCAGTTATAACTGTGGTAAAGTGAAAAGAAGGAAACATTAATGACCTGAATTGCCCAGCCACTATTATTAAAGTTGTGTGTTCACTTTTCACTTAAGCATTCAAGCACCTGTCAGAAGGATACTTCAAAAACCAAATATTAATCCTTCATGTTCGGTTATTTTTGAATTTATTAAGTGCCTGCTCAGGAACTATGCTTGTGCTAAAGTCAAAATTAGCCCCTTTGTCTGTTGGAGGTTTTAATGTATTTTTCTGGCAGAATGAATCCTGAGATCTTCAGCAAGGGGCCTTTGTTATGCCATGGAGAATGAGAGGCAGTGGAAAGGAGAGAGTACACTCAACAGAGCTTGCAGAGTAGGTCAGGCCCAAATAGCTGTGGTTGTGCCATCTGTCAGCACTAATCAAGTCCTTCCTTACCTCAAACCACCACTTGTGCTCCTGGGAGTTACAGCTGTCCCAGACCAGAGAGGAGGAGGGGGAAAAAAAAAAAGTGCTGGCTATTACTGCACACTATTGAGAGTGTTTTGAGAACTCACACAATGCACACACACTCTCCTATTTATGTGAGGTCTTAAAAAAAGTCATCAGCTTGAGCTAATCCAACTCCCACCACCCAATTTTAAGAGGGTTCTCCAGGAACTATTCTACTAATAAAGTTTAATAAGGCATTTTTGACTAAAGATGTGAGGGGGTGTAGGCAAGAGGGTTTTACTTACGTTCACCCTCACTGAACTGCTCCAGGAAAAATGCTGATTACGCATTTAATACCCTACAGACCCCAGTTTTAGGTAATGAACTAATGAATTTAAACTCTGAGCACAGCGCTGCTGTTGGAGTGAACTCATCCCGTCACGCTGCAAATACAGTCACTGCTCCTGCCACCACGTGCCTCCATCTGAGGCAATGCATTGAGTATTGCAGACCACATGGCAGATTTAGCTCCTGTGTTGGTGACTAGCAAAGAAAGCCTCGTGCAATCCGATAGTTGCCAAGGTAACTACTCTTCCAGGGGGAAGATGAAATCCGGTGACGGCCTCTGTGCGCTCCCACCTAACGGAACAGCTGCCCGAGGTAATTCAGGCTCCACAGAAATCCGAGTGCATCTCAGTGGTTTTGTGTCCTCAGCTAAGGCAGACCTGTCTGGGGGTTGCTCAGGGAAAGGAACGCTCTGCACAGCTTTGAGAAAGCAGAGTATCAGCATGGTGTAAGCTCGGCTCTAACAGGGCTCCCTCTGCCCACGTGAGCGCTGCATTGCTCCAGGAAGGAAACAAGGATTACCTTGGTGGGGCAAATACAGTTGTCTAGGACATTTTGTGTAGCTGCAGGGCAACATGAATTCCTACTGACAGGGCAATTTCTGAGTTCAAATGCACCCGGGGCTGCTAAAAAATGCACCAAATTTTGTTACTCCCTATATTTTTTGAAAACAATACCAAAAAGGGTCTAATATTTTCCAGGTATCTGAAGCACAGGATCCTTCATGCACTGACAGTAACAACCTGCCAAAGGCAACGGGGAAAGCAGTAAATACCAGGGACGTAACACAGTCTGACAACCTCAGAGAATCATTCAGGACTTCTTCCCTTCTAACCTATGGACTTGTTGCTGTGAGCTACATGCACAGTGTCTCAGTTCTTCCCATGGAAACCAGGACACCTCCATCAGTTGATGTCAAAAGGCATCTCAGCCAAGCAAAGAGATGGACCAGGAGTTTTTCCTAGTGTGTCTTCAAAATGAGGTCATGAGGAAAGGCTGCCCAAGTTGAACTGCATGACCCATAAACTGAGTTGAAATAAAAATCTCCATGTTTTTAATTGTGCATATCTACCAAGAAAGCAAAGCGCACAAATGCCTTCACAATAGCCACAAGGGTTTGTCCACTGAAATGAAGCCTTAATTGGGCACTGAAATGCAAAACAATCTGCTTGCAGAGAAGAGACTCCTATGACTGAAAGTTTTCTACTACTCATCTTTAGCACTGCCAGCAGCTTTCCCCATGAGCAACAAAGTCTGGTGCTGAAGTTTTGCATAGACTGGCCAACTTGTCACCTGTTTTCTTATTCACATCTTCTCCACCTTTCCAAGCAATCACAGCCACTAGTCCAGCCTCCAGCTATTACTCTGTGATGCAATAAACCTAAGAAATTTGTACAGCTAAAAAAAAAAAGCTTTAAAGCTATCTTAAAAGCATAAGCCAGACCTTCATTCTTTATGGCAGAAGGAGCTGCACAGCACAGCAGCTCTAATCCTAAGGAAAATCATACTGTTTAACACTTTTCAATTATTAATCCATTCAAGAATAAAAGTAATCTCAACTGCCAAGGCAATGCCAAATCAAGTGTCAGCACTGAATGTTCAAAAATGCTCCTACATTTTTGTTCAGGCAATAACACAGCACCTCTACAAAGAGCCAGTAACACAATGAGATAATCATTTATCCAAACCAAAAGTGCATGTGTATAATAAACATTAAAAGGGCATGCATTGATCCATATATTAATCAGATTCATAACAATAGACCAATTTTTCTCTCTCTGGGGTGTGAAGAACAAGGTTATGAATCATATTGTGAACACTTAAAGATCACACTTGAATAACCTAATTGTGTACAGCAATGATAGGATGAAAAGAAACTTAATCAAACTCTGAACTGTTGTAAGGTTTCATCCTCCTAAATACAGTTCTGTGACATGACTCTAATAAATTATTCGGATAGAAAAAAAAAAGTTGGTTTACCTTATTAATATTCTGAATCTCATCTATCCATTTTCTTCATGCTTCATCTCTTCATCTGAATAGAAAAACACAATTACAGCAAAAAACACCTGGGTTTAACGCAAGTTTGGTTCTCTTTTTTTGTTACAAATCAAGTAAATTTATACTTTTTATAAATTTACTGCCTAATAGAGAAACTGGAGTTTTGCTACATGTGAAAACTGTCAGCCAATCTTTAAATATTTATCTTTGAATTCCCCAGGTTGCATGTACTTGGAAATGTTTTCATAAATACATCGATAACTGTCTTGTACAGCTCATTAAGGAAGCTTTTTATCCTTTAGTGTAATAGTTCAGTTTACAGTTGTCTGTGAATCACTTTTATGGCCCTCCATTAAGCACGCCCTTCAAACTGCAATTATTTGTCAGATTTTGTATATACGGAAGCAATCACCAGAGAAACAATGAAAGCTGAGAAGATGCATAAACAGTTGGGAGCAGACCTTGGCCCATCTCCAGCAGTGCTTTCCCTTCACGGGGAATGAGATGTGCTTAACACAGACGACCCATGTGAGACAGGCAGGGTGGGCACCCTGGCTGACGTCAACCAGGACAGGATGCCTTGAATTTCCTCCTCAAACACATCATTCCCATCCAAATTTCACTCTTTCTGCTACAGATCGCCCCAGATTTTACTCTCCAAATTTTCCTTACCTATACACATGCAATCACCTCATTTACACCTATATATGCTCATTCTCCAACCCATAGGTCACCTCAAGTTCAGTCTCAAAACTTTCCCTACCTGTTCACAGCTGAGTACCTCATTTTTACCACTAAATAGTCATTCTTTACTCAGGAGATTAAGTTTAACACAAAAAATTTTCCATACCTGCCCACCGCTGACTGCCTCAGTTTACCTCAAAGTGTTCACTCAGACTGCCCCAGATTTTACCCCCAGAATTTTCCCTACCTCACCACATCTGATCACCTCATTTATACCTAAGTATGTTCATTCACTACCCTACAGACTACCTCAAGTTTACTCCCAAAACTTTCCCTACCTGCTCACCACCTCAGCAAAGAGAATAAGAATTCCCTTCCTCTGAGGTCCCAGGACATCACTCTCCCACATGTTGGAGAAAAACACATCAATAACTAGCAGCTTAGTTGAAGATGTCAGGCACCTTGGAGGATGGCAGACACGGCCCCAAGGCTGTACATTTCTCTTGTGTTTCAGCAACAGAGTGAGTTTGTCCTATATATTTAAATATTACACACAAGGTCAATGACTTACAGGTATTATCCAAAACAATAGAGATATAACTCAGCACTTACTGCATATCAGCTAAAGGGATCTACTTTCTTCTAGACTACTCAAGAGGATAAAAAGCGTTTCTTGTGTTGGTTTGTGCACTGTGCAGGGTGATCCAGAGGCTCTGTACACCAGTGTTGCCATGAAATAAGTCACTGCACAAGCCAGGAAGCAGAATCGATGCACTTGTGTGCAGCTTCTACATTATTTTCCACAGCTATCCAAAAATGAAATGTCATATACAGAGACTTGTTGTTTATTGCTTAATTCATCACTTCCATGGCCACAATTCCTGGTGTAGCTGGTGACACTATATAAAGTAGCCTATCACTCCCCCAAAATCAGCAACAGGGTAGATCTACTCTGTTTCATTAAAATTATGAGTGTTAAATGTTCTTTTTTACATCTTCTTCGGCAGCTGCTGAAAAGAGCCTTTTATTCCTTACACTGTTTAACACAACTAACACACTTACTCTGCTCTAATGAATTGCAGTGAAAACTCCAGGTTACAGTGGTGCAAACACTTCCTTGCTCCTTGCAGCTTTAAATTCGAGGAGCTTTAATCAGACAGTTGCACTGCACAGAAACCAGCTGACTGGTGGTGTGGTCTAACTGGCAGCTTCAGGTAACACCAACCCAAAACATTTATCGTTAGGATCTGCAAGTTCAGTGTGAAACCATTATCACCAAGTTTTCACCATTCTCTGGAGACTGAAGAACTGAAAAAAGGCTGTAAAACACTGAAAGTTCAATCGAACCCCTAAAGCAGATATATATAATACAACATAGGAACAAATTCAAAGCCATAGATACAATCAGATCAACAACTCCGGTTTATGTTAACTTGGACCAAAAACAAAAGAAAAAAAAGCAGCTATTAGATATGGCTTCCTATTTCTTCAAGATTAAATAGACTGGGTTTTTTGACAAGGTATTGTGCTGCAAACTAGTCTTTTTCTATTTTGACCGTAAAGTATATAATATCAGTGTAATGGCCAGTCTCTTCGCGAACGAAGAACCGGGGAAGGTCTTTCCACCTTCCAGCCTGCGCATTGGATTTTTTAGGTGAGACACAGTGTGCGCAGAACTGAGCCCACCCTTTAATCCTGAGGTTCATCTGCCGGGGCCAAGCACACTTGGACGGTGGCAGCGAGGTCCTCAGGACGTAGATGGATTGCCTTACAGGGCTAACGAGCTCCATCTGCCCGGGGAGGGGCCCCAACCGGGAATCGAACCCGGGTCTCTGCAGTGACAGTGCAGTGTATTTTCCCCTGGACCACCGGGGGCTCCCAATATCAGTGTAGAAAATATGCATTAATAATGAATTTAATATCAATATTCCGATCCAGAATTTTTTTATAAAATATGAAATCTTCCTCTGCAGATACTCTGTTTTGTTCCAGCTGAATTTGCTCTTCTTTATTGTACAAACTTCAGATGACTCCAAAACAGGTGAATCAATCCACACATTCACCTACTTCATAATACTGTTGGACATAACCTAATTAAATGCTCTGTAAATATCTTATCCATCCTCCTGCCAATACAACATCACTCCTAGAAAACTATTTGCTACTGCTTTCTCCCATTAATTTTTCATGTGTCAAGCCTTGGGTCTTTTGAGACCAGCTTTTTATCTAGATAATCACATTGTTAAAGTTTTTCCCCTATTATTGATTTAATCTTTACTTCCAATTTATCTGTTTCTCCTTATTGTGCCTCTTTGTCTTCCTAACTAGAGGACAGAATGACAGAGGGCTGTTCTGAGCTGAGCTTACATTTGAGCTGTTCCTACCCAGGTTGTGCTAGTTAGTGACTTCACAAGTTTCCCAACAGTCTAAAACAGTTTTGACGGGCCCAGGTTTGCTGATCTTATGCACAGAGCATTTCAAACCCTGCTCCAGGAGTGATTATTTCTTTCTGAAAGCAGCACTGTCTTGGCTTAACAATAAAGTCTGATTTGTAGCGGCTGAATCTGAAACGGGCAAGGTAACAAGCACTGCCTCGCAATGCCCCTCTGCACACATGGTCACGTGTCAGTGTACACACCAATGAATTGCATTAAAGCAAGCAAAAAGAAACTTTGGTAATGAGATCTCTCTTTCTACTGTGGTGTTTAAAAAGTCTTTGTAAAGGTATAAAGAGAAGCACACCAGTTTTTGTGGAATCACTGCTGTCAGGATCTGTTGCACTGTTCAGCCGTCACAGCTGCAAGACTGCTCTGGGTACCGTTTTTGATGGTATGTTTTCCAACCTCACTCCACTTCTACTTTGCTCACAGGTTCAAATCACAGATCTTCCCTTGGAAAAGACCTTCCTGGTATTTTCCCAGCTGGAGCTGCTGCAGGGATGCTCCAGGATCTAGGAAGAGAGGGAAAGTGCTCTGAAGGACAGTCCTGGTTACCAGCGGCCAATTCTCCATGTCTGAAGGGCAGCAAAGGCAGCACAACCCTGGGCTCTGCGTCACCTCATTATTTCTGATTGGAAGTGGTAGGAAATGAGACCACTAAACAAACCTTCCATTTGCCATTCACACTGGGGTAAACCAAAGCCTAAATATAGCACTCACCATTAAACAGCTTGACACTGTCTCTGCAGTTTCCATGGCATCTCCCTTCACAATGCCATTCCATCCGAGCTGCTGCAGGGTGGCCAGTGCTGGGGGTTTTAAGCTTTTTCCACTCACACTCTTATAAGGTGTAAAATAAAAAATAGGCAAAAAGCAGAATATGCATTATTTAACACGCCAGATTTGCTTGAGTTTCCCAGGATAAGCTTCTGAAATGCTTGCCTTGTGTTAATCCCCTTAAATTTAAATGAGGCAAATATCACCCTAAGACATTTGAGCCTAAATGTATAAAGTTCCTGTTCCTGGGATTTCTGGTCATCCAAGTGAGGCCACTGAAAGTGAAACTCATCTTCAAATTGCTGAGTGCACATCATCTTCAGATCACTGAAACTGCTGAGCTCAGAATTCAAAACCAACAAAGCTGCAGAGCTGCCAGTCGTCTGAATGGACAGCTGTAGAGGAAATAAGCATTAAATCCATTCAAACACTCCAATACCTAAAATATGTTAATCCCTAACAAAATAATTAATGAATAATGAAGGCTTAGAAAAATTACATCGAAACAGACGTAATTTAAAAGATGACTAAAGAATGAAAAGTGAGTATTTAACAGTTCTCTGAGTGGGAGACTTGCAAATCTAACCAAAAAGAGTGTGACTAATTCTAATTTCAGACATTCATATTTTCAATCTTTTTAATAGCTCATTTTCACTCCCACATACAGATGGTGTACAGGCTTAATAATCCTTCTACGTTTAGTAATTCATAGCAACAAACAATCTTATGGACTTACAGCCAGACCAGGAGTTTCAAGTCACACCCATGCAATCAGAAAATGCCACACAACAAATTAGCTCAGCCTGCCCCTGACACAGTTTGTCTGATATTAGGATTCCATGAATTACAGCTCTGGTTCGATCAATATATTCCTGAAACCTCACTTTGAATCTTTGTGAAATGAAAGCTAAGAAATTTAATGTTGCATCCTGGGGAGGGGGGAATAAAAAAAAAAAAGAATCAAGATTTCCCTGCAGGACATGGGGCTGGTTAAAACCAAATCCCATTCAGAAGTTCCTGAGGCACTCCAGGCAACATTCTATGCATCCCCACAGCTCTCTCTGTTGGAGACGCTGACTGGGACTCATTCACAGAGTGTCACAGGTGGCTATCTGGCCAGTGGTTAAAATTGAATTCAGGCTTTTATCATTCCTAACATGTTCTATTTACTTGATATTAAAAGATGGATTACATTTTTGAAACTATCTCATGTAATATTCTTGCCAAATGCCATAGCAATAACAAGGGGGAGATTAAATGCTGAATAGGGCTCTGCTTTTAAAATAAAAAATAATTCTTTAACAGAATCTCCCCTCTAAAATCCACATGTTTGTATTACTCAGCAGCTACCACAACCCTCGGTTATCTTTAGAGGTGCAAGAGTTCAAGTTCTTTTTGCTTTGTTTTTTTGCTTAGCTGCAAATCCTTGGGAGCAAGAAAACAAAACCAACTCTGCAAGTTATTATGCAAGTGCATAATATCGTATTCAAACAGAAGGATGGCTACCTCCCAGCTAGTCATTAATTCCCAAGGTGATTAAAACCAAAGCAGACCCTTCCTTGGCAGGAACTCTGCATAACCTGACCTGAATGAGGTCCAGCTCCTCTGTGTTCCAGTTGAGCAAAGCTGCTCCTCCCCTTGACATCACCACATCCCACCACAGGGAAGGGATCTCCTAAAGCTCCCAAACACCGGTAACCAGGACCTGCTGCAGGACACCTACAGCTGGACACCAGCAAGTCATTCACAGAGCTCAGAAGTCCCCATAGGGAAACAGCGACCAAGGAAAGCCATTCCAGGATGTCCCTGTGCTCTGTCTGGACCATCTATAGTGCTGAAATCAAAAGACTTGCATCTTCCATTCCTCTGTTTGGCCCAGTTCAGCTCTCCAGCAGTTGCATTTTGTACTATATCCAGTGTCCTTTTTTCCCCCCTCACTGTTTCTTTCATCCATCTTTTTTTCCACAGAAGAAAGTTGAAGCCACAAAGCAAAGCAGAGCCAGGAAGAACTTCCACAACACTCCCTCTACTGCAGACATTCATGTGAACAACTGCTAAACAGTGGCTTAGCTGAGAGCCCAAACAGGCAGAGCTCTTTCCACTACCTTTTCTTCACTTTCTTTAACAGCACCAAAATAATATTGATATTTTTAAGCCAAGAAGGATGGGGTCTGGGTAGGCATTTTACTGTGGGATCAAACATTAACCAGACATAATCCTATGGCTTCAGAACATCAACCTCTTTCCATCAGCTACCTGAGCAGCAAACACATGTAGCTGTAATCCCCGCCTTACACCTCAAATCCCAACTGCCAAGGTTAATCTGCCCTCAGCCTCTCATGTTGGGAGTGTTGTAGCTGAAATACATCCTGAATGCACAAGAAACATCCTGCAGAAATCTGAACTCCATATATTGCTGGGTCTGATTTTGCAGCCGTATCTTTAGACTAATCTTTTACAAAACACTATATAAAGGATTTAGCAGTACCACAGAGTAATGAGCAGGACTAACCAACTGGAGGAACACAGAGCAAGCCAACTGCCTCATTCTAATGGGCTATTTACCACCACCACCAAAAAAATAATCCCCAACCAGTCTAAAATATATACAACAGAGGAAATACATTTTTGCCGTGACAAAACTCTCAAGTCCTTTCAATTCATAAATGAATAAACCATTGGAAAAACTGTAGATCTCTTGTCAAAACAAACAAACAAACAAACAAACAAAAACACTGAAAAAAAATCTTTTAAGTGGTAAAAGTGAGCACTTATATCCAACAAATATGCAAAATGCTCCCTTTAACCTTTGCTGAAGGCTATAGAAGTATGGACAGAATGTTTTAATATTTTAATAAAATAAAAAGGCCCAGATTTCTCCCTCCACATTCCAGTCTGCATTTCCAACCTGCAGTCGGAATACTCCTTATGCCAGATATTATTAAATTGTGAGTCACAAAGCCAGAAAACCAATAGAATTTATATGGCCTCAAACACCCCAAAAGACATTGTTAACAATTTGCTGCTGATTGCTCTTGGACGCCTTAAAAATTCCCTCTCACAGGTGTCAGTCCCCCCGAACCAATTTGTGTAGCTGCTGTGAGAATTCCTCTGGCTTCATTCTCCCAGTGGTGTGGAAACACTCCATGTCTGATGGTGAACTGACTGGAAGTTCTGATTGCACTGAGTTACCTCACACATGTCATGTGTGTAGTCCCTTAGTCAGTCACACCAGGGGCTGCAGTGGTGGAGATGCTCAGGAACAGCAAGGAGGGAGCTGAGCAAATGCCTAAGAAACACCCTTTAAAGTGGGCTCAGACAAGTGTTACAAAATGAACAGCCCTACTAGAAAATCACTGTTGAGCAGATTGTAAAATTTAACTATTAGAGCAATCTCAGACATCTCTAAGGGTATGGAAATATCCACAAGAGAAACTTAACCAATTCTTTATCCAACCTGAGTGACAGAGAACAGTTAAAGTCCCTGTAAACCAGATACAGCTCATGTCAAATACTGACAACTGCTTGTGAATGGATTCAGAAACCCATGACTTCATTTCAATGAATTTGGCTAGTGATGTTGTTTCAATCTAAGCATTCACAAACAGATTTGTGAGCAGGAAGAAAAGAAAGGAGAACTCAGGTTATCCCTATTATTTGCCCATGAAGTGTTCTTGATATTTTGGGGGGCTCTCATCAGTATAATCTGTCTTTCAGCTGCTCTTTTAAACTCTGTCCTCTCTCTCCAAACCCATAGAAAAACTTGTATTAACTCAGAAGCTAAATATTGTTTTTTTTTTAACCAGATCTTCTGTACACATGAACAGTGGCTCTGAGCTCTTCAGAGCGCTTTGCTACTTCAGAAAAAGACCTGTCCTTACAGAGGAGAGATTTTTCATTGTTGGCTACTAAAGCACTGAAAAGCTCCAAATTGTCACCAAAATCACAAAACAGAAGCTTGTGCTACAGGCAGCACTATAGAAAGTGCTCCTCAAGTTCTGCCTTGTGCCTAACAAAGATCTCATCAGAACTGACAGCTGCTTTTCCTGACAGGAGATGTTTCCCACAGGTAACAAAAGTGTTCTCAGAGCTCAGCATCTCCACTCAATGCTGTCTCACCCTCCTAGTGGCCTTCTACAGGCAGCAAATACACAGGCAGAGAGGCCTGGGCAATGAGAACAGTTTGAGATATGGGAGAAAAGCTGCTGCTGAACATTTTGGTTTGGCTGGGGAGAAAACGTTTCCATTTGGGGGCATTTGGGATTATCACAGCAGCTTTTGAAGGGTCACGAGAATTTGGAAGAAATCAGATCCAACAAGTCAGACCCTGCACATCCCTTTGTGTTTTGTGCAGGTCAGCTGCAGGAGGAATTAATAACCTCTTGAAATTGCACCCTGGCCTGATGGAGCCAATGAAGTTGCTGGCAGCCAACAGTGTCACCAAAGGCTTCCCTGGAAGTCCTCAGCTGATTGTAAACAGTACCCACAAAGAACAGGCAAGCAGCTGAGGCAAAGTCATTCAAAGTTGCCACCAAAGTTAAATGTGCTTGCAGTATATTGCTACCATTAAAATGACTGGTTTTTGCCAGCAGTAATTACCGAGATGTCAAAAATCAAATTATGAATTAGTTCAATAGAAAGTCCAACCCGAAAGTGAAGGGCAGATCCATCTCCCCCGGCACACACACACACACCCCCAGGGCACGGTGTGTTTGCACAGCCCCAGCACGTTCCCCCTGCACAGGCTGGGGCTGCACCTGCCCGAGGTGAAGGGCAGGTCTCCTCCCTAAAGCCATCAGTTCACATCTTTCACAGCTCCGATCAAAATGCACTCACCAAACGAAACAGAAATAAAAGCGTCGTCTCGATCCCACATTTAGTGACTCAGTGAACCAGAAGGCAGGTTGCGGACTCGGCGGCTGCTGAATCAATTAACCCATTAGGAGGAATTAAGCACGACCAGCTTTGCATTTACCGTAGGAAAATCTGGAATTCAAAAAAAATAAAACTGATTACGGTTACTTATTCCTCATGACTGAATATCTTTTAAGTTAATGTAACAAGATAGAGAACATTCAAATGCAGGGACAAGCAGAAAATCCATTTATTCAAGGTTTTGCATGTTAGACCTCGCTGTAACTCACTAGTGAACTTCCCAACAGAAGTTGTTATTGAGTTTAAATTTTAGGTAAAATTTATTCCTTAAAGAGGAAGAAAATTCTTGGCACTCCTCGTAGGTAAAATCAGGTTTTAAATTCCTTAAACTGCAATTGCTCAATTTGCAAACAATCTTGTCAGTAAAGTAGGTGACTAACTTCTCTCTGATCATGCAGCACTTGTTTGCAGGGTTTGATTCAGGGACCTGGGGAAATGTGTTTGGGTAAGGAGGATCAAGGAGCAGTTACAGGAGCAGATAGAGGTGTCTGCTCTCTCCTACCTGCAGGAGCTCCCTGGCAGCTCCAGGAACAGCTCTGCCACCTCCTGCTCTCAGCTGACAACTACCAAATTCTGAGTTGCAGATTAGCACTGGTGAAAGAAGAGGTCAGCTACAGCTCTAGAAGTAAGTTCATTTCCCCAGCACCTTTTGTACCTCCCTTTTTTATATCCCTGGAGAATCTTATCCATTACATTAGTAATACATAACGATTACTCAGTGCTTGTTGTCTGTAGAGCTTGACACCCTCCACAAGAACTGGCAAATACTCTATTTTCAAGGTTCAGAAAAGAAGTGATTAAAGGAGACTCAGTGGTTATTTCAGGTGAATAATCCAGGTCTGCTGAGTCTCAATCAAGATGATTTTCCTATCGTATTTGTTAATGGATTTCAGGCAATTATATCTGTATTTAAGCACAGAAACTGTAGCAGTTAAAAAAAAAAAAAAAAAAGAAAAAGAAAAAGGACAGTGAATTTTCTATGTGTCACATAAACATAATTCCACCTCTTAAAAGCACCAGACCCTTTAAAATCATATTCTACTACTGCATTGGTATTCCATTAGAAAAGGGTCAAGGAGGGGTCACCTCAAGACACAAAAACATTTTCAAATAACATTATGAAAGCTAAAAGTGAAAACACAGCTCAAAATGCAGATTTCCAACAAACAGCTCGAGATATCTTCATTCAACACATACTTGTCCTAAATATAAAAGATGCACTTGTAGAACAACTTTGATAACAAAACAAATGCACAGATTGGAGAAAAAACAGTTTGTGTCTTACTAGTATTCAAAAGTTAGATATTGAAAGGAGAGGTTCAAGGATGCTAAATGTGCCAGAGGAATAGAAATGTTACTTATAATGTTACACAAACAGAAAGATTGTTGATTTCTTAGTGGTTTTGTAAACTTTTCATAACATATTTTAACAAAATGACAGTACAAAGGTTGAGTACTCCTTTGACAGAACAGGTCTTAGGTGAATTTTGTTGTGTTGTTTGGTTTTTTTAATTGAATAACCCCACATTTTTGCATAACAGCTCTGAAGGAGAACTCATGGATACCTGTGGAAACTATTTTATAAAACAACTAATAAATTTTGTGGGTCTAGGTTGTAAGTTTGGGTCACAAATATTTAGCAGACACGATCGGACAGGATTAGATCTGCCCATGACAACGTTACATCTCCTTTCCATGGTGCCACTAAAATATCAACCATTGTTCCTAAGGACTTAGTCTTTACTTATGTAAGATATTAAAAAAAAAAACAAAAAAAACAACACCCACCCCTACACTACAGCACAACAAACCTCATTGATTTCTCAAGATGAGACTGCCAAGAAAAATGGCTTTCATCACACTTCATAATAAATTTATCTAAAAAGTCATTTGTTTAAAGTATTGCCTCAGAAAGCTCCCCTGAGACGTGCCATCTTGATGGCACTCTTTTCATTATTCAAATATAATGAAGTGATTCTGCATGGTTATGCCGGACTATAAATCACTGCTGTAAAAAAAAGGCATGTTCAGCATGTTAACAGACCAAAGATCAGATTTTGAAGAGTGTTTTATTATTGCACGTGCACTTTATCACTCGCACGTACACAGCAGATAGCGGCTCACGGCGCTTTCCCAAATTCCATCATTATTAAATTTGGGAGCTGACAGGGGAGAGAGAACTTTAGGCTGGGACTTATTTTGCAGTTCCTGTCCAGTGCTGTTGCAAACTGTTTAACCTCCCTGCAGTATCACACATGCACATCAGAATACTGGAAAAAGTCAGCAAAAGCAGAATACCAGTAGGAGTGGTTTTTGCAGCCAACTTCTGGTTTACAAAGAATTAAACATACAGGCTCCATCTAATTGACTGAAAAACTGAACTCAACTGAAAAATCAGCTCAGAGAAGCATTCACTTTTAGATAAGAGTGGAGGGAGTCTAAAAGGACTTGTCTTCCCTCCAAGGCTGCTGGGAATTATTTTTTAAGTTAATTTATACCCCATCTTACATCTGAGTAAATGTCAAATGCTTCTCTAAGGTTGCAAACTAAACCCCAGTGGCAATCTGTTTCACACTGTGGATTACCCAGAGTGAAAATCATTCTAGATTTATAGGATAACATTTTTTAATTTAGTTCTGGTCATGCCTCACAGAAGTTCAAAGTTTTCTATTCTTTAAGAAACACTTGCCTGCAAACAAACAGGATCCCCTTTGTCAGTGCCACACAGACCGTAAGAACACTGAATTACTTCAAACAGGTGAAAAACTAATTAAAATTATAACCTTCTATTATCAAGGTAAGCTAGCAGTGATTTAACTTCCATGCATAGAGGGAACAATCCTTCATGTCTGCATATGGCCCCTCACACGGTTTGTTTGCTTTTCCCTGTTAATTTGGTCCTGAAAAACGATGCAGATGATTGAAGAGTCTGGCCGAGTCCCTACTAAACTCAAGTCAGTTCAGTGCTGCAGTTTTACCTCTGAGCTCACGTGAATAACAGCACTTTGGGGAGATCAGAGTAAGATTTAAAAGTCGTACAAACAAAGAGTATCAGTGGAGTGCAACCAAATCGTAGGAAATATGATAACCTGAGTAAAGCACTGCATGGGCAAGTGAGGATCAGTAAGAGCAGGTAACAAGAAAGTTTTAAAGATTGCATTGTAATTATAATGGCTTTCTTGCATCAATTATGCACTTTTGCTTTCTTGTGTTTGTACTGCCTCTTGTCACCATATCATATATTCATTTAGAATCTTTAAAAACTCAGCCAGAAGATGCAAACAACATGACCACCTTAGAGAGGGACTTAAACTACAGTTTATATAATGCAAGATGAAATATTCCAAGACTTCATAAATCATTTCAACATTAAGGATACAAATCAGGAACGTATGCCCAGTGAGTAATCATGGTGGAATATCATTTAACCTGGATGAGAGGAAAACCTAAAAGAGGAGTGACACTGACAGTGGAAATCATGAAATATTAGTTCACCGAACTTTTACCAGACTTCCTAAAAATGAGAGATCTGCAGGGTGACAAACGGAAGATCTCAGGATCAGATCTGATTAAATCTCAACAGCAATTGCAGCACTGCATGGAGTTAATGGTTCAAATTACAACAGGCTGAAAAGCCAAGTAAAGCAGTTAATGTGAGAGCTGAGTCACAAATGAATTCAGTGTTTCCTTTTGTACAAGAAACTGCCAAACTCAACAAATTAAATTATATACATCATATTATTTACTAGTGCCTCAGAATCATTCATCAAAATTTTAACCCTCACAGGTTTCAGCCTGGACAGAGTCTCATTATCTACACTGGAAACAAAAAGACATACTCAAAAGTCCATCAGGGCTTGGGGAAAAGCCTGGACCACAGAAACCCCAAACCAATCTCAGTGTTTGGTATCAAATGTTTTATCCCTCATGCAGATACAACCATTCTGATTGCTTGATGTTTCATAGAACAATTACGTAGGTTGAAATATTTTTGGGAAGGGATCTGTGGCTTGAAAAGAAAAAAAAAAGCAGTTTAGGAAAGTACAGAGGGTTGTTTTCTTTTTAACAGAGACAGTAACCTGTATCTCAGGATTAAGGATTTCTAAATCACAGCCCTAGCAACGTGTATCTCCAGTGCCACTTCAGCAGACTTTAAGCATCCAAGTCCTCAAAGGCATTTCAGGATGACCCTTCAAGCTGCAGCCAGGCCAGGGAAAAACCCTTCACAAAAAATAATGATACACAGCTCTGCCACAGGAAAAAAAAAAAGTGAATTACAAATTTTGGTGAATGCCATCTATTTATTCTCTTGCAGCACCTCACTCTGCTCAGCTTTACCCTTGTACTTAACATTCCTACCTATACTGAACTGTAGATGATAATTTAAACCTTAAACCTTATTTACAAAATGTGTCTCCTCGTGTAAGGCATCGTGAGAACAATTAAAAAGGAGAAGCAAGCGTGAAGGGCGATGTGGCACACACATATCTGCAGCAAAAGCTGATTGAAACATATTAATTTAGGTAAGCTGCTTATTCTTGCAGTGATCACTCAAATTCATTCACACTCTGAAACACCAGTCATTAACCACATCGACTACATACTGAAAGAAGTTATCTAATGGAAATCACCAAGTGGGGCTTTCAGGAGCTTTATGTATTTATAGCAGTGAAATTCCACAAGTTTCCAAAGAGCTTTCAATGGCTTTTAGAAATTAGTCGCTAAATTGCTACCTGATAAAATTCTACTTACACAACCATATACATTGAAAAAAGCAGAGTGTAAGTATTTTTCCTGGATGGCTGAACTCTTATTGTTCATGAACGGAGAGAGAGAAACCTTCCTCAAAATCTAGGCTTGCAAACTGTGCTTATGGTGTTACACGCCACGGAATGGCAAAAAAAATTTCTTCAGCAAAGAAATTAGAGAAAATGAGATCAGACATTTCTAGGATTTTATAATGAAGTCACATTATAAACTGTTCCAAGCTCCAGTTTACTCTTTAGTTAAAGTTGGGGGGGAAAAATTATATTAGGCTCCAAGTTTCCAGGCAACAGTTTTAAATAGAAAAAACCCACATCTGACACTGCAAACAGCACAAGATAAAATTATAAGGCAGGGGATATGAGTAAGATGGAAAATATTGCTACATGTCAGGCTCTTGTACATGAAAATTATTGATCATTTCAACTGATTTTTTTCTTTAGACAGGTTTTCACAAAAATCTATGGAATTAGCCCAGGCCACCCAAAAGACAAGTCAAGGTTTCTGTTTCCAAGTACAAAAGATCAGACTATTTTATGGGTAACTCAGGATAAGGAGAGGATATAAAGAGCAGCACAGTGAGCCAAAATTGTAAAATAAAACTGGATTCTGAGTTCTTTGCTAGTTAATTTCCTTCTTTTTTCCTTCCTTTCACATTGTCCTTCAAAAGAAAAATCCAGTTAATTTGTTTCAGCCAGAAGAATAGGCAGAGGTAATAAAGTCAGAGCTGGATCCTGATTCAAATCTTGGATTCAAGCATTTTTTGAAGACTATTTCAACCTTGCAGAAAGCTACAGCATTAACAGATCAACCTTATTCTGAAATCTTTCATTCAAATTTACTGGGGTTTATTGTGCTCCTTTTCCTAGAAAAATAATAAAAAAAAACCCCTACCAAATGATAATAAATTGGGAATAATGTGTGTATGTGGTCAACACACCTTTATCAATAAAACATACCTCCATGGGTCAGAGCTGAGGCTGACTTCAGCACATTGAGCTGGGGAAAAAAAAAAAAAAAAAAAAAAAGAAATCTCATCACCATGGATTTCTCCTACCAACACCTTCTCCCATTTCACCAAATTTCCCTTTTCCCAGACTTTCTGACAGGAGAGGAAATTGCTACCACAACCCAGCGGTTTTATCCCGCTCTATCATTTCTGGGTTGTAGCGCAACAACTGCTGAATTTCATGTTCCTATAATTCTCAACTGCAGCACTGCTGATTAAAGAACATGCTTTCAACTCCAAGGAAAAAAAAATACAGAGGCTTATTAAGGAGACAGGACAGACTCAGGCTGGGGCTTAGATAAGGAGGTGGTACTTTTGACATTAAGAATATAAATTTTGAAGTTTTATGCAAGGATTGACAAAACTTTTGATGGACTATGCAAAGATGTAAAAACATTCTCTGTTTTACCATGGGCTAAACTGTCTCCCACCTGCAGTAACTTGTATGGTGGCCAGTGCAGAAGTGGCCTACAGTTGCCAACTCTTCAACAGAGACATTTCAGGCTTTAACAGTATTTGGACGTGCAACTGCTAATATTGGAATGCCAGGAAAGGCAGCCAGCACTCATCTGAGACAGTGCAAATTCATTTTGCCCTTGCTGGTCACTGTCCTGCAAAAGGTGGTTTTCAGACAAAAGACAACATTAACCATATTCTGATCATTCTTGGTTAAGAGCATTTTGTTTCTAAAGCATCAAATGACAGTTTGTTTCCTGCCTCTATTCCAGGATTTGTATTTGGCCTTCCCAGGTTTCAGCCAGGAGTTTGGATTGGTTCTGACACTTCTTTTCCTGTTTCCCAGGTTCTCCCTCACACTCCTCTGCACATCCACCAGCATTTCACTGCAGGAGGAGTTACCTTTCACTGCAGGGTGACTCAAGATCTAAGGCATGCTCCAGGGTTTGGAAAGCATTTTGTCATCCTGACAGAAGAGGTTAAAGATAATGAAAAAAACCATTCTGTGTTCTTCACATTTATCAGAATATATTCTTAAAATACCGAAAGGATATTACAAAGGTGGGAACCAGCATGTTTTATAGCTACACCCATATAATGACCAATCCTAGGTGTTTATTTCTGGGTTTATTGCATCCTTCCCTTGGTCACTTTGTACATTTTTCAAAAATCTAAAGACTTTAGAGCTTTCCTGCTCGCTCTTTATGATCATTAAAATACAGAATGTGCTTCTGAGTTGGCAGCTGAAAGATCAAAAAATAAAAATTACCTCTCTCATATATTACAAATCACTTGTGCAAAAGAGATCAGCAGTTAAACACTTACAAATGTAAAACTACTGCAAACCAAACAACTCTTGCTAAGTATGCTGGGGCTTTTGTGGGCCAATATAACAAATATAAAACATGAATGGCTACAGACCTAAATATATACGTGGCTGAGTTTTACTAACAGATGTGGTGCAATTCAGCAAAGCTCTGCCATCACTGCTCCCCACGTTTGCCTTCTTAGTCAAGTATTTCTCCTTCAGCCGAGATGTACAACATACAAAATAAGGCCATGTTCTTAAAACACAAGGTTTCCTGCTGCTGTAAATCACACGCAGCGCTGTTCTAACCAGAAAGCCTGGCTAAAGTGGAAAGAAAAGTACGTGCTTCTGCCAAAGGTTTGTTCTTTGCAAGCCAGTAATTTTCAATTACAAAAGTTTTCTAAGAAAGCTCTTGAAATCGTGTTGACTTCAGAGGAATATAATTTCTTCCTATTCAAGTAATAAATTATAGATTTCTGTTTGTTCAACCTGACTAGCACTCCACAAATGGAGAATTAATCTGATGCTTCCTCTGATTCTAAAGCCATCACGAGGAGTTTTTCAGGTTTCTGTAAACACATCTTAAGAAGGGATTGAACAACTTCCACCCTACAGATCAGTTAGCAGTGCTTTTGGGGGATTAATTCCTGCTCACAGCATAACTGGGATACATCACATTTCTGGTGCTTAAAGTGTTGCAGAATCTGAAAAACGCAGTGTGAGAGCAGAAAATGTAAAATGAGATGCAAGGAAGAACTTCCTCCTCACCAGCTTCACTTGCACTGTACCACAGGAGCACATCTAAATCAGAGCAGTAAATGGTCCCAGAGAACTTCCTCAGTCACCTGCCTACTTGTTCCACAGATCTTATGTGCTTCAAAAGAAGAGCTACAGTCTCACATGACCAGAACATCAGCAGCAAGTTGTTAAATTGATTTTATGAAACATAAAATATGAGGAGGACACAGCAATTTAAGCGTTTAATTGACTAGTGGTACAGAGAGAATGTCTACTGAATATTTCTGCACCATCTCAGGAAAGGAAATTTCCACATCCTGTCTTTTGGGAGAAGAACAGGAGATTTTAGCCTTTCACTTAGCTTGCAATGTACCTGTCTTACATATAGAACAATGCTGTAAGGAATACACAAGCTTTTACCCTCAGGTATTGAATAAGGGCTAGACAGGAAACTTTCTCAAGCACTTTTCAATAAGCTACTCCATTGCTTCCTCTTGGAGACTTACCAAGCATTTACTAAAAGTTTCCTATTTTCCTATTAAGTTACCCTTTCTTATTTTTTTTCTGTTTTTAACAGAAAGCCACTTCCCCCCAGCCAGCACAACTGAGTTTATGATCCCTTAACTCAGATATATTTCCCATGCTCTTCTGTGTTAGAGTTTATATGAAAACAAGCAAGAGCAGTTCTTTCTCTTTTACAGTGTCTCACCGGTTGCTAGTAGAGAAAAATGCCACTAAACTTCTAAGCAACTCCCAATGCTTTCTTCTCAACTAACAAAAAAAGAGCTACTGCAAATATTTTAAAAATTAAAGAAACAGCAGTAGAGTATCAGCCCACGCAGCTCAACAGAAGTGCCTTTAATACAATATTTTTCATTTATCCTCCCAAAGTTCTGCTGTTTCTTGGATGAATACTATAGCAAAGTATTCTTATACATGCTTAAAGAGAAAACTCAAGTTAAAAAAATGGTTTTGCCTTTTTTCCTGCCATTCTTTTAAGACAGAAGGTGATGCAGCCACCAAGCACGGAAAGTTAAACCAGTTGTAATCCTTGCTGGTAGTGAACTACTTCCCATGTGACGAATAATTGATTTTGAAGCAAAGATACACACAAGCCACACACATTAAAAATGAAAAAGCCATTTCTAATCAGTATAAAATATCCCTCCGTTCTATAGCAGTTGGAATGCAACCTAAGTTTATTAACAAAAGAAAAGCCCTTTGAGACATGACTTGCTGAATTGATTGCTGAATACTGTCAAAAATATTATGAGATACAACCTAGACACTAAATCTCCACTGTTAATATATTTTATTTAATTATTTTCTTGAATGAGGCATTTCTTGACACAGTAGGCAAGGGAATTCACTGCTGTCAAGAAGGAAACATAGTTAATTGTGCACCAACGAGCACGTCCTTTCCCTTACATGTTCATCACCGGACAACAGAGATGCTGTGTCACAACCTACTTGTATTTCTCCTTTGGTTTCTCAGCTGTTCTTCAGGTTTCTCTCCTCTCTTCCCTTTCTTTGGAATGTGAAAGTTATAGAGATCATCACCCTCATATAAAATTACTTCTACATTAGTCTTAAATGATAAAAAAACCCCTAGAGCCTTTCAGGTCAGAGAGGATATTTGTTATATCAATTTTCCAGAGATTTTCCCTATCCCCTGCACCATTAGCACAAGGAGGTTGGTCTGCAGTGAAGATCAGAAATAAAGCCATACAAAGTTACATAAATGTGATAATTGTAGCTAAGGCACAAACCTTGCATCATGACATCTCTGGTCTTGGTGCACTTATTCCAAGGTCAACCTTCACCCTCAACAGTTCCATCCATCAAAAATAACAGGTTGCAGATTGAATCAACTGATAAGAGGCCAGAGTGCAAGATGCAGAGTAATAGCTCTCCCACATCAAGGTTACAGCATTTGACTCTCACTGCACAGCAGGCTAAAGCTAATAACATGTGAGCTGTAAGAATCATTCAACAGACTGCATCATAAGAAACATAAAAGAGTATGCAGAGTAAGTAAGAGGTGCTCTTATTTCCTGAGGTATGGTTACTGTGGCAGCAGACACACTCCCCAGTAAGTTTGTCTCACCCATAAATTATGCAGATAATTGAGAAGTCTGAGGGAAAAGAGCTTTTAACAAAATTCTGAGTCTTACAGACTTGCAGGGATTTTGAGCAGAGGGAAGTTAAATGTTGTCTTTTATACTGTGTTTTTCCAAGGGGCAGACAGGGATCACAGGATAAACTGTGCATGGAAACGGGCACAGCCATGCACGTGAAGCAACTGCCTTTCCTTCCCAGGAAGAGAGCCATGGCTGGAATACAGGCACAAGACAAGCTCAGACTTCACATCAACTTTTGAAAACAGCAGCAGAACGCTGACAACAGAAGGTGACACTTCTGACACCCAGCAGCTGCTTATGACAACAAAAGGCCTTGTCTGAATTGGTGTCTGGTGTAACTTGTCTGACCATAACACAGAGGAACAAACCTGGTACCTGATTTTCAGCTTTTCCATAATAACAGTGCTTTGTATCAGCAGTGGGAATTTTACATACAGATGTTAGAGCAAGTCACATCAGCTCAGCTCCTCTCCTGAGTGCAGCCTGTCAATGTTTGTGATCTGTACAACACAAGTGTTAAGCTGCTGTTTCACCAAAGAAGCTGCCCACACTATGCAATACCTGACAGGCAGGAAACAGGAATATTTACCAAAAAAATTCACTTATCTTGTAACTTTCTATGCTTGTTATCAGTGGTGTTATTCATAATCCAATACACGGTTGGTTTTTTTTCATCCAATGGGTTACACTCCTTTTGATGAGCAAAGTGTATGAATTGTCATTTGTCACACTCCTTTCAGGTAGAGCAATTATGATAATGCATAAATTACAAATTTTGATTCATTGTACGAGCAAACAACAGAACAGTATCTTTTATCTGGAAACCTTTTCAAGACATGCATTTTAATCAGTAGCCAGGGAAACCAAAAAAGAAAACGCAAACTCATGATGAAGAGGCTTGTGTTTAAGCACAAGACATTTTCAAATTTTTCCCAAGAGAGAAAAATTCAATCTGAAAGTACTTTGAACAGGGCAGGCATGAATTCGTCACCTGCTGGTTGGTTTATTGTGTCACAGCGTTCCCTGATCCCCCTCTCTACATCAGCTGTAATAAACAGCTATTACCATACACAAAGTCATGTTTGGAAAGCTTTAGCATTGCAGATTATCAGCTTCTAAGACAAAAGATGACTTTATATGGGAGAGGTGGCACGGGCCAGTAACCTGCACAGTGGGCTGGGAAGATTATTTGTTAATGCTCCACACAGTTTTGAGGAATTAGGGTTACTCTGAATGAAAAATTCTAACCAGCATGAAACACAGAAAACGCCTGAGCAAATCAACAGCTCTGCTCCCAAACATTTGTTTTGACTCTATTGTCCTGATAAGAATCACAATTTTCACAGCAAATTCTATTCCCTTTTCTGTTCTGTAGCCCTTTTCCTGACCCCCAATACAGTTCCTCTGTAATTCCCTACAGTATAGCATAAATGCTCTGATATTTTGTTCCTGAGACAGCAAGTATAACTCATCAGTGGGAAACAACCAGCTGCAAGTGAACCTGGGCAAGGGACAAAGAGCATTCCTAAGATCTTTCCTTCATATCTCATTCACATTGACCTTTGGGCCTTGCATTTCTTTTGGGACAGAGAGGATTTAAAATACTGGGCAAAGGGAGAAAGCAGTGGGCTGTGCCAGGACACACAATTTCACTGAATGCCCACGTAAGGAACACGTAGAAGTAACCATCCCTGGCTTTACTAGAGACCACAGAAAACTGAAAACTATGAAAAGTGTAACTGTATAAATAGCTCTTGTGGTTGAAGGAAGGCTTGGGATGCTGCCACATCGCTGAGGAGCTGTTAAAAGGCACCTGGAAGAAAGTTGTGCTTTCCCTCTCACTGCCTACTCCCCGTATCTCTAACTCCACTGACTGAATCAGTTGACCAATTTTTAACTGCCCTTTTATCTTTATAATTAATAAAGCTAGTAAGCCTACTTAATACTCCTTAAATCCTTGTAAATGTCTCTTCTTGGTGCCTATTCATCCTTAAAAACGCTGCCTTATAGAGCCAAATTGGAAAGCCTCGTGTTTCTTTTACTGACATGCTTCAAAGAACAGTGGAGCTGTTTGTACACATCGGGACAGAGCATCAGTAAGTAATCAGCAAACACCTTAGGAACTGCAGCTGTTTCACAGTTAAGCATCTTTAAAAACATTACCTGAAATTCGTTAGACGCTGCTTCAGGCACATTTTAAGAGAGCTGCTAATAGAGAAAACTTTTGCATGAGTCGTTCACAGGAGCCTCTCCAGCTCGAGGTGCAGCTGCAGCCTCTCCTGCCCTGGGCTGTAGTCTCATCAACATATTCTGGTACACATCTGGAGAGATGCACTGTGATACTAAATGCAGGGTTGTACTTAACTTACAGCTACTAATTTCAAGTAGGTCACATCCAACTGAGCTGAGCTGCTGCCACCAATGTGAGTTCAGCAATTTCAAGGATTAAGTTTAGACTGCCAGTGAAAAGATCTTTGTTTTAAAAGGAAGACAAGTAATTAGCAGTTTATTGCTCTGCAGGCCACATGCAGAATTTGCAGTAAACACTTGAGCTGTTTGGCCCAAAGTCAGGAATAACTGCAATTGATATAAAGGTTTCTTACATCTTTTCATGGATATATTACACCCCATTCCAACCCCTTCCTTCTCTACCAACAGGACAAAATTTAACTCCAAGGTTTCAACACTATTCCGAATACTGGGCCAGTGGGGAAAATACCAAAATCAGCATTTTCTGCTCCCTTTTAAGACCTATATTTATTCATTAGTTGTAAGTACCTGGGAATTGGAAGTGGGTGGAATAATGGCATGAGTAGCCAAGGAAGTGGGTCAGTTCCACAGGTGGAAAACCTGACATGTCATAACCTGAGCCTCCATTTGCTTTGTAATTCAAGCAGTCTGCAAATACAAACACATAAATCTGGTTTTTAAAGGAGACAACTATCCATGGAAAAAGTAACTCTGGAGTGCTCAGAGAAGACAGATTTATCACACAGACTGTACTTAACTGATTAGTCCTTCACACTGCAGGAAACCTTTCCCTGCTGGCTCCCTTTTCCAAGGTAAAGGAAAATGCCATCGCAAGAGACGTTTAAATTGACTGAGATTCTGATTCTTATTGCAGAGGTAATTCAAGGCACTTGATGCAACACTCCTCCTCCTGCCACATATTCTGTTCTCCCTGCAAAATGGCAGCAGCAGAAACAAGGCCAGCAAGAGCAAACAGGGAAGCACCGAGTCCTGAAAGAGCATCTGCACCACACGCTCGAAGTAGTTTTAGAACTACAGATACAAAAGTCTTGGGGGAACCTGAAAGCTTCAAGCAATTTCTCCAAATCCTCCCGTGGTCAAAGAATAAAGGATTTACACACAGTTCCTTTGTTTGGGGAAGGCAGTTGCTCTGGGATTAGAAGTCAGTCCATATTTCCTCTCTGGGGTTTACACGGTGATCTCTGAAGATCTGCCATGGCCTGTTTTGTACAACAGCCTTCCTGGGGTATGGGAAGTCTCACTCTGGGTGCCTCCAAACATTTACCAACTTCATTATTTCCTGAATTTTGTTATTTAAACCATCCCTTATTAGCTGCAAAAAGCATATGGGACCCTGCTATAATGAAGCTACTCAATATTTTTAGCTGTTTAATTTTGGATCAGCATATCATCTGGAGCAATCACCCCTCACATTTCACTTTAATTGGGCTGTCTGAGACAGAAGGGTTGAAAAAGGCACACATGTTCCATTTCCAGGCAGTATGTTCAACTGGCTTATGAAAGGTTAAAATCAGGAATAAGAAAATAGCTTTATTCCCCCAGGAGTAATGCCAGTTGATCAGTTTAAACACAGATGTTTTAAGCTCCACATCTAATAAAGAGTATACCAAGGCTCCAGAGATCTGCACAAATAGGGAAATTCCTTCCCTTCAAAGTAGATTCTCATTATAATGTCTTCTACTATGCAAATATCTGACAAAGAAATCATAAAAGCCAAAGCAGTGGGTGGTCTGCTTGGATGACAACACTGATAAATCTCTAGTTGATGGCAATATGCAATTTGTTACTGATAAAGAGCACTCAATATTCTCAAAATGCAAATGTTTACATAGGCAGACAATCAACTGATCAGTCCTATACAGACTGAAAGATTAATGGCCATGTATTCTTAACCAGGCTTCTGAATGCCTCAAGGGAAATAAGGACTCATTGCAATGCCCAGCTCTTAGCATCACTCAAAATAAGCAGGCCAAGTGCATTTTTTTTTTTTTTTCTTAATGACAAAAGTTAAAAGTAGTTTTTTCCCTTAAGGAGATTATCACAGCAGTCAAAATCACTACATAACATCGAGGAAATATCTGCACGTGCATAAGTCACACTCAAAGAATTTAGGAGCTGAATTTCCTTAAACCAGTCCTCAGTTTAGTGGTGGCAGCTCTGTGTTACCAATCCAAACCACCCCAGTAAATGCAGTGCTGAGAGTGGTTCTGGTTAAGTCATTACAGTGCACTGGCAGCCTGTGAGACATCCCATTCCCTGTCCTACTTCTCATTTTCAGGCGATTCCTTTTATTGGTAAGCAAAGTAATTTTTGGATCTGAAACAACACACCATGTCTTAGAGATTGATCTTGGAAAACAGTGAACCTTGGATTCATTCTCAAAAAGAACTGATTCAGGTACTTTGCAACATGTACAATAAAATTCCTAAACAAGGTTCAAATCTGATAGCAACATCTTTGGAGAATTTGACAGGGTGCTTAAAAGTCCTCTCAAAAAGTCCCTTCTTCTCCTGTACCATGGAAAACTATGTTCACAGGTACAAAGTTTTATTTAATGGAGGGAGAGAGAAGGAAAAGTTAATTGAACTGCTGGGCACCAGAGCTACTCACCCCACAGCACACGGAGCTAACCAAGCCAAAACACTATCCTGAATGTACCAGACAGGTTAGAAACACGGTACTGCTTTTTGCTGAACTGGTTTTAACATGAAATATTAAATATGGGGCCTGTATGCTCAGCATTTTTTTCACACCAAAATACTTTCTCATGAGATATATTAACTAGTATCTCTTAGTCACAGTGATAAAAGAAGGCTTTTTGAAAACGCTAAGTAGCCATCCCCATATGTGTAATTTAGGTTTGCATTTGACACCAATCTAAGAACAAAACACAATTTGACAAGGTCAGAAGAGAATGCTGAGCACAGCAGCTTGTAAGGGAAAGCTGGATGTGGCAACACAACTCCCCTGATGTACTAGAAAGGGGGTCACTGCCAGAACCTCCCAATGCCCCACTTAATATTCAATAAAACTTATTAGGACAATCACTTTAACTTCTAATATGCTTTGTCTCGCACATCACTGGGCCATTATTCTTTGTGAACATGTTGTCAGTATTTAATTCAACTAAGTTTGTATCCATGGCAATGGTTAGGAGTAGGCTAAAGGAAAAGGAATGTAGTCATAGGCCAGTAGCTCAGCAACAAAAAAATACAGCAGCCCATTAATGAAGTGAGAAGAGGTGAACAGGAGCAAGGAGAACACCAACAAAAGAGGGGGCAGTTGTAATTACAGTTGTGAGGGAGGGCAGAGAAGGGTGGGAAGCTGCCAAACTCCAGTTGGACTGTAATTTGGCAAATCTTGTATTTTTATCATTACTAACATTTGGTGGTCACTTCCAGTGTTCCAATAAATACAAACAAGCTTGGAGGGAGATGTTGACCGATTCCTCGCCACATTAGGTCTGTCAAAATGAAATGCTTATCTACGTGAATGTCTTGTGCTGCTTTATCGTTCACAGAACAGCAAAGCAACATGACCCTCACCTCCTAAGCAAATTCACTGACATGGATTTGAAAGGTTTCAGACCTTCCTTAAAGGATAATACAGTTGTCTAGAAGGTAACAAGGCCCACATTAAAAACTGTGCCACCTTCTGTAAATGACTGACAGCAGAATAAAATTGTGACTATCTTCCCTATGTAAATGACTTACTATTAGCAGCTCTAGAAGAAATCCCAGGTTGTGAATCTACACAACCCCGATGCTGATCTTTAGTGAAAACAATATATCCCCACTAGTAAATCAGGAAGGGGCTTTAATGAAATTCACCCAAACTGGAAAAGTGTTTGAGATATTTTCCACAATTACCACAGGCTACAGAGGTTAATGAAGCACAAAACATACAAGCATCTTCTAGTTTAAGGTTTCATTACAAAAGAAGCTCTTATATCCAGGTTTTAGGGCAAGAAGAGTACCTCAAGCTGTTACTAAATCACTCAGCTCAATATTGGAGTTTATAATCACATCTCATTCTAATAATATGTTATGCCTTCCAGGTTTTAATTCTGAGAGACTGAGTTGAAAGAGATTAACCCCAACATAAGATATACTATCATACTCTTCTGCATTTGTCTCAGGCACAGACTAGAGTTTTTAATACATAAATTGCCAGCTTCTTAATTCCATTCCCAGCTAAAATGGGTTAACTGTTTCTTTCATAAGGAGATAAATGCTCTCTAGTAACAGTAAGTGTCAAATCTGCTACGTGCATGAAAACGATTAAATTCAGTCTGTTCAGAAACCTGTACAGTTAAAATTCCTTCTGCATGACTGCCCTTTAAACAATATATCTGAAATCAGCTGAGCAAAACCACAGATCTTGTAAACTGAAGCGTCTTTGTCTGCAATAGGACATTGTTGCATTAATTTAACTAATACACTTCTGAAATAACTTTACCTACTTAACACAATTCTCTTGTGCCCATACCATCTCATATCTTTCTTAAAAGGCCAATGTCTTTATTTTTAACAAATTATCAAGAAGAGAAAACATCTGTTGCCTCAAATACTTGATGGACTGGAGAATGAGAAAACATTCATTCACAGTGGCAGCTGAACATATGTGGGTTACCATTATACACATTATTAGGTTAGCTTCATATTTTACTACTTTTGCCACAGTAGACAAACTCAATTTAGGTATGCAAACAGAAGGGCTACCTCAGAACTCCAGGAACAATCTTGTGAGAAGTTGAAAAAACATCAGTGTGGACAAGCTGAAAGATAAAAGAGGCATGGGTTAAAAGGTGGGCTAAAACTCTTTCAATTTAGGAATTCTTCCAATACCACTTTCCTCTTCCTTATTTCCACAGTGTACTTAAAGCCATTAAATACAGTCCTGTGGCCTCTGAAGCATGTAATTACTAAGATAAAATATGAAAACCTCCATTTGTCTTTCTGTGTTGCCAGCTCTGAGGTTGCCAAAAGGGGAGTGTACAGTTCTACATTCTCTTGGGCTTTGTCAGAAAGATTTTAATTGTCCAAGTCAACCAGAGCAGACACACCAAAACATGCACTGCTACACCAGCTACAAGAAAGATTTTTAAGGTTACAACAAGAACACCCAAAGAATAACATTCACCCATTACTTCAAAGACAGCAAGTATGAACACTCCATACTACTGCAGCTGCCCCAAATCCCTCTCACAGGTTGTCACAAACAAAATAAAGACCCCACAGTGACTCCTACACCCATATGCAGCACCCATAGGACAACTTCCTAGAGGAGAATTCAGAACACCAATTACCAGAAGTCTCTCCTACAGCTTTTCCTGGATCTGAGGTTGGTTCACAGTCAGCTGGACCTTCAAATAATAGAACAGAAGTCAGAAATTGTCCTCGCA
Organism: Empidonax traillii; assembly: GCF_003031625.1. NCBI lineage: Eukaryota > Metazoa > Chordata > Aves > Passeriformes > Tyrannidae > Empidonax > Empidonax traillii. The sequence continues at coordinate 113,308 of NW_020955380.1, forward strand.
ATCAGAAATTGTCCTATGATTCTCTCTGGAAGTTTTGGGGTCATGTACACAAGTTAGTTGAGTTCAATGTACAACCTAAATTAGTTAAAAAGACCATCTTCTCCTATTTTTTTCAAAGAGATACAAGCAGCTTGCTTATTCCTCAATTCTTTGCACTGCTCTGAGCTACCACATCACACAGAATTAGTTCTACTGAATGAATTCATCAGTTCTAGCAGAAGTTGAAGTTTTGAAAATTACATTCTCTCACTTTTTCAAGTTTAGTAATAACTTGGGATTGCAAACTGAAAGAGTGGATGCCAACTTTCCTTTTCTGGCTATTCATAGGAACAAATACAGCACAGTCCACTGTCATTCCTTTCCCTAAGTGTTAACACTGATCAGGATACCGGCAATATCACTCAAGGTGCAAATCAGGAAAGAAGGATTTGTTTCCTAGGTTTTTAGTGAATCTTTGATCCTTCAGCTCTATCAACCTTCTATTATCTCTGATGCTTGACAGAATTTTGAACAGCTCCTCTATCCAGTAAGGTTGTTGTCCAATGGTTAATTTTTTAATGCAAGTACAACTTCAGCCTTTCTTTTTACTTTTATATTATAAAGAACTGTGTTTGGTTTATGTATATAATGTATCTATACATATATAAAAGAATTCATGTTGTGGTTTTTTTCTAGCTGAATCCCACTTTCAGCATTTATACCTCACTCTAAGTGGCAATTTTAAATGTAATAACCAGCATCTCTCACCGTTATCTTAAACTTGAGTATAATTTCCTTGGGGTTTGGTAAGTATTTGGTGGAAATGGCTTCCATGTCCCATGACAAAATAGAAGTAGAGTCCATGAGTGCCTGCTTTGCTGTGCAGTAGAATGGCTGGGCATACATCCTGGGAATTTTTGTAAGATATTCCTTTCTGGAAGCAGGGTCTTATCCAAGACTAAACAGAGAATAAAACAAAAAACTCAAGTCACACTTTATCCAAGCAGAAGGTTAGAGAGCTTTCAAAATGAAAGATTTGCCTGAACTTGGAGTCAGCCATGAGCGTGCCCAGTAATTTGTCAGCACACTCACATGGAGAGGGAAGGATGGCTCAAGGAATGGAGTTAAATCGTCACACTCCAACACGTCACAGCCCTCAGTCAGTTTGTGGAGGCAAAAGCTGGTAAATCAATAAACTCGGATCACAAAAGCACTTTCCAAATCATAGAATATTAAGGGCCTAGAAGGGACCTTAAAGATCCTCTAGTTCCAATCCCTCTGTCATGGGCAGGGAACCTTTCACCAGGGCAAGCTGCTCAAGGCCTTACCCAACCTGGCTTCCAACACTGACAGGGTTGGGGCATCCACAGCATCCCTGGGCAACCTCTGCCAGTGTCTCACCACCCGCACAGTAAAAAATTTCTTCCTCATATCTAACCTAAATTTTCCCTCTTTCAATCTGTACCAAAATACAGCTGGAGACTGAAGTCTTGAATATAAGAACACAGAATGGGGCTGGGAATTGTAATTACAATGAACCTAAGACCAGTACACAGTATTGCCAACTTTGTGAGTTGTCTGCAGCTATGTAATAAATACCTATAAAATAAACAAGGTAAGAAGTTTAGACGAGGAACACAGAATATTTATGCTAGGAATAATGGAAATGGTTTAGGCCAAGTGCTGCATTTTGTTATTCTGATTTTCAGACAAATATCATCCAACACGTATTGGAGCTAGTCAACAGCTGACATTTAAACATATTTATAAAGGAAATTCTATGATTCTTTAAAAAAATCAAAGTTGTTATTTCTTCCAAAATATGTTGGCCTTGAACTTTTTTTTTACACTGCATCACAGATTTATTTACAAGCTTCAACCAGTATTGGAAAATGCAGCAAACTAAATATGCAAACTGTCATCAGAATAAAAGCCACTTCTGTTCTGTTAGACTTTGTGTGAAAAACAGCTTAGTGTCACTGAAGTACTGCAGATAAAGCTTGAAGAGATGCTTTCCCAAGGTTTTCAATGCATTCTTAAAACAATCAAGTAGTACTTGACATAATTTCCTTTGGTCCCCCATAGTTGTAAACTCTATGAGTTTTTTAAAATATAACCATTAAACTACCAAACTTCTCCATTTCAAAAATAACCATTCATTCTTCATCTTTTTCAGTTTATTTGGCAATAAGTAATCGGTTGTAATCCTTTTCCCACAGAAGGAAAATAAATCTTGAAATCGACCTTTCACCTAAAGAAGTTGCAAGTGATCTATTTCAGCCCAGAGAAGGAAGGGCAGTCACTCTGCAGTTCTGTTTCCTGCTTTCTCCTTTCCTCTCACCACCAACATGCTTAGAAAACAAATAAACCCCTCCTGCAGTTACAGTGGTTTCCAACACGCTTTCAACATTTTCCCGTGCGGTGCTTTGTTCTTCACCACCTGCTCGGCTGCTGATACAGTTTGATGCACTCCCAGCATGCAGGTCACACACTGAACACGCCAGGCAAGCCTGGGTCAGAGCAGTAGACAGAAAAAAAAGCCTGCTTGCAAAGATAAGCTGAAAAGAAAGCATTTGCTTTTCCCTGCAGGTCAGTTTATGCCCTTAAAAAAAAAAAAAAAAAAAAAAAAAAGGCATCAAAATGATTTTCTCAATTCTAGTGACTTTGAGAAGACTCTTCCTATGGGCCAAATCCTCCCCACTGGTCCATGTAAACTTGTATATCAGTGTTGTTAAGAATTTAAACTTAACAAGCAAGTCTTTTTTTTTTTTTTTTCTTAAAAAGAGGGATCTTATCTGTTTGTTCATTTTGGGGATCAGAGATTGTTGTACCACATATTTCAGTTATGTTCCTGACTAACACCATCATCTCTAGTTAACACAGAGTTATTTTGCTGCAGTAGGATCTGTTACCAACACACGCTTCCCAACTGAATCTTCTGCCTTTGAATTAAGGAGGTTGTGTGTCCAGGTCTCTCCAGGGGAAAAAAGTTGTCTTATCTTAGAAAAATCAAAAGCAAGATCAGGGATGGGGCAAGAATACTGACAAAAAATTAAAGACTCCTCAGAGTCCTGGGTTATGTGGCAAAAAGTGGGATTTTTTCTGAAGAATTTTGCTCCAGAAACACAAAGTCACAGTTTAACCTTCCTGAGTGGGACAAAGATACGACTGAAAACTGTAAACTGCTCAAAAAGCTCAAGCTGTTACTCGCTAATAACCTCCACTTATGGAAACACAAAGTTTTTTACAAGCAGAAATTAAATCTGTGTGGAACACTGTTAAAATATCCAGATATGAATCCCACTTCAGAGATGTGGAAACAAAGGCAATGTGAATCAGGCATTGCAGCCAGAGAGAAGAACCCCAGAACCCGGACACACAGAGAGGTGGGATCACCACTGGATGCCTCCCAAGCTCCTCAACAGCACATTCCCACCGTACAGAGGGATCTCTGATCCATTATGGATGAGCTGCTATTGACTTTCATATGAAGTAGCACAAACCTGAAAACAGAACAGTATGACTTGCACTATGGTTTTGACAGCACAATGAAACTAATTAAAAGCTGATCATTAACAACCTTTGCAAGGGCATGAAATAACCATTTAAGCAGAGACGACAACCCTTTTAAGAGTCTAACATGATGTAACAGCCTTGATTTTGTGCTCTCAGGATTCAAAGATGAAAATGCTTCTCCACAAGCAAGACTTCCAGTATTAAAAAAACAAACGTATTTAAAGTATCTATGTTTGAAAGGGAGAAACATGAAGAATGAAACAGAAGGAAATGTATCTTAAAACAAACCTGAATTTGTAAGCCACGTTAGTGGGTGGATGTTTACTGGCTTCAATTCAAAGCTCTTCCTATACCAGTCTCCCCACAGAAGATGGGAAGGAGCTCAAAATCCCACTTTTTTACTTTGTCTGAGCAGAGTTGAATGTCGCATTTTTAAAAGAATAAAGGAGAAAGGAGGCACTACCACTTCTACATTCCTAAATCTATTCTTTTTCTAATATCTTTGGCTATTAGGAAGTAAATTCAGCTACTGATCTAATTTGTTTCAACTTATAAGTACTAATACCCAAGCAAACATATGTTGAACAGGCTGGTTAAGAATATTTAATGAGAGTTTAGTTACTGATTTGTAAATGAAAAGTGCAAATGTGGCAGTTGCCATAGATCCTTGTAGTTCCTTGCTGGCACTGAGCCCAGCTAGGCTTAAAAATATGCAACATATTGATGGGAGGAAAGGAGAAAAAAATTTAATATTATGTGTAAAACTTGCTGTGAAAATACAGTTCTGCATATGGATCTTAATGTAAATTGTACGAGCAAGACAAAATAATTCTGAATGCATTTCTGTACGCTTTGTGCTGATGGGATTAATGCAAATATTACAGTCACACCATAAATTCCCAGTGAAGTGAATGCCTACAGGCAATTCAGTTTCCTACCCTTGGTAGCTGGGAACAGAACTGTGTTCTGTTCTACATTTGTCAGCAAATGAAACAGTGAGGAATAATCTCTTCACTTGTACCTACCTCTCTGTGACATTTCTGCCTTGGAATCAGGAAGGCCCTTTATTGAAGAAAGAAACAGAGAGAAGACACATCTTGTTCCTGGTCCTGGAGAATAGAAGGAATGCCAAGACAGTGAATGGGCCGTTATTAAACCCTGATGCTAATAGAAGTTAAGCCTCCTGCATTCATAAATTATGATAAACTCTAGTACTCCCCTCCTCCCCCAATTATCATACCCATTTCTGTAAACTCTTGCCTCATTTTCTTTCTTAGCCCTTGTCTAGGAAGTAAAAGAAGCCCTGAGAACTGGACATTAAAGAGCTGCTACTGAAAGACTTTAGTTGTCAGTACTGCAGTTCCCATCACCAGGCAGGAAAGAACAGCCCTTATAAAAGACATCTGAGTTTGGAGGGTCCTTTCTGGGTGACCTGCCTAAGGTGGCACTGCCCTCATGAAGATTTTTTTTCCTAATGCACCATCTGAACCTCCCAAGATTTGGTTTGTGGCTGCTGACTCTTGAATCAGCACTGAGGAGAACATGCCATCTCTGATTATTACTTGGAGGGCAATTGCAAAGCTGCCACTTGGTCACACCTGAACCTCATCTTTGCCAAGAAACAACCCAGTATGAGCTTCTCTTCACTGAGGAGGCACAGCTCCCTCAATCCCTTGGTTCAGCTCACACCCTGCTCCCTGGAAAAGCTGAACTTCTCTCTGCCAAGTATTCACAGGCTACCTCAAATTAATCACACAACGTAACAGGTATCAGAAAATGAAACACAGACTTGAACATTTAAACAAGCAAGTGCTTCAAAACAGTGCACAGACAACATTAGGACTTGGTATTCATCCTGTGTGGTCACACACAGTGTGTACCTTCCATCTTAAAATGGAGAGAGAAGTCTTAGTTTCTCTACAGACTTTTGTCACTTTAGACTTCATTCACTTTTGTTATACTAATATGAATGAGAGTGATATTATTTCACACACACCAAACCAAACCAGACACCCCTGACACCTCTTTTGGCAGACTCCACATCAGAACTAGGAGTGTGACTCTCTCAGTGGACTTGGCATAACCTGACAGAATCAGTAAAATACCACAGAGAACGTTAAGACACCACACTGAAACACAAAAATCATTGAAGAGTTGAAACAAAAACACCAACATTTAAGAAAATAACATTTTTAAAAGGAGTATATTATTTCAAGTACATTTTCTGTTAGTGGTCTGAGACCAACTTCTGTTCCACACACCCATGTCCCATAAACACCACACAGACAGCAGGGCTGCCACAGGGGGGTCTGTGTTTGCATCATCCCTGGCACCCTAAGCCTGCAGAGATCCAGAGCATGGCATGGACCACAGAGGCACAAATCCTCAGCCACACGTGGGTCAGCAGCTCAGTGGCAGCGAGTCCTGTAAAGCTTCTTGTGGGAAAAGCCTTCAGGTTATATAAGGGATCTTCCACTTTCTCAGCTATGACTGAGCAGAGCTATAAAGCAATTCAGATTTTTAAGTGTTTATAGGTATTTAGAAAAATGTTTATATACTCCAATTAAGTTTCTATAGTCCCTTCTAGTTCCTTCCACAGGATTCTTGTCATATGTGAATGGTTACATTGCCATTATTAAAGCTGATTACACACCAAACAAAGCATCTGAGTGTAGTTATAGACCCTTTACAAGAAGCCACGATCTAATACAGGATCTGTGTGGCTCATTAAGAATCTGAGGAATTACCCTGAAGAAATGTGACTATTTTATAGAATATTATTTGTGTAAAAAGCATTTTTATTGAGTTCTTAAATTACACTGGCATATAAACTGCCAATCAAGACTGCCTATAAAGAGCAAGCAAATGAAATGCTGGTGAACAGGCACAAATGATGAAGACAAGGGCTGAGAGATCAAATGAGTTACCACCATACAACGGCATGTGAGGCAGAAGATCTGTTTTCTACAGGCAATAACATTTATTGCAACTATCAGTTCAGGTCTATTTCCATCCCAGCATCAACGAGTTCATTCAAAGTTGAAAGAACTTCAGAGGATACTTTTATGAGGATGATTTTGCCCATGCAAAATGGGAAATGAAGTTCAATGTCATTTGTCACTGGTTCTCATGGAATCAGCCTGGCTCACTTTCATCAGCAGGTTTATATAAGGAATTGGGTATATAAGGAATTACACCACTAACTTGGAAATTAATTTGCACAGAACTTCAGTCAGAACCCACCTTCCTTATCATCATGGAGTGCTGATTACCTGGATTAGGCAAAGCAATTGATGGTGTACCTACTCATTTTACCAAAGAGAAATAACTTTTGGCAACACTGAGTTTTTTATTTGCTGGCCTCTTACTTCTAGAAAACTAACCCACCTCAAAAGCCATCCAGCCAAGCACCACAGCCAGACACAACACCTCAGACACATTCTCATTGAATTCCTGCTGCCAGTCCTTGCTCCTCTGAGCAGGGCACCAACCCAATCACAAACTAATTCACCACATCCAATCTCACTCTACCAACTCACATAATGGCTGGTGGAGCTTATTTTTCTGGCAGCAGTGACACTTGTCACGTGGGACACTTCATGTCTCCTCTGCCAGAAGTCCTACTGCAAGAATCCCTCAGCTGATCTGTTCCTGATGATGTTCAAAGCAGAAAAATGACTCAATGCTTTCGTCAGAGCACAGGAGGCAGTAGAATCTGTCCAGTAACTTGAGCAGTAGGATTTAAGGCAGGTCATGGACAGCCATGCAGCAAGATAAAAACCACCTATGCAGCATGTCTGTCTGCAGCTGTCAAATGGTCAGGGAGGTTTAAGCTGGATATTAGGTACAGGTTTTTTCACCCAGAGGGTGGTTGAGCACTGGAACAGGCTCCCCAGGGAACTGGTCACAGCCCCAAGCCTGACAGACACTCCCAGGGACACGGTGGGAGTCTTGGGGCTGTGCTGTGCAGGGTCAGGAGCTGGGCTTTGACCATCCTTGTGGGTCCCTTCCAACTCACAATATTCCATGATTCTTTCTGCATTACCTTTGCTTGCTGCTTTACTTAATACACAGACAGTCATTTTAAAAGCAACCAATACTGACGTACCATATTTAACATTTTTAGTGCTAATAAAAAGAAGTCCTTTATGTGTTTAACATATTACTTTTCAAGCACAGCATCCTCAAAATGTTCCTAAACTATCCTGACATAAGTGACTATCTAAGAATAAATCCACAATCACCATAAATCATTTAACAACCTCTCAACGACATATTAGGCACCCCCAGGCTTACAATTTACCTATAAGTGGTTATCCAATATTTAAAAAAAATCTTAAATATATCAATGACTGTACAGTGAAATAGCAAATGGCAGGAAATCAGAGAGCATCAGCACTTCTAAACAGCACCCTGAGGGCTGCCCAGCCTTCTTGGGAGTTCTGCAGCACTACAGTTCAGGGCTTGTCAGTTCAAATCTGCCCCAGACCAGCTGCAAGCAAATTCACCCCTCCAGTTTCACTGCAGCCCATCTCCCAACCCCAGGTGAAAGGAAAAAAGCCCAAAGACCAATTAACAGGGAAGAGGTGGGGATTTCCTTTTGCCATTCTAGTTTAGGTCTAGAGTGAACCCCAGCTGTGTATGAGTTTGTAGCCGTCATTAATGGCATTATGAACTCTAATTTATAACAAAACCAAGCCTCTTAGATTCTTATAGAAGTAGCCTCCATGTTCTGTAGTATTGAGAGGAAGGGAAAAAAAAAAAAACCACCCCAAAATCAGCACGCACACAACCAAAACCTGCAACTGCAAAGCACGTGGCTGTTTTTATTAAGAGAGAAGTACTTTGACTGAATGCATTAGTACCAGGCATTGGTCACTGGGCCATACAAAGCTGTCCTAAAAAAAAGTAGATATCCCTGTATTTTAAATTTGGCCCTAAACCCAGACACACTCCTATAATCTTAAAGTATAATCCAGCTTAATTGTTTCAAACCAGATCTTTTCTGAAAGATCAAATTCTAAAGCTTATGTGAGACACTTCTGATGTTTTTTATTTCTGAATATCATGAAAGTAGTTAACTCTTTCTTGTGCTACAACAAAGCGATCTTCCTACCATATCCATCACCTTCTGTGAAGAGTATTATTTGAAAGTTTGAAGAGTGAGGCATTCTATTGCCTAAATAATGTATTCGACAGCAACTGTAAACTTTTGAAGGCCTTCATACTGGGAATTCTGCAAAATTCTTGCTAATATTATTTATTGTATAGAAAAACAATTGTCTGAAGAGTTCAGGAGACTGCACAGCACAGTATTCATCTCCTCAGTATTTCTTCCAGCCTTGTTCACCAGATTCCTGAAGCAAATGTGCCATGAGCTGTCTGAGAAATCTGCTTGGGCAGCTGCATTGTTTAGAAAAAATAGGTTCAAGATGTTGCTATTCAGGGGCAGCTGCACTGTACAAGATGGGTTTAAAAGGTGGTGTTTGGCTGCAGATTTAAGAAGCCTCTGGACAGCCCTCCTCAAACAATTCCAGCAAACCTCCCCTTTTCTTTGAACACTGCACTCTAAAGAAGAAAACACGGTCACAACCAGAGATGTCAAACTAATTGCCTCCTTTATCTGAAACAGTTCTTCACTTTTGCTGGCTTTCAACCGGCAGCTCAAAACTCTCCCTTCTAAGGCCACCTCTCTTCAATGAGCCAATGCAGACACAGCACACAACAGAAGTGTTTGGTGACCGAGTCTCTCGAGTCATATAAGTAGATTAAAGTCCTTTTTAGCAATGCCACTGTACTACTACTCTGCCCATCTCCAAGCTTTGCCTCTTCTAGTTATTTTCTTTGCAATGTCTTCATTTCAACCTTCTATCTGTGCACTGTTCTTGGTTAGGGCTCATTCTGGCCTTGAGGAAAAAGCAGTGTTGTCTACTAAAACCTCGAGTCAGTAAAGCGAAATATATCAGTAAGTTTTTTCCACATACCCAAGATTTTATCAGTTTCCTTACATCTTTCACAGAAATCTTTGGGCATGAATGTGTTCTCAGTGGCACTAATAGCAGTGCCAAGCTCTTGCCAACTTACGACTGAGACAGGCTGAGCAGAGTCATCCAGCACAGGGGCCAACTCCCTCTTGAGGCTCCCTGTTTGCAGTTTAAGGCAAACCAGCAAGGAAACACTTGACACGTGCCCCTACATCTGTTTCTTGCACTCAGAAACATGCCCAGTACTGTGTGGAGAATGGTCTTCTTACTATGTTTTTTAATCATTCCATAATTCTACATTGAGAATCAAATAATTTCCCAGGATCTGTCAAATCACTGAAGTTCCAAAAGAGGATGTAGAACACTTACATGTTCCCTGTTCTTTTGAAATCACTATTTCCTCTCTGTTAAATCCTACAGGACTTTTCTCATAAGAGGAGATGGGGGAAAACTACCCATGAGCTCAGAGCTGGAAGAGACACTCAGCAGAGAATTCTACAGGTGAAAGGCACAAAATAAACAGCATCTTCTCTTGGTTTTCATAAAAACTACTGATATCAGGGGTTTACTATCAATCCCTTTTCCCTAAAAACAGTCCAGTGTATAATAAGAGGTCTTAGTACTTCAGCCAGCAATAAATGAGTGTTTTACAGACTCTGCTTTAACACTGAGAGATGACTTGCTTTTAAGATTTGAAAATCAGTCTTTTCCAGAGGGACTTCATAGAGTGAAGAAGAAAAAGTTCATCCAACTTTTACTAGACTAGCCAAACAAGTTTCCCTTGGAAAGAATAATTTTCATCAGACTAGGTCAGCATGAAGGCATAGGTGCTGTTGTTTCTGCCTAGACCCTCAGGCCCTGGAAGGATATTCAGGTTGTTAACTGAGCCCTCACACAAAGAAATCCACAGTTCTCACCTCTGGAGTAACTCGTGTATGTTTTCATGGATACAACCACGTGCAGCTCTGGCATATCTGGTGTGTGTGTGCATATACAGACAATCTTATACAAAACAGCCTCTGCACAGAAGCTCAGGCCAAGTTCTGTTTTCTGCAGCTCACCAGAGCAGTCGTGATCAAAACTGCAATTAGATTTATCATCCCCCCCCTTTCAGGATCTACCATTTTCCACATTAAAGAACAGCTGTTCCTCTGGGGTATTCAATATGCACCAGAAAAGGAAGAATCAAGTCTCCTGAGAAAGATCATTTTGCCTGTTTCTAGTCAGTCTTACAGGTCCAAAGTACCGTGTGAAAGGTTAGATGTAAATCTACAGTTCATTTCTGCATTTATGGAGATTGAGTCAGGTACCTTTTTATCCACTTACCATACAACCACTGGCTAAATAAGATGGACCTGCCTTACATTTAATAAAATCAGTTCAATATTTCATATCACACACCACAAAACAAAATCCTGATAGTGCAGAGAGCAAATTTGCCTCAATGATGTTCTTCGTTTTAATGATTCAGAACTTGCTGCCATCTAAATGTACTGCAAACTAAGTTTCCAAACATTTTCAAGAGAAACATTATTTCTACTACACAAATACTTATCTCATATTTCTGTAAAGATTATTCACCTGAGAAGTCCCCACACGCATTATAAATTTCCTCTGATATACTTTTAAAGAATGGATGTTATAATCAGATCTACGTTACTTCTATTGCTGCTACTCATAACTAAACATCTTTTCAGTAGTTTCAATAATATTTAGCACTGGAAAAAAGCATTTAATTATTAAAGAGAACAAATCCTGTATGTACACAACAGCCAATCTCATTAGTGTCTCTGCCAGCCACACAAAGGCCAAATGAGAGTTGGGTTTGAGGAAATCCTCCCGAGTCAGTGTAACCCAATCTCTGCTGAAGTTTTGAAGGGAAAGTTGATGCTTCTCCAGGTTTGTGACTATAAACTGCTTTCACAGCACATTTAAATGGTAATAACTTTGGAAGGCATTGTAAAGGTCTGAGATCCAAACTCTGACCAACAAAATGCTCAAACCCCAAGGAAGGTATCAATTTCCAGAATGAGCAACTCACTGAAAACTCTCATAATGTACTTATCCTTCAACGAGTCACATGTCAAAGAAGCTTTAGCAAAACTAGAGATTTTTGCAGTCTGTCACTATTAGGATTCTTAAAAGCAATTATCAAAGTGAGACAGATTTATGAAATAGTTATTCTAAAGTTCTAGTTGTGCTGAAATAAACCAGATCCCAATTTTCAGACTTTGAATTATTGAGAAACAGGAGATCCTTAGTGATGTGTGTCCTGGAAGTGTCAAAGCCAGCATAGCCTCTGGAAATGAACAAGCAGATTGATGTGCACTGCAAGAGAAGATATCCTCACATTACATATATTAGAGCAGGAAGTCAACAACCTAGAATAATCAGAATTCTTAATGAAGCTGTAAACTTCCCAACACAGATGTTCCCACTGAGGAATTGGATTTAATGAAAAAAACCTTTCGATTTTTGTTAAGAAAAAAGTTTGCCATACGTTTTCAATGGCACAAAAACATTAAACAAAGGTAATTGAAAGTTCAGTTCTAGTTCTGTTTTCTCCAGAAAGGTATTAAAACCTTTCCTTCCCTCGTGCCCTCTAAAAGGGTGAGGAAAGGCATAGAAATTTCAAATTAAGAAAAATAGAACTTCAACTGGAGTAGTGGTTTTAAAAAGTAGTTCCATTTTTTTCTTAATTATTTTTACTTCCTTCATCTTTCAAATGTAAAAAACCATCCTGTTCATCACTTCACCCACCCATGGGACGCTGTGGGTCCCCACAAGCTTAACAAAAGCATTTTCTTACAAGTAAGAAAACTGAGCATTACTACCACTCACTGAAGAGCCCTGCCTGGTTAATGGAAGCCATTATTTACAGGAAGCCTTTGCAAGGCAGAAAAGACCAGAGACCTTCAAGCAGGGAACTGGTTTTTGTGCGTCCCATAAAGTTGGTGAAATAAGAGCCAGTGCTATAAACACAGCAGTGCTGGGCTGTAACTCTGCCCAAGCACCAACATCTGCATCCAAGGCATCAGCAAGAGCTGGAAGCTGCTCCTGTGGGAGATTCCTCCCATCTCCCCTAAGCTCTCAGCACATGACACCGGCACACCATTCCCTCCAGGGAAAGGCTTCTTCTGCCACCAACTGAATTAGTCTGGCAAATACCTCCACTGCATCTTAAAAGCACAAAACCTAAAATATGCATGAAGGGGCAGGGCTTTACCAATACTTTTCAGAGGATAATTTTTTATTTTTTTTTTTTTTTTTTTTTTTTGGTGTGAAAATGGAGAGCTGAGAAACTGAATTGTTATCAAAATTAAGCTAAATCAAACTTCCAACTTAAAAAAAACTAGGCCAGAACCTTCCAGAATACAGTCATTCTGCCCCTTCATATCGTCCCAAGTTTTAATACCTTTCATTTGCAAAGCTGCATACTTATTTTCTACAGGGCTCCCTCCTTGTTCTGTACATGACAAGCCCCTCTCAACTGCAAAGCTGCTGTTTCCCAACCTTTGAATGCTCCTTTTTGAAACCCTCCTTTTTACTGGTAAAGTAATAAGCACACCCTAACACGGTACCCGAAAATAACAGATGGAAACCTGTAAGATGCTGCTGACAGATCCTTTTTCTCAGTTTAAGTGCATAAGTGTTCTTAAGACTAGCAGGAACATTACCATATCTCTACTGGAGAAAGACAAGATTGATGCTGTGTTGTCAGGCAACCAATTGCAAACTAAATATAACGCTTCTAAACGCTTGTATATCTCAAATTCATTAAACACAGAAACCAGATAAAAGGGGTTATGCAAGAAAACATAATCACTAGCTTTTTAAAAATCAATGTAACAGTAAAAGCACATGTGACAGCACAATTAGCTAAGATTGAATTTTGTATATTGACTATAAAAATTCTTCTATGAAGTGTGCAATCCTAATAAGCAGGAATGCCTCCCTGCATGCACTTATGTAATCCCAAATTCAAGCATGTGTGCCACGTGAAGAGGTCTGTGCTCAAAATAAAGTACTCAGTGCACATATAGATTGTTTCCTACTGGACTGATCACACAAGTTTAAGTTTTTACACACTAAAGACGTATCATGAAGTTTACTCAGACTGGAACATAAACATCCCTGTATTATTGGACAGCCAAAGTGTTACAGTGAATTGGATGAGAAGAGTCAGCTAAAGTATCAGGCAAGTAACAGATTTATTACTGGGGGCAGTAACAATAACAATATAATAAGTATAATGCACCAAAATGACCCCGTTTTCTAGAAACAAATGTATTTTAAAGGTACTGTAGATCATGGTGATAGCGACATCCTAAAATCCATTCCACTAGAAGAGGATGCATCCAAACTAGGAGAGAGATGTGGCAACATTCAAAAATGCAGCTTCAAACTTGAAGACATTCAATGACATCACACTAATAAAGTTCATGTCATAATCAGACTGGGCACATTTCTGCAGCTGAGGGATGGTACTACACAAGTATGTCCTGTGAACACTGTGTACAAACACACACCTACAGGGGAGTCCCTGTCCTTGAATGCATTCAAAACTTGACTGTACAGTTTTGCCTTGAGCAAACTGTAAATTAACTGCATAAAATATAAGTGCTATCAGATACGTGAAAGAAAATAAAAACAGTTGCATACAGATAGAACAAGCAGACCCTCAGCCATTCTGTCACAATGCAACTATCAGACTAACAAATTAAAACATATTAAGGTTGAGAAAGAATTAAGTAATGGCACAGGTTTTTTTTCCTATAGTATGTTTTTAAAATGTGTGTGTTTCCCAGGGAATTCTGTCCTTTTCTGTAACTGAAAAGGGGTTTGTAAATGGGATTCATGGCCTGTAAAGGTGTTAACATTACATTTCAGCAGCTGGATGAATAAAGTCCTGACAAGGGTAAACAGGGCAAAAAGGAAACAGGCCTAAGAAGAATTAATAACTTCACCAAGCTTGAAAAAAAAAAAAAATCCAATCCAACTGTGTTCAAAAATATCCAACTCCTTTTAGAACAAATGCAGCTATTTTTTTGACTCCCTGGTTTATACTACAGACAAAATATTACCAGAATACTCTGTCTCTATAAAGTACATATATACTATGTATTTTGAGAGAGCTCAAATAGAAACATACACAATCTGTCTCTAAAATAGCCACTCATACACCAAATTATATGAACCAATTGCCTGTATCTCATGTTGCACAACATTGTCCCTCCATCTTTGCATCCAGACCTCTGATAGCCTGTCAAAAGCTGAACTGCAGCACAAACAGAAGAAATAAAAAGAGTAATGGATGCAATTTTTTTGTGAAAACAGATATACAGGAAAGCCTAATTTTTGCTCATTGTCACTGGTCTGAATAGGAAAAAAAACTACAGTAGTTACCAATGTCAATAAAAATGAGGCCAAAATGGTTATGCAGTGACTTGGGAAGAGCATTCATTTGTTTTGTACCAAATGCAATTCTCTGCAGGCACAGGGAGCTGCAGAGATAGCAAACAATTAACCCTGCATATCTTCTGGTTGAGAAAAACTTTGCTCTGTCACAATAACAGACACAGACAGGTAAGAAATTTCATCAGAAATAACATGTCACAAACAAAAATGACACTGACAAAGTCAGCATGGTCTCCAACTATTCCAAACAACTCATATGTGCTGCCATGCAACTGGACAACACAATTGCAGCAGAGCTGCGAAGTCATCTATCAACCAGCTGGGTCAGCTCTCTGCAACCCAACACAATCCATCGATGTCCTTGAAATAGCTGGGAAGGTGGTCTCTCTGTCCATCTGATCCCATACAAGTAATTTAAATCAGTTCATTCTTTCTTTCTCCCTCTTAATGACATTTAATTATTATCACAGAACAGAGCTCAGACCTGCCCAGCACTCCACTGCCTGTGGCAAGACACTAAACTCACTCAGCCCATTAAATCCTTGTGGAATCACAGAGACAATACAGACCATTCAATTTTAAGATGTCCTCTGTGGAAAAGGCAGTGATTTTGCCAGTGACAACAAGGGGTTTCTCCCTTTTCATCTCAACCAGTTACTTCTTGGGGAGTAAAGGATTCAGCAGAAAACTGTCCCAGTGCTCCCACAAGAGCCTAGGACCATTTGCCTTGTGGTGTTGATCCAACTCACATTAAAAAAAAAAAAACCTATAAATCCTGATTTAGATTTTCTTCCCTTCTGTAGGTGTAGAAACAAGCGAATAGTAGTGTAGTGTCAGAAATCAAACACCTGGGTACTACAGGAAGTAAATGAAATAGCTTAGATGTAAACTCCTCCTGATGCCAGAGAAACTGTAGGTAGCAAACTGCTGTGTCACCTTTTAAAAGCACTTGGGGGATAATTCAAAGAAATACAAACCAGAATCTCAGGCTTCTGCTGCAGTAGAACTACCAGAATTGATAAGGAAAATTTAAGAACACGTGCATAAACAGAACATATGGAGGAAGAGTTCACATCATGTTTCTAGAAGAAAATCACGACTCACGAGCTACTAGAGTTCTTGGAAAGAGCCACAGACATATGGACAAGATATATATGCCTGATATAGCCTTGTTGGCTTCTGATCATACATATCTGTGAAATTTCTTATAAAAGTAATCTGTGAGGGACAAAAATATGCAATTTGAGTTGGTTAATATTCACAAATTAATGATACGAAAATAAACCCATCATCTAACCCAGGAAGCCTCCAGTGTGGCCCCACTGCTCCAGCAGCAATCATGGAGAGATCAGACAGCACAGATTTCTGCTAAAGGCCAAACTGTTCAACATATTCATAAATCATCTGCAAAAGGGATGAATATCAAAATGAGAAAGTTTGCTTATGCTAATAAAGGATCTATAATAATAAAAAAATAACTTGTCTGCAGAGAGTTCTCACAGTGTTGAGTGACTCTGATAGAAGAGCAGATAAAACTACAGACTTACAAATTCCAAGAAGAGCATGCAAGGAAAGATAATCCTAACTTTATATACAGAGTGATTGACTCAGAAACTATTACCACTCAGGAATGAGATTTTGAAGCTACAATCTCCAGTTCTGTAAACACCTCAACTCAGTCTTCATCAGCCATTAAAAAAAAAAAAAATCAAATCAAATACTAGGAATTATTAACAAAGGAATAAGCACCCTCTAAACTAAATATATCAGTACTATGTCTGGAAAAGAGGCAGGCAAGCATATGATGAAGATTATTAAGGTATTAGAAGCCATGGAAAAGTTAGATAGGAAACAATGTTCAATAACTCTTATAATACAAGAGCTGTGGGATGTCAAATGAAATTGCAACACATAATTACACTGTAGAACTCATTCCCTTAGGATATAAGAACTTACAGCAGTTCAGAGATGAAGTGGATCACTGGAATAGTGAGGGAAGTGTTATTATGTGCTTATCCTGCTCTTAAGCATTTTCCTAGGCATGTGCTCAAGCCCTGCTTCAAACAGGATCTAGGTTTGGAAAATAGTATGAATTGGGCTCTGCTGGGCCAAACAAGCACCCTACAACCCACTCCACAACATGTGGGAATTGCATTCCCTGAGAGGAACCACTACAGCCTATTCTTAGCAGTTTACAAGGAGTCAGGAAAGTCTAGATGACAGTTTTCAACAAGATGTTGGAAGCATTTTCATTCTTCATAGCAGAATGGTCTCATCCTTCGCAACACAAGAACAGCAAGAAGAAAATTACTCAACAGACCCTGCCCAGCACAGCCACAAACCACCAGAGAGCCAGTGCCTAAGGAGAGGTGTAGTGGTTTTCTCTACAGTTTTAGGAAAGCAGATAAGATTTTAACTATGATGAAAACAGAACAAGAAAGGTAAGATCAAACAATTTTATTCCAGTCCTGAAAAAAATTTGGGATGCAAACTGAGAGAAAACAGTCTATCAGCTCCAGGGTTTATGATTTTCCACATCAGATTTGTCTCCTCACCAAGTACTAAGAACATATCTTGTTTTATTTGTATTTATTGGGGTTTTTTCTTAAGAAATGGATAGAAAAATGCTCCTCTTAAATTCTTAGATTACTACTTTTCCAGGATTAACACTGAAGCACCAAACACGTTCTCAGCCTTACTTCAGCTCTAGAGCCAGAGATAGTACCGCCTGCTTTGACACCACAGGTGTCTGTAGGAGATGTTGGTATAAACTCATAAGATCTTGGTTATGTTATTTATATTCCAATGAAATCAAATCAATCCAAATCCAATCAAAACAATCTGCCTGCAAAACAAAGGTGTCCAGAGCCAGGTGGTCCTTGTTTAACTCCTGAAGGTACTTAGGGAAGTTAAGGCAACAGAAGAAATACTTGTTTACTAACTCATACCAACAATGGCAGAATAAGTAATATAACTTTATTTCTGTATTTAATAGCAAACATTACTCTCTAGACAGCAGATTTTTCCAGTCAAGGGATAAACCTCCTTCTTCCTTCTGGACTTGACCCTCTAAGTTGATCACGTTTGATTACCTACACCAAAGGCAAGGCACAGAGCAATATAACCTGCAATTCAGACAATTTGAGATTATTTCTACTTCCACCACTGCCCTGAGCACTCACTCCACCTCACCTACCTGAGCACTCACGTCCCATCCTCTGCCTCCAAATGGTGCCCCGTCAGTGGGCTGGAAGCTCTCCTGGGTCAAGGTTTATGTTTTAACACTGCAGCACCAACACTTCACACAGCTGGGGCTCCTTTACAGTGAAAGCCCTTTGGTCTGTGTCCAACACAAATGGGACATGACAAGGATCCCTTCATGTGTGCAGAAGGAGAAAAATAAGGTAAAGAGCCAGGGATTAAAGGTAAACAACAAAAAAAAAAATCCTCTTTAGTTACACATGTGGAATGATCCTAACACAGGAAAAGTATTCCACCTGCACGAGAAAGACTGTCCAAAAATACCTCATACAGGAAACTTGGATGGTTGTGTAACCACTGCGGTGATACCAGGCAGGTCCCACTGGAAGCACAGACTGTTCTGCCAACATTAAACCACATGGTAGGGTGAGTGTGAAGGTCACTGAACACTCCTTGAATTCTCTCCCCCTCCTGAAAACACCTGGGCTAAATAATTGCATCTGAACGGAAAACAAACTAATTCACCAGCCATTCAGCTTCCCTCTTCTGTGGGGGAATAATGGGATGCTCTCAAGGCAGAGCAGAGAACAGAAGAAAACTGGAGTAGCAAGCCCCAATCTTCAGGCATTTGCAGGACAGGTAGGAAGGAGGTGAAGCAGAGTTGGGACATTCATGGGTCAGTCAACTTTTCATTGTAATAGAAAGAACAGAATGGAGAGTTTGAATGATTTAGGACAGGTCAGCGTCCAGTCTTCCTTCACTAACCTAAGCAGACATTAACACAAGACACCTCTAAGAACTTCTGCCTGTGACTGGAATGGACACTCAGCTTTTAGTGGGTTCAAAGAGGTCATGAGTAGCAAGTCACCATATGAAGTAGAAGCCATACCAATTTTTTTTTCTTTTCAAAAAGCACTTTCTACAATTAATTTTAGCAGCAAACTCTAAAATGGCTTTCAGCTAGAAAGATATTTTGAATTAGAAGTCACAACTGAGCAAATAGAATATTACTTACAAATGTTTGATTTACTTCCAGACACTCCTGCAAATGGAGCCTTCTCCCTAAAAATTTTGAGAGGAACTTAAAAGAATAGGACAATTTTCCATGATAAACACATCAGGCTCTTTGGAGTGTACAATATTATTCCAGGGTAGAATAAAAGTAGCACATGAAGGTCATGAGTCAGCTAACTAGAAGACACACTGAATCAAAGGCCTTGTGCCACTAGTCCCACCAGTAAGTACAGCACTGTATCGAGGAAATATGCCACTATATTTTCTAAAACTTGAGGCTGCTTCTTTTGAGTTTTTTTTTCAAACAAATCCATATGTTTAACAAGCCAGTTCATTAGGGAGAGCGGGTCTTTACACTAGTAGTGTTATGGATTTAAATACAAAAGGCTCTGGCATGAGAAGCCCCTGTAGATGGCTTTAAACAGAACACTGAAAAAGAGGAGAGAAAAAAAAAATGGAAAGCCAGTAAGAGCTCTTGTGTGTTCCAGTACATTCCCCATTATAAATGCTGAAAAGAATACACATGGAAAGAAACACGAAAATGGCACACAAAGTCCGTGCTAGTTTCTTGTCAAGAATGAGAGAGAGATTCAGTGGAGATCTGGATTTTCCTGTGTTATTTAAGTCAGCCTCTGGAGACTACATTTTTGTTTCTTTTTCAGATTTAATAGGTTTCTGATAGACAGCCTCAGGAAACCTTTTTTAAAAAGTAAGAACTTTGATGACATTACTGTCAATATTTTGGGTTTAAAAGATTGACCTGGGAGCTCACTCAACCTGGCTACAAATGAATACCACAATTTAAACTGCACTGTCAACACTGGAGCACACCCTTTACAAAACAGCACACCAAGAAAGTAGCTTTTTGATCTCTAAAATGCATTTATATATACATACACAGTATTCCAGATAGAACTTTTTTTAAAATTCAAATCCACTTTAATTCAAAGACAGGGTGTTTTTTTTTACTTCAGTAGAAGCAGGATCAGATAAAACACTAGCATATAATCATGATGTGTGCACTTACACCACTAAGTGCTTCTTCACAGCTGTAGCTTTATCCTGCTGAGGCAGATGAAACAATCCCCATTAACATGCTCTAGAACCAAAAGCTCCAGCGTGACTCTGCCTGTTCTCAGCAGCTCTAAGTAAAGGACAACCAGAAATCAAACTCAAACCAAGAGCCTGTACTTGCAGTTTGCAACATCCTCTGTCAAGAGATGAGGCAATGCCTTTGATTTGAATGTCTAACGAACTCTGGAGCGCTCAGGCTGCAGACTGATCCTGTAACTCAGCTCAGTTTGCTTAAGGGCTTTAAATGCTTTGAAAGAAAGACATTTCTGTGAATGCAGGCACAGAGTTCCCACAGCCACCTCACTGCTCTGTGCCTTGTGCCAGAGTGCACGAGAAAATGCACAATTATATGGGTGTGGTATCAACAACTAACAACATGAGACCACTCCTGTTTTGCCAATACCACCAAGACAGCCACAGGTAACTCTAAAACTAAGTCTTCATGTCCACACAAGCAGGCACCAGAAGCTACTTGCTTCTTCAAGTATTAGAGTAGCATCCCTGCATCCCACCATGGATAAAATTATGTAGAGAGCTTGTACAGAGCTCCTGGCACAGCTAAAACAAGCACAGAGCAGAAATAGAACAATAGGATTCCAGAGAGTGTTTCCCATTCTCTGGTCTGCCTCAATGTACTAAATATGCTTTTTTACTTTTTAAAAGCACAGCACCAAACCTGTGCCCCACAGGAACCAAAGGCTGTTTGGGATGTCAGGGAAAAAGCACATTTTCAATATTTACAGTGATTTGGATCTTGAGTTTGCAAATATTACATTACAAATATTACAAGAGCCATCCCCCTATCGGAAGACCTTTCCCATTCAGCACAACGACTTAGACCTGAAGAGAAAAATCTACTTCTAGAAGCAACTGTTTTACACAAAGCATCTCTTTTCCTCCCTTACTTTCCTTTCATCCCTTTTCCTTCAGCTCACACCTTCCAATTGTCCTAAAATGAATACACATAGAATGGATAAAGCAGTTGAATTCATTAACATTTAAGTTAGTTCTTCTAGATAGTTTTGCCTTATATAGAAAAAGCAACAAAGAGTATTTCAAGTATAAACTGCTGCAAGCCTGAGAATCCTTTTTATTTTGAGAAGTGTAATATGCAAATATGGCACTGCAAAGGACTCCATTTAGGTAAAACTCATCACTGTGTGTCAAATCAAAGCTTTTCTCCTCATCATCCTCTCAGTGTGAGCATTCTTCATGTGAGCTATTGATCTAGCTAAAGTATCTTGGTTTCTTTTTTTACAATAAAGGGTAAAAAAAGTTATATAAATGCACTTGAAAGCTGAATAAAGTCTTGTAAGACACAATTAGAGCTGCCAGTGTTTGCAGTGCCCAAATGTATAAAATCCACTGAATCATCAAAACAACCTTCTAGTTTGCTGTCGTTATTCCTTCACCTTCCCACATTGCATTTTATATAATCACCTATTAAGCACTTACACTGGTTTGTGGGGTTTTTTGTAGGACATGAGGGAATCAAAGGGTTATGTTTAAAATTTCATACAGGAGAGTTGATGCCATAACCATGTGAATGCCTGAAAATGGAACAAAATCCCAACTCCTGGACTGCAATCTGACACAGACTTCCCAAGCTCATCCTTGTCATTTAACCCCTCTGCCCCATTTATGCCACATACCAGACATTTCACTTCTGTTCTAATACTGCAAGTTACTGACATTTAAAGGGAAAAATCTGCATTCCTAGAAATGTTCAAAGTACTCCTCCATCTTTCAACTCTCTGAGGAGCTACAAAGCCAGGACTGAAAAAGGGATATTCTGGAAGCAGTCAAATGAGACCACTTCTACAGGTGGGATTTCTGCAAATAAAGGGGAGTGCTGGGGGGACAAGAAATTCCAGGCAACTGAAGACAGCAGACATGAGATGCAACACATATACTGAAGATATCTGTAAAAACAGCAGCTGCACCTTTGGAAAGTCACCACGGTGTCCCCAAGCAAAAAAGGCCACCCTGGGAGCAGTTTTACCCATAACACACGTCTGTAGTTCATTTACCTGATGAATCTAAATTACACAGTCTGTCTCTGGTGATTTCAGCCTCCTCCAACTTCTCCTGATTAGTCTTCCCAGCACTTCTTATTTAAGGGTTCAGACTGGCAGCACCTGACTCGAGGGGTGGGGAACAGTGCCAGCTCACCTGGGGCGTACCCGAGAGGGACAATTAGGCAGAGTCTCTCGGCACAAAGACACACACTGAGAGAACAAACACTGGGACATGGATACAGGGAAAAAAAAACCAAGTCAATACTTTGCTGCCAGTGTAACCGAGGGGAGCTCAATCACCGGTATCTAACAGGTATTTTAGCATGGACACTGAAAATCTACAGAAAAACACAAGACGTACCCAGCACGCTTACAGCACACGGGTTTATTTGCCAAAGAAATTTAGTGTTCCATAGCAACTGTCTAAAATAATCTCCTTGCACTACTGAAAATGCCAGCTTTTCCACTTGTAATTATGGCACACCAATACTATTTTTAGTTTGATTTGATGAGGATCTCTATATTTGTAGGAGGGAGTGCTTTGACCAGCAATGCGAATATTTCTTTTCCTATGCAAGAGGTGAAAGGACTTTTTTGATAGAACCCTTTCACACATAAGCAGACAAAATAATTGAAATAAAAACTGATTATATAAGACTACTAATGAACCCATTTGTCATCAACCCATCTGTTACCAACCAATTTGGTCAATTCATTAAGACCAACTGCCTCATTACATTTAGCACAAATTATGAGAAGTATGAAGCTTGAACACTGTAAGGCAACGGAAAATCGTCCTTCCTCGCAGAAAAGTTCCCAGTTGCCTAGAAAACCAATTAGCAGCACAAGCTGTTCAGTAGATCATTTACTCCATCTTTTGGCAGAAGAAAGGAGTGCAATGCACTTGTGTTCCCTCTTCCTTCCCCACTCCACCAACTGCTGGAAACTCAGAGTGCTGAAGGTACAAAAAGACTTAGAGCATTGCCTGTCCCACAGGCTGAAAGCTTACCACTGAATATCTCTCGTTTGGAAATGAGACACAAATGTCCAATGGTGCCGATTTTATGCCTTGCATGAAATGATGCTGCTCAAGAGCACCAAGTTTCAGCTAAGATCTTGATGGAACAGTGAGCTGGTAGAGGTTGGAAGCTCCCAGCTCCAGCCTGAGAGGTTTCTGTCCTCACTGAAGTTGACAGAAGTTATTGCCAGCTTAATTCATTTGGATAACAAGATCCATACTGAAATCAGAAAGAATGTCTTTAAAGCACCTTGAAAAGAACTGTAAATGAAGTAAGACTTGGACAAGCGTGAAAATATTATTACAAATTAAGGGAGCAGCCTCATCCATTACTCACTATTTCCTTGGGATGGTGCAGGCAATGCCTCTTTTACTACCAAGTTTTTCAGTAGCAGCCATAAAAAACCCAGACAAGCAAACCCAAAGAATTATTAAAAGTAAACCTGCAACGGTGCTTTTTTTTTTCAGCTGTAGCAAATAAACAGAACCATGGAAGAAAAGAAAACCATGTAAAGTAAGTATCACTTCTCTGTTATGGAAAATAATTTCATATAACTATTAACAGGGCAGTGCTGTTACACTGTAGAGACTCAGGTCACATTAGCATCATGTGCAGTAATGTAACCCACAGTTACAGAAAGCAGGTAAATGGGCTCACATGGAGCTATTTCCCAGTACTCCTCATTTGAATAACACTTTTTTTTTTTTTTTTTCAGTTACTGGAAGACAAAAACATTAAGACAGTTGTATTCACAAATCCATTTATGGAAATACAGAAATTGAATGCTCCAGTAAGAAGCTAAATTTTTGGTAAAGGTGTTTTCAGAACTTCTGATTCTCCCAAAGTAAAGCCCTAAATCTGCCCCACAGAAACAGGGGATTGAAATAGCCAAGACAGGAGCAGAAGCCACATCACTGAACTGAATTCCAGTGCCAGCTTGATTGCTGACTGCACCTCACACTCCTGACAGGGAGTTAATTTGGGGAGCTCAGAATTTCACCAGGCTTTACCTGTAATGTTAAGGGGGGGAAAAAGGCCTTAGAGAAATTCTTAAATAACTGAAAACTGTTTACACAAACACAGCTTAGGGAAGAAGAAACACTTTGTACTTTAGAGCTATAGATCAGATCACAAAAATAGAAAAAAAAAAAAAGCTGAGCCTCCTAGGTATTGCCAGTAAGCAAAAAATACTTGTACGAACGAAGGTCACAAATAATAGCTTAGTTAAATCACTCAACTCTGATTCAATTTTGAGTCAAATAAAAATCATCTCTTCACAGTGAGAAATAAATGAGATAATTATAAGCAATTTAATAAACTCTTCATTACTATAAGAAGTCAAACATTAATTAACAAAATTAATTTCAGATTTTTGCACTGGAGGATACAACCAGTAAAACCTTGTACAACGGGAGTAGAAGAGAACCTGGAACCTGGGAAATACCCAGAGAACAAGGGAATCTACAGGCTGGCAATCGGGCTCAGGGCTCAGCAAACACCACTTCTGAAAGGTCAGCATGTGCAGGCAGAGAGGAGGGGAGTGGGTCAGATGAGATGGGGAAAGGAAAGGTGGGGAAAAACAACAGAAAACAACACCCTGGGTGCAGGGGGAGAACAGTGTATCAGATTAAAGCCACTAAACACCTCAGTTTGCTGACACACAGCAGCCCTGACAAACAACCCACAGATGCTACCTGAGCACCACTGGGCAAGGAGATATTCTCAGATTCCCTGTTAATGAAGTGAAATGCAGCCAGTTAGGGGAAGATGAACACAATTTCAAAGCATACAGATGTCTAAGGGAAAACCAGATACACATAACTGTTGTTAGTTTTTACTCTTAGGAATCACTGATTTGTTAAAAAGGCTCTTCAGTATCCAGTGCTACTTGTGGATGCCACATAGTTCATAGACTTTTTGCAGGTTACTTGGGTTAAAAGGAAACTCAGTGAAAGGAAACTCTGCTCAGAATCAGAAAGTTGATCTGATGACTGTGAGAAATATTTCTGTCATGCCCTAACTTTGCATTTCATTTCAAATTGGGAGCTCTGAAGGGCAGGTTTAATCAGCAGGTCTGACTGGCAACACCTGCCAAGACAATACATCCTTATGAAGCCAAAGAATTATCCCTGTCTCTTTTAATTTGATCTTAAGCATAAAAAAATTTGGGTTGTACCTATAGCATGTTAAAATCTATACTCAGTAAGTGGAGAGGGGAACAGATTTTTCCATCATAGAGGTGCAGCTACACAATCTACAGCACATTCTGCATCTTTACACTGGCTTATTTTACTACCTCTCAAACATGAGGGCTTTGCTGTCACTTCCACAGAGATATCTATTCTAGAGAAATTTAAATGAGGAACAAACTAGAAAGTGGTAATTTAGGAAACAGTCCTGCTAACAGTTACATTTTTACCACACGCCAACCTTACGCCGCTGACTACTCTCACCTCTTCCTCCTTTTCCACACCTTCCAGATTCCTGTAAACTGCCACAATCCCTTCCCATTCTTGCACATATTTAACAAAGGTCTGGACATTCATCTGTGGCTGTGTCACCAACTGCAGGGCAAATCTGAGCACACTGCAATCTAAGCACATACAATGAAGATACTTCAGAGCCAGTATGCAGAAACAGGCTGAGCAACACAGTGCAACCAGCTCTGGTGCTTGCAAACCTGAATCAATCTGAAGTACTGGGCCAGCTCTGTCTCTGTCATCATCAATCAAATTCGGGTCTTGCTGTTTAGATGCAGCCTGAGAAATTCCCGCCCTGAAAGGGTTGCAGTTTTTTAAACTTTGAAAGCTTTTTTTCCTCCCCAGCCCCTTTCCGTGCTTTACTCACTTTTCTGACAATTTAATTTTGACAAGTCTGCAGTGATGAAATGCCCTGATCAGAGGTCAAGTTGTAGTTACTCTGGCTGCAAAGTCACCCACATGCTATAACAGTTAAATCAATTACAATTAAATCACCTGTCTACTTATTACCTTGTTTTTGCCCTCTAACACTGGGGCTATCTTTAGGAGCTGATAACAGTTTCACTGTTAAAATTCAGGTACTTTTGCTTGTAAATAGATCCATAAGGATCTGACCAGTTTTAGTGAACAGAGTCCAAAGACTTTCACATTTCTCTTGAACCTTCCACCATTCACAAGTTAAATCCACCCACTTGAGGCTCACTCTGAAAACTCAGTTTTCCTGCCTGTCCACAAACACGACAGCTTTGCAGATTTGAGTCTACTTCTAGTTTTAAGAATTTACCAGTAAGATGAAGAAATGAAAAAAGACTGGATAGGGGAAATGCCAAAGGGAGTGAGATAAAACAACACTTTTACAACACAGACAAACTCACAGGGGAAGAGTCACATTATGGGGACTTAGGAGACTTCCTGTAGTCCTACATTAATCTCCAGTGTTCCATTTGCCAGCTCTCAGGCACCACCATGTCTTCCAGCCTCTTATATCACTTTCTTTCAGTACTCATGCACCCTGACAGTTCAGAATTTTTCCTAGATCAGGATTTCCCTCTTGTGTTTGAATGGTTTTCCCCCCTGAATATGAATGTTTTTCCCCCCGAATATCTGGTTACAGCTCTGCAAGTTGAGTGTGTTTAACTATTTTCAGCATCTGTTTTCAGATCCCTGTGCCACAGAATGAGACAAAATAACTTCTACCACCCACCTTCCCCTCACCCAAGGCAACGGTGTGGTTTTCTTGTTCATTTTATCACCTTATCACCCCTACTTGCCTTCTCACCCCCCTCAGAAGATGCAGGACTGCATTTCTGTATCGCAGAAAAAAGAGCCAAGATCCATTCTGTATGTACAGGATGCAGCATCTCCTCTTTCAAGCACACACAACTGTCCAAACTGCAGCCAGGACAGGCAGCAAGCTTTCTAACGTGAGCATCAGTATAAAAAAGGATGAGCAAGAGCACACAGCTCTGGAAGGAGCAGAAGGAAGTCAAGAGCACAAACCTGTGCAAATGCTGACTCATAAAATATTTCTTTGATGGCTTCCTAACTGCTCTCTTCTGGACTTACTCCCTTCTTGTCCAGTTTAGGGAAAGCAGACTTGCATTTCTGACACTATTCATGCAGCACAGCATGACAGACTCGTGGTATGAGCTTCAGCAGCTTCTCCATCTTTCATTTTGGGAAAGCAGTGACTGTTCCTAGCGATCCTGGATTTGGTTTAGAATAGCAGGAACTTCATCCAAGGACCACACCACTTTAGGTCACTCAAAAATGCACTGGCTACCTAATAGGTACAAACAAGGTCCAAAACTATGCCTTTAAGAAGCCAGACCAGCACTTGGAGAAGCACCATGAAGGGGCAGGGGTACACAGAAGCAGTGATGTGTTACAAAAGGATATCAAACACATAAAGAGAAAAAAAAAAATCACTTAAGTGCAAAATTCTTCTTTTATAACTATCTTTTTATGCCTGATGACTGTCAATATGGTTTTTCAAATAAGGGAAACAAACTCTTACCCGGTTCACAGATTTTCTGAAAATAATAAAAAGTTTGTAGTGGAATTTGAAGCTTAGTATTTCCTCTTTGTTCCCTAATACACATATACAAAAATGTAAAAGTATGCAGTGAGTTCACCAGCTCTTCAGTAGTTGTGATACAGCAAATCTTGCTTTATGACTTCATAAAAAATAAAAAAACTTAGAATAAATCTGCTAGTGAAAAGAAGAATTACTAATATTTTGATATCCACACTCTACTTCTATGACATAAATCCCCAAGAGTCACACCTTGAGAAAAAAGGAAGCCCAAGAGACACCAAATACTTACCAGAAGAAATACTTTTCATGTTGAATGCCCAAGTCATTATATAAAAGTTCACAAGAAATATTTTGGGCTGACAACTTGAATTGAATACTGAGCCATATATTCCATTCTTCTCTACATATATATAAATAGGAAATACAGTCAAAGTGCAATTGTGCAAAACAAGGACAAGCTTTTTTAAGCATACAGAAAGTGTCAGGATGATAAACCACATAAGCACAGAATTAAATCAAAGTTAATGGCCACTAGCTGGTATTTAACTTACTTTCATTTCTCTTTTCTTTTCATTTTTCCACCTAGCCTGCTCAGCTAATAAAATTGCCATTATAAGGGAGAAGCAAAGGCACGATTCAATGCTACATCAATTATTATGACTTTATTGTGACATACTGGTATTCAGCTGATCCCAGAAGGCTATACTGATGCCTTGGATGCAATTAATTTTTGATTGATCTAACTCACTCTAGTACTGCATGTAAAATGTTCATAGACATTTGAATAATTCTATTATATGTAGGAGATTACTGCACAGAGAGCATTTGAAATTAATTGCCAAGTTATTTTAGTAAATGTAAAACACCATTCTAGTCCTATTGTGGTAACAGTCCTGTAATTGCTTTACAAAGTAAACTAATGAAATAAATGAACTCTGACTAATAGGTAGCATAACAGGGCTGAAAAAGCTAAATGACACTGTAGATATCATATCTAGTTTTACAGGGCTGGGGTTGGTGAGTCAACTGTTCTATTACAGAACTGAATGAGAGAAGAATGACCTCATAAAAGGGATTTTACTTCACTGGCTACAGGGGACCTTATGGGGAGCAGCTTTTCTAAGAGCACTGACAGCAGATGACTACTCAGTACCTTAAGTGTTCGCAAAACCTGAGGATTTAGAGATGTTTCATTATCACAAGGAGTTGCCACAGTTGTTTTTGTTTTGTGTGCGTGGGAGGAGTTTTTCTCAGGGCTGTGTAACACTGCTACAGAGAGAGAGCAAATCTGACGTTTGGAGCTGCTGCCCATCTCCCAGTTTAATCACTCCACACATCCAGTCCACAGGGCAGCTTTGAACTCAACAGCTGAGACTTTCAAGCGAGCCAGGTCATGGAATGATTGCCAAGCTGGCTGTTAGCAAAGAATAGTAAGAGTTTGAAGCTCTGCAAGTCAGGACCTGGGGAAAGCAACTGCAAAGTTAAAGTAAACAAGGCACGAGAGAGGTTTTAGGAGCACAGGAGGAGGGTGCTGGTTTCTGGGGGCTGCCTGCAACTGCAGTCTCCAAACCCTCCCTTGGGAGCACTGCATCCATATTTCAAATCACTCCTCCAAAGCATAGAAATATGATAGTGTGATGCTTTTAGTAGGGTCAGGAACTCAGAGAGCCACAAGTGTCAATACAGTCCCTGTAAAACATTGCTCTTGACTCTGAACCTTACCTCCAAGGATGCTGGAACACTTGCTGCCCTCAGCACACATTCACTAGAAAGCAGAATCCAAAATTGCTAGTAAAAATACAGAAATGATCTCATGAAGTGGACAATAAATATTTATGTATCCTAGATTTTTTATTATAGAAAATGCATCCTTAGAGGTGAAGTTCTCCCATAATGATATTACAATTTAATATTGAATCTTTTATCAATGCTTTGCTGTAAGTACCACAAGACTTTACCTCATACACACTAAATTTTAAAGAACAGAAAAAGCCATCTGCAAACTGCTGACCTCTGCTCCAATCCTTACCAAAGAACAGACAGGTACAGCAAACTGTCTTAACCACTGCTCCACGCCCTGACAATCTGCACCAGGGAGTTAATTTCAGCTACTCTTTTAGTCACAAACTCCCAGCTACACTACAACAGACTGCATTTTGGCAAGCGTAACTGGACTTCTATTTTAAAAAGCAGGGAAAAATAGAAGGGAAAAAGAAGAAACATTTTATGGAGGGGAAAGGGACAAACAAAGGAGTGAGCAACAAAAGGATATGCAGTTTCACTTCTGAGATTGTTTTAGCAAACAACAGGAAAATGCAGAGAGCATCACTTGGCTTCTTTCTCCGGGCAGGGACACACAGATCATCTCAGAATCAAACACAGCAGCATCGCTGGGAATCCCAGCAGGCACTACCAGCAATAAATACAGGAGTTCCCTGTTCCCCCATTAACTCTCCTCTGTGTTTGCAGGACTAGACCTTATTTATTTGCTGTATCCCATACAGAGTTTCAAAGGGAAGGTTGCTTTGCATGGTTCTTTTCAAAAACATTTTTAATGTGGATTCATTTTGGGCAGACAGTTTGAAGATCCTAATCACAACCCGGGGAACTCATGGCTCCCTGCAGACTGTCAGAAGCTGTGGTTTGTGTGAAGCTGATAATGCTTAGAGCTGATCAGCAAACCTGTTACATTTCACCTGTGACTTCTTAGTATTTAGAATATTTTTATATTTAAAAAATATCAAACTATACACAGGAAAACATCCTTAATATCTTTCCACAAGTCCTCCAATGCACCAGGGCTACAGATAAATGCCTTTTTTTATTAAAACCTAAGTTACTAGTCACATTAAGAGGTGAATTTTACTCTGACTCTGCAGCAGGCATGACAGTCTCCAAACTCCTGTGGCAAAATAACTTTTATCTTGTTTACCCAAAGAACCACAGCTCCAAAGAAGCCAAGAAAAAATGAAAATGTACAAGGCAGGCTTCTTCAGAAGTTTGGAGTACCTGGAAACAGCACAGAAGACCAGGCTAGGCAGAGAATAATTGCCACTCCAGGAAAAACATTTGTTCAATTGCTTTACTTTACTGAGGAACTAACATTTTTGCTAGAAAAACCTCACAGGTGGCAGTGCCTTGAGTGGCTGACACAAGTACAGAAAGTTGTGTCATCAGGAAGAATGGAAAGCAATCAGCTGCCTGGATACCCACACTGGGCTGTCAATGATCCAACCTACCAGGCAGTCCATGGCAAATCAGTATTTTTTAGTTTATTCCTACGTTTAGTATTTTCCTAAGTTTATTCCTGTGTAAAATGGGCCATCCCCTCTCAGGCACCTGAGCAGGAAGAATTCCTCTTACAGTCATTGCAGCATGTTGTTATTGAAATCACAGAATACCTCAAGTTATAAGGGACCCATAAAGGTCACCAAGTTGAACACCCTGTTCTTTGCAGGACTATCTAAAACCACATCATATGACTAAGAATGCTGTCCAGATTCCACTTGAAGTCTCACAGATATATTAAGACTGACAGAAATAAGACAATCCCCTGCAGCTCCAAGTACTCTCTAATGTTCCTTGTTTTGCAGGGTCACAGTTTTATTTTAGGCTGGAATAAGCTTTGTCTGGCTTTAGAAGACACAAAAAGTTGGTCAGGATCCCAACAGGTAAAGCAGGGGCCCAGTGGTGTCAATGCTTTAAACACAAATGTTATATACAAGCTTTTCCTAATTATTGGAATGATTTGTCTGTAGAAAGCATCAGCACAAAAGAACAAATTTATACCGTGGTACAGTCAAAAACTGGAAACTCCAAAGATTCCCTTGTCACTGACACACACAAAAGTCATCACCCTACGGAGGAGGTAAAAAAGCTTTCCCAGTTACAACCAGCCCAAGGGAGCAAGGCATGGGATTTAAAGTCAGTGCAGATTAGCAATGGGGTGAGGAGGATTAACCAAAGCTAAACACAGGGTGAGATCCCCCAACATCTCATATGGATTGTATTAGCTAAAAATGAAATCAAAGAGCAAATGTAAATCATTACAGCAGTTTAACAAACCTTCGTCACACGCCTCCAGCACATTGCCTGTAAATTCACTGACAACACTGAAAATATGGTAAGGACAAAAAGAAAAAAAAATAAAAAAAAAGAAAGGAAGATGGGGAGATGCTGAGGTAGAAATTCTATCACAAAGAAAGAGCTCCACCTTATGTTTGAGCAGCATGAGTGTTTTGTTCAAACTTACCTTCCAAACATGCATCTAAGGGGAAATCCAGCTAAAACAGTCCATATAACAATGGTCAAAAAGGCATCATTACAGCATCTCTGCCCTGGAGTTATTTTTTCCACTCCAGTGTTTGCAGTATTACTGGTGGTAATAACTATGCTCTCCACAAAACAGATGTTGTGTCACGACCTCTTTACTTTTCCAGGCTGAATTCAATGCCAACAGTGAATTTTCTAGTGACAAAACAACGTTATGTTCAGCTGCAGTATTTTTCCATCTAATTCACAGCTGCAGGGGGAAAAAAGAAATCCAAATAACAAGTCAGAACCCTTCATAAACTGTTAAAAGTAATCAGGGAACTAATTTCAGGTAGTATATTTCAATTCAGGTGACAGAAGCCATTTATTATCGGAAAAGTATATTTGTTTAACACCTCCTGGCTTTGATACTTTCTTTTCCAGACATTACTTTAGCAACAGGTGACTTAAATTCATGCCCCAAATAAAGAAGGTATTTTTAAAATAAGTGATCTTTGCTTTTTTTATTTGCTGTGATCAGATGAACACTTTCTTACCTTGAACACAAACATATAAGTCCAGAATTAGGTGGTGAAGTAACTGATGGTGTCTAACCTTGTTCTGAATTGCTACACATGGACTTTGCTCTAATAATACACAATTGAGCTGAAGGATCAACTGGAACACACACGTAAACATTTCACTGTTCAATGCCCAAAAAATACCTCCTTGGGGGCCCATGGCAGCTACAGTAAAGGAAATAGAAGGAAAACACAAATGGCTTCAAGAGAGAGAAAAGAGGGGAACAAGGACACATAATATACAGGGGGGCAATTATTTCTGTTGTTGTTTTTGCTGAGATGATGCTGTTGGCAATGGTTGGCAGTCAGTGTATCAAAGAACCACCGTGCCCTACTCTGGACACGGTCAGGAGAAGGAGGAAGGACACACAATTAATTACTTCCCAAGTGATCTTCTACAAGTAAAAAATTAAGTCACTCCATGCATATATCCAAAAGCCAGCACATTTTGACATATAAGCAGTGTGCTGCTGTCTGTCAGGAGCAGCAGGGCACCATTCCCTTGGCCAAAGGTTATCACAATCCTGTTATCTCATCCTGATTTTGTATAAGTTGTCACAGTCACCAAGATCCTGCGCACCCTGCCACAAGAAAAACAACAAGGAAACAAACCCCCAAACATACAGTTTTATTAATTATTTCAGAGGTGAATTTGCAAGCTACCCGTGGTGTTCCATCAGAAATGGTCTTCAAGAACTGCTACTTTAATAAATATTTATGAATACATCAGTGCAAACTGGATTTCACTGATGTTTAATGCTTGCTGTGTAGTAACAGAAACATCTCCTTTGGTCTGTGATCTAACACATGTACCGTTTTGTTTGACATACACACATTTACCTGGGTGGAATGTGTTTGGCAGTCAGAATATGTTATAACCTACACAAACATCAGCAGTTTGTGATGGCAACAAACGGCACAGAAATTGATGAAGGCTTTGACATGTGGAAACAATTATTCCTGTTAGCAGCCTGGTGATTTATTGATAATGGAGATATGGCATCAAAACAGCTCCTAATTGCAGTGCCAAAGATTAAGGGTAATTGCATGTAATGACTTGCTCAAGTTCTGCATGAGCAGATTTCACTTACATTTAAGCTTGTTTTCTTTTTTGGACTGTGAAGCTAATTTAACTTTTTACCTTCATAAAGCTTTTTTGTAGCCAAGGGATGTCTTCAGCTAATATTCCATGGCAGTGACATTCTTGAACTGTAAGTTCATATGTCATCACTGTTGCTTGTCATTTCTAATGACAGAGAAATACTACGTTACCATTGAAGAAAAACTAGGGTATTACTACTGTTATTTTTAAATCTGATGAAGCTATCCACTGAGCCAGCCTTACACCTTTGTAAGGCATTATTTGTATCCAGGCAGCAAACTTCTTACTCTTTTTTTGCTAATAATCTAGCCAGCAAGCTTGGATAATATTGTGATCTGCTTATGTCTGTTTTCCATTTCCTTGATACCCCCACTGCTTCCACTTTTCTCCTTCAACAAGCAGTTAAACTTTGTATTTAGCACAACTAATTGTTACAGCAGTGATCTAATACAGCTGAGAAAGAACAATGTTTCCTTGGCACACAGACGTCTTTCCTCTGAAGTCTTACAGCTTGCACTGAAAAAATTTCTTTCATGGTTAAGGTGTCTGATCTTGTTACTGGACTACAGGCACCTCTACCCCTTTTTCCTTTATTCTAATGAGATGTATTCATTTAACAGTTCATTCTATCAATAGCAATCACATGTTTATCAACTGAAATCATGGTTAACATGTTTCTTCCTTTACCCAATTGCTGTAAATCATACACATCCCCCTTTGTCTAAAGGAAGTGGATCTGCAAGTAACCAATTTTTGTTGGTACCAATTGTCTGTCTTTGTTAATTCAGGATTGAGTCCATATTTAATACATCAAATATTCTAGTATTTTAAGAGCGGAAATTGGCAGTTATACACTTCTATTTGTAATCCATACTTTATCAGTGCAAAACCCATTTCTGTTCCCCAAATCATTAAACCTACTGTGCTCACTATGGGCCTCCTACATATCCACTGAGTTCCTTCAGGTGGCTTGCATGTTGTTAGGGAAAGCATGGTCTGCACCACAGCTTGACCCTCCATGGCCATGTACTCCCTGTGTCCCTGATCCCTACCAGAGAGGGATGTCCTCACTCACATGGTGTGACAGAGTTTTTGATCTGTCTGCCACCACTCACAATTTCTTCCATCCTTTTGCCTCAGGGCTGCAAAGCTCTATGTGTTAGCAGAAGGGAACTGCAGCAGTCTCAATGCAAAGGATAGGTAGGGTATGTGTTTTCCAGGTAACTTGGTATATCCACATCAATGTGACCTGGACTGTACCAACAATCTCCACTTCATTGCCAAGGCCTCTGGTCTAAATTCTGCACTGACAAATCCAATCACACCTTGTTCTTTCAGCAATGCTCTTTTCAAAGACAAAGCGACTCCTCTAACAAGGTGAATGATCCCATCCACAGTTTTGCCTCTAACTACCACCCTGAAGCTACTTAAGCTTTTTTCCCCTTCCCAGCTAACTGCACAGCTGGAGTTTTTATTGTCTAGCCTTTTGTATGTCCTTCATCACACACTGTCTGGACTCACTTCATCACAGATGCTGAACACAGGCTTTTTGCAGCACACTCGACTCGGCACCACTTCTCTTCTGCTTCCACTCTGATCCTGTTCCTGTTCCTTTAATAATTCAACCTCTGCTTTCAAATTCACCTTTTCTTACCCTACAGAGACTAATTTTCCTTTTCCTAACTGTAATAGATTAAGTCAAATTGGTTGCAGCTCACCTCAAGGCCCATATTGCAGCAACCTTAACGTTGCCTTAGATGTACTGCTCCCCTGACAGATTGCAAATGCTTTTTCAGCCTTCCTCAATGTATCTTCAGCCCTGTAAGCTTCTTGCTTCCACACCAAAATATCTTTCAGATGACCTACATCCCTAAATTTTCCTCTGGATGGGGAGAAAGTCCTTCCCTCTTCTCCCCACCCAGGGAGCAGTCAGCCCCAGTGGAATACTGAGTACGCAGTTACCAAACAAGTGCACTGTGCATTTGTTTTCAGTTTCTGTTATTCTGATTTTCTGCTTCAGTCCCTGGCTTTCACTCCACAAGACCTGGTTCACTTGCACTCCACAATTTTGCAGTCCTCCCTCTGAGCTATTTCATTCAGGTAACTTTTGTCAACTGCAAATAGACTCCACAGGAAGGATATTACATTCCTGCCATGGCAGGGGGGTTGGACTAAAGGACCTTTAAAGGTCCCTTCCAACTCAAACTATTCTATAACTCTCTAATGTATTCAGCTTCAAAAAGATAACTCGTGTCTTGGTTGAGATGAACTTGGTTGAGTGAAACTTAAAAAGCTCCAAAGCACGATATCTATACAACACTCAGTAAAACTCCGAGTATCTCTACCAGCAGATGGCTCAGCAGGGAATCTCTGCAGCTCCCCAGAATGGACCTTCAGGGCTCACGAGCTGCCACCGTCCAGCTCTGTATTTACATTCAGGAATGGCTACTTGCAGGTGGTTTTCCTCTTGAATCCTGGAGCTGCTGTCTCAAGACAGCAATCCTGGCTTTCTTACCCTGCCTGGCTTTACTACAGATTTTCCTTCACAGCTCTCTCAACTTTTCTTTACAAGTCTGGAGCAAGGTACTCACACCTGTGCAGTGTGAGACCCAGGCCATGGGACATCACACCTACCTCCTGTTGAGCAGTGCAGGATCTATCCAGACTTCATCCATCCCTGCTGTGTGGAACAGGATTTGAGTGAAGCTGTAGCACCTCCCTGATCCTCACCCGGTGCTTCAGCAGAGCTCCCAAATGAACACGTGTAAAGCTACTGTGTAATAAAGTCATCTGAGTACTAAAAGGGAACTAAAACTGATCAGTACAATTCTGAAGGAACCACAGAATTCCACAGGCTAATACAGAGTCAACCTCAAATGGAAGGGTTGTTACAGAGAGAGCAAAAAAGAATATTGTTACACACAGCCCCTATTTTCAATGTATAAATAAACCCTACTTGACCAGCAAAGCAG
The DNA here is from genome assembly GCF_003031625.1 of Empidonax traillii. Lineage (NCBI taxonomy): Eukaryota > Metazoa > Chordata > Aves > Passeriformes > Tyrannidae > Empidonax > Empidonax traillii. Next base: position 149,955 of record NW_020955380.1, read on the forward strand.
AATGACAAGCAGTCTGTAGCAAAGTGTGTTTTACTTCATGGGCATACTCTGCTTCTTCCAAGCATGTTATCCTAGTTGCTTAGAGAGGCACTTGTGCAGAGCCATACTTAAGATTTTTATTTGCAGTGACAGAAGTGCATTCAGAGATGGAAGAAACTCATAGACTGAGGGTCTTTCCTCACAGGACACCGTGTTCCCTGCACAGCTACCACACTTGGCCACGTTTCCCCTTTCTTGCACCATAACATCTCCTCACCCACGCCGAGAGACAGCTAAAAACCATTTCACAAATAAGAGAAGGCACATGAGTGCACTTTATGGTACTTGTTTTATAAAATTACTCCCAAAAAACCCTGCCATTAGCAAAACATTAGTACTGCCTAGTCAATCATGTAGAACTGAGAAGAAGCCACAATTAAATTTTTCTGTGCAGTCATAATTTGCTCCCTCCTCATTCCTTGCTGTCAGGGCTGGCAAGCAGGCCACGATAGAGCCTGCAGCAAGCTGACCAACACTCTCCTGACTGCAGCCCAGTGCAGGGTTCTGGTGACCTACTGCATTTTTATACTGAGACTGCCTAGGCTGACTTCTTACAGCAAATAAGGGACATACCTACACACAGGAGTTGGTTATGAATGAAACCAATATATGAATGAAACAGGAAGCAGAAAAAAAAATTAATAAAAAAGAAGAAATTGAAGATATTCCCAAGTGACCACAAGGCACTTTCTCACAGGCAGTGCAGCAAGACTGTGCCTCAGTTGCTCTCAGCAACACAAACACATCCCTTTGGAACAGCATCAGTGCACTCGTTTGCATTCATCCCTCTCCCAAGAGGCGGTAAGAGTCTGAAATCCCCCTGTATTCAAGAACATTAAGAACTAAACTAAACCTTGCAATCTTCTCCCAAGCTCTGTTACACCTTCCCTCTTTGCAGCAGTCTCTCCAAAGTGCATCGCAAAGAACAAAACATGTTTCTTGTTTACGAGTGGATTAGAACTACTCAGACACCTTATCTGTGTTTAAGGACTGCTATCTCTCCCAATTTTTTTTTCTTCTTGACACAGTTTTCATTATTTCAGTCTTATTAAATGGGCCACACAGACATAACATCTGTTTTCTTGGTTACGTTCCTTTCCACTATCTCAGATTAGTGGGATGGCACAGAACTCTGGAACTAACTTACACTGAACACCGATTATCTGTAAATCACAAAACCCAGCCAGCAAATCAACACACAGAGCTCTGTCAGAGGCTCACATACCACAGCTAAACAGCAAAAACCAGAGCTGTTTTACCTTTCCCCACAACTGCCAGAAGAAAATCCTCCCCTGGCTGCCCAGGGAGGCTCACGCTGATCAGACTGTGTGAACAACCCTCACCTTGGCAGCTGGGCAGTCACAGACACCCCAACTGAAAAGGGCCCGTTCCTCCCTCTACATCACAGCCAGGCAGTGCAGGAGCCACAGCTCAGATCCAGAAACTAAGCAGAACAAACATCTTTCCATGGAAGCAATCCAAAATGCAACAGAGATAAGCACTTCCTATCCGTGTTTCCCTTCGATCCCCCAGCTGGCAACGCTTTGGAGCAGGCCCTGCACTCAGCTCCCGTGGCCCAGCTGTGCATCAGATGTGCAGAGCTCCAAACTTCATTTTCAGCTTATAATGGAAACAAACTGCATTTCCACAGCACTATCAGAATGCAGATGAGTTACGCGTTTTGTGCTGAACAAAACCAACTACATCTCAGCAGCTCTACTGATGCGCTGATAGGGCTCAAAAAGCCTCAGATCCTCTCTCTTCGCATTATCTTTAAAAAAAGGTAATTAAACCACATGGGGGGAAAAAAAGTAGGATGTTCAACCAGCAAAAATACAAAGTCCACAAAGAGAATTTCACAGTTTAGATAGGAGCACTATCCCGAAACCAGGGAATTAAGACCAGCTGACCTCAAGGTACTCACACTCATAATCCTTCATACCCACTAAAAAGTCAACATTCCTTATGGGGCTAAATTGTGGTTAACATCCTAGCTTACATTTATTACTTCTGTGCCTGCTGAAACAGATTAACCATTAAGGCAAAGCTTTAACTCTTAATTTCTTTTCCTAAAGAGGTGCTCCCCCACCTTATTTCTTTACAAATAAAATATTTACCATTCTAGAAAAAAACAACATTTCAACAATTGGTTAATTGGTTAGTTCCCAACAGTAGCACTGCCGGTCCCAGCCTAATTCAGCTAACAAACTTCATTAAATATCAGGTTTATTCCACTGAAACAGTTTTTATCACAACAATGCAGTGTAAAGGCAAACAAAGGAACTTGGTGATTCCAATACACACAAAAAAACATTTTGACAGAAACAAAGAGGAAAAGAGTGACTATAATGATGCCACTTCTTACAAAACTAGTACAGCAAATTTCATCTGTGTGTTTGCACGTGTGTGTGTTAGGAAATGGTGTGTAAGTTTAGGCTGATAAATGAATTTATACATAAAATACCCTAGAAAATCCAAACCAAGCATCAGCAGTACCAAAGACACAACTAAAAATTCAATAATCCTCAAGTGGAAGACAAAAACAAAATGTAAAGGAAATAAATTTTATTTGGTGTTACGTTATTATATAACCATTATATTTTGTAGTTTTTTGGAAGTCACCCATCCAACTAATAAGAAAAACACATCACAAAGCATAGAGTCATCACTTATTCTACAAAGAAAACTTTTTAATTCTCCTTTGGCTTGAACTAAAACACTGGAAAACAGTTTCATGAAATTTTAGACAATTGTGCCTTTAACAGACTAACAGAACTACAAACAAAAGGAAAACAGAGTCAAGTTCAATCTCAACTTTGTCCCTGAGTTTGACAGTTTACTGCTTTACCAATAAAGCAATTAACAGCTTTCACATTAAAGCTCAAACAGATAAATAAGAAACCAGGAGACAGCTTCATGGGTCTCTACTTCCTGGCCCTCCTTGCAGTTTCCTGCCACATAAAATACATTAAAAATATAACATCCCACATCACAAAACCCAGTCAACCATTACTGAACTGCTTACAGATGATGTTCAAATGAGGAATGTGTCCCTAATTTGCAAATGAGCAATCATTAAGCCATCTTAAATGTCTTCCTGATTCACATGAAAATGCACTCATATGAGATGCAAGAGACACTTGTAACCCTTCCCAACAGGAAACAAAACAAATTGGTTTAAAAATGTAACTTGTCTTCAAATGCACAAAATGCATTTATGCTAACAAAGATTTATGAGACTAGACAGCCCTTTGAACAGTGAGATCTCACATCACCCTACTTATGACACTGTAAGTAGCAGAAGCATTATCAGTGTCCAGCTGGACTGTAAGACTAGACAAGGCAGCAGGAATTCAAGCTCATTTTGCAGGAAAAGTACTTTAATCTCCAAAGCACTGCAAGTGCAGGGCTATACAAAATATCTCATTCAAGTAGTTATAAAAATCCACTATACAGATTGAATTACTTCCACAGCAAGGTCCCAAAGACATACCCTAAGAAACAGTCCACAGATTCAATTATCTTGACTTTTTTTGTACTATGAATGAGTAAAGGAAAAGAAACTGGACAATTTACAACAAAGAAGTTTCAACACTGCAATACATGGAGCTGTACTTCATAACAGTGAACAGCGAACATAACAGAAACTCCACACCTGACAGGAATGAGGAAAAAAACCTGCAAGACCACTCAGAAGAGAAAAATTTAAAAGGCAAAGATCTGCCAAACTCAATTAACAGGACAGAACAACGTAGAGTTTGTTTGATTTCAATAGATTTTATGACAGCTTAAGAAGAATCAGCAAGTCTCTAGCTACGCCCTTCCACTCAGGCAGTAGAGACGCTGCCCTCAGCTGAGGACGTGCACCGTTCCCTTCCACTGTTTCATTGTGGCTTCTCTGCGATCACTTTTCAATCACCAAATTCCCACATGGAGTTGCTTTGGCAATATTTTCCAAGTGGGAATTATCAGAGTTCAGAAAATATTCCTGATTGCCAAGCTGGTAGGTCGTGATAGTAGAGAGCCTTTCACCCTGGGCACTGTGGCCGCCTGGATGAACTCCACAGTGCCAATACAGTGATTTGTTGCTTTGTTTTAGTTGGGGTTTTTTGGGGTTTTTTGTTTTGTTTTGTTTTTAATCTGAGGATCTGCAGAGCTGCTCCATAATTAAACTAAAAGCTTTCACCTGTACACGTCTGAGCAGACATTTTTCACCGCTTGACATTTTTTGGGCCATCCAAACACTGCAAAGGGAACACTGATCATTATAAACCTGCCCCTTGTACATCCTGAAGCTGCCAAATCCAGATCTTAGACCAGCAATAAAATACACCATTAGTAAACCTAAACCAGCAGCCTAAAATCAAACTTTACAACTGCTGAATGCCTAAATTTCCAACAATTCAAAAAAAAAAAAAAATCAATCTGAAGTTCAAGACTGAACAAGTAAGGGAACAAGATGTATTCTCTATCCAACAAAGAAAGCTTCAATATGCATAAACCCTAGTAAAAAATCTTAATAAATACATTTAACATTCAGATTTTTTTACAGATAAAACAAAATAATTTTTATTGAGACAAATGTGTTCATGCTGGCATTTAAAATCTCAGACAAAACCAAAAAGCAGTGGAATGAAAGAAGAAACTTTTATGATTAACCTTCTGGAACTTCAGCATTAGTGTGATTCTACTTAACACCTTCTGCAAGACACTGCTCAAACCCTCTTTCTCCTTTCAGCTGAGGCTTTTTTGACAAGTTAATCAATGCCCTCAGAAATGAGGGATATGCTGAATGAAATAATCCCACAGAGCCAGCACGGACACCTGCTGTGCATTCCATTAATTCACTTGTAAACGTCAGGACTTTCTGTTTCCCACTTTACACTTCAAAACACTGACAACTCAATCCCTCTGCACCACACTGTGTGCTCCAGCAACACTTACTTACATTGCTTTTGGTCCTTGCCCCAGTGTTTTCCTCAGCTCTTGGTTTGTTTAATGGGTATTAGTGTTGAGTTTTTTGGGTGGGTTTTTTTTATCAGATCATTTTCTCACCAGTTAAGCAGCCCCTCTGTGCCAAATAAGGGCATTCTTAACTACACTTTATGATATAAACCACATCATGCCTTCACACACACACTCCCCATGGGTAGGAACAGGAGCTCTCTACGTGAAGTCTCAGCCAGGTTATGTCAGAAGGTGCATCTTAGATCTTCATTCACTACCCACGAGGCTGTTTGAAGAAAAACTTGGAAAATAATTGTGGATAAAGAGAAAATTACTCATCTCTCTTTCACTATACTGATCAGTTCAGAAGACAAAACAATATTCAACCTTCTACATCGCCACTCCATTATCAGTGCTTCCAAACATGTGTGGAAACCTTTTTCCCCACACAGATCTCACGGAAAAAAAATACATCCCTTTACCACAAGCACATACAAGAACTGTTCTGCACGGGACACATCACGTTCCTTTCTTCAAATAGCGGGAGAGGAACTGGCTTCTGACAAAGTGGATCAGCTTGGTCTCAGTGCAAAACATCGTCACAACGGTTGCTGCAAAGCACAGAGCGCCCACACCGATGTGGAGCAGCCTCGCCATCCACCCCTTATCACAGCACAGGAACCCCTACAACAAAGGACACAAGCAATTGCAGGAAAACCAGTCAGCACAAAGGAGATTTGTTGTCTCAGTAAAAAATAAAGGCCCAACACCTCTCTTGATCATTCCAAAATATAAAGCTCTCCCTTCTCAGGCATAATGGATTTTCAAGCTGTCAAATTTTTGTACATTGAAAAGGTACCATCTCTGTAATATTTAGCCTATGCAATTACCATCTTGTAGTCTAAATAAATGTGCTCTTAGCAATTTTTGGTTTTGTTCTTGTTTTGGTTGTTTATCACTTTTTTATTACAGAATTTTTTTGTGCTACTGCAAAAGTTCAGTTACTAATAACTAAGAACACATTTCTCTACAGACAGAAGAAATGTTTTAAAATTTGTTTTACTTGTCAGATACACCTTGTGCAGGTGGCAGAGATAACTCTGTATCAAAGATTAAATCTCTTAATAATATATCATGCCTTGCCTGTAACGGAAACCTTCCGGCCTACCCTTTTTTCTTAATGCTGTTCTCTGCCTGCAGACGCAAAAGTCACTCATGCTCACAGTGAAAGTGAAGAGAAAGATGCTCACCTCTGAGAAACCAGTGATGACTCCACTGATGATATAAACCAGCAGCAAAAAGGGAGAGGGAAGCAAACCTGTCAGAGGCCTGTAAGTGCTTTCCTTGAAGAAACCATAGATGTAGTGGATGCTGTGAGTGATTCGAATGCCCATGTTGAAGCAGTTGGCAAGGATAAAGCCTACACTGCCATACCAGTGGGTCAGGAAATAAGAGATGCACAGAAATATGAAGGACAGGGCCAGCATAACGAAATTGTACCTAGGTAAAAAAACAAACAAACAAAAAAAGGAAACAATTTAGCATTGCATGAAGTTACAGCATTCGTTTACTGCACACTCATTGCAGAGAGCAAAATTTAATAACGATCATTAGTAATGTAAAAACCTGTGGATTTTTTGTTACTTTATTTTAGGAATGCATTAAAGACAATAAATGTTCAACAACATAAAAATGACGCTATATTTTGCTCCAAACAGTGGCTTGGAAAACAAGTTCACATTTTAAAGGGGTCATGGAAGCAGCCCTTGCAAAGTCAAAAAAGATCCTACTTTGGTTGTGGAAAAAAGACCTCACTGAAATTAATTTGGAAGGGCCACATCAGGGAGAGCCTGAACATAGAATCAAGAAATAATCCAGGCTGGAAGGGATCTCAGGAGGTCACCTAATCCAATCTCCTACAAAAGTACATAAACCACTGAATTCACATCCACAATTTAGATCATTCCTAAGTGTATATACAGTACCTGTACATGACAAATTTTAATAGCTGCAAACTTTTAGTAAGTCAAACGACTGTTTTAAAAGTATAACTTGAAGTTCATGTGTACAGAAACACACACTTAAATTACTTTCCCAGTTAGTGATGTACTGTAAGCTAATTTAACAACCTGCATTTCTTAATTTCTGACCTTTTTACCCAAATATTTAACGTTTGCTAAAGGCTCTACGTCTAAATCTAAGTGCAGACAGCCTAACCAGGAGTTGCTTTTCAGTGGGGCAGGATATTATTATGCCAATTTCAAAAGCACCCATTTCCTTATCAGATCAGCACAAATAAATTAACAGGAATACTGTGGGGACATTTTCCTACCTGTCCACCTCTTCTTTACACATCAAAGCAGATGTAAAACATTCTGTTACCCCATTGACAGCAAGAAATAGGACATACAGCGAGTAACACCGGAGCAGATCTGGACCTAAAAACATGTCAGAAAGATAAATAGATAAATTCCTTGACTACTTTTTAAGGTTGGTTTCTTAACAAATTACCCTGCAATATGTAGAAGATTGATACCATTATGTAGTTTAGTGCTATTTTTAAAAAAAGTATTATTGTTCCTATGCTAAAAATATGAATTCTTTGGGTCCCATTCATTGAATGTGGTTTTTCTGTTTTAAACAGCTGAAGTCAGTAATTGTACATCATGGCTTAGTCAAATAATCCTTTAAATGTTGTGTTCCAACAATGTGATATTGCAAGAGGGTAGAGTCCCAAAATTCATCCTACTTCATTAGAGGTCCTCAGCATATTTTAGTTTAAGGGACTACATATTAAAGACACTCTCACAAAGGCACAAGTTCTGGATTTCCATGAGCTTAGTCAAAGATTTCAATAGGGATTTTACAAGGGGGAAAAAAAAAATCTGCTGATTTACAAAAAAATAATAGCTGAGGTTTTTCTTTTTTTTAAAAGAATGGCTTTTTTTTTTTTTGCCAGCTCTAGAAATCTTTACCTGTTCCTGAACTCAGCATTGAGCCTCCATAAATATCCAGAGCCAGCTGAGAATAGGCATAGCCAAAAACAGTGATGGTAAGGCCAATCAGGAGCACAAGCTTCAACAGCAATTCCAACACATTTGCAGCCATAGCAACATCATCCTGAAAAAAATGTAGTCGATTACACAAATCAGAACCCATGTCATAGTCATCTTCCCACAGAAATGCTACCTCACAGAAAAAATAAATCAGTTTGCACAGTGTAAAAAGGTGTGAAACTTATCCTTGGTTATTGCATTATCCACACACATGGTCTTAACTTGCAAAATTTTTTATATATTTATTATCCCATTGTTTTTCCAGTTATGATATCAGGTACACTGTATATAAAATATACACACAACCCTCTTAGCCCACCAGTGACCTGAAGCACAGGACTGAACTGTGTGCTGATGTGCAAGTAGCAGGATTATCACAAGGTCAGCCCAGGCTGACCTTCATGACTGATCAGGAATATCACCTTTGGAACAAAGCTCCTATTCATTAATATCCAGCATACAACTCAAAAGTGCAAGAAAAACACAAATATTTCCTTCCCAAAAAATCGCACTCTTCAGAAACATTACTTAACAGCTATTGATATTTTCAAGTATATCAATAATTTATTTAATAGAAATAGTATGATTTTATGGTTTAAATAATGGAAATACACAGTACAGCAGGCTTTACATCACAGAGTTTGGAGGACAGGATGTTCACTTCATTGGCACAAGCAATACTACATCACTGCATATTTTAATTTCTATTTCATTAGCATTTTACCTATTCTCTTTTCTTTTTTTGGTCCAGCCTCACTTGACATTTTTTTCTCCACTTGAATTTTTCAATTTTAACAGCCTCAATACTCAAACACACATTTCTGTCACGTTTTTGTGATGCAGCTTATCTGTAACAAACATCAAGCATCTGACACGTAATTAATCCAAAATAAACTTACCTGCTTCTGATCCTTCACAGCCTTCCCTCTTTCCAACACTTTAGCAAAAAAGACATAAAAACTCTCCTCAATAGGCAAAAAGATAAACCTGGCCACCAGTGAACCAAGATTATTCACGATATCATATACACCTTGGAAAAAAAAAAAAGGCAGCAATTTGTAATTTTTACATGCATTTTAATTCCAAGTCTTTAATTACAACGTGAATTCTAATTTAACATCTCCACTAAGCAGAGAGAAAACAAACGGAATTTAGTGCAACACTGAAGCAGTGTTTTCTAAAGATTCTGACAGTCACAGCAACCACAGCTCAAAACTGCAAGGCTGGCTCATAGATGGCAAAGGAGGACAAAAGCATCAGCTACAGATGCGAATCTAATAACAGCACCAAACCAGGTTTAAAATTCTTACTGCAGAGGAATTGGGAGGATGATCCTGAGACATTTCACTGAATGAGAACAGGAAGATAAGGATTTATTGATACAGAAGAAGAGAATGATATGTGTCTAGTGAAAGTTATCCCTGTCCACAGCAGGGAGGTTGGAACTAGATGACCTTTAAGGTCCCTTCCAACCCAGGCCATTCTATGTTTCTGTGTCTTAAATCAAATTCTTTTCTCCATCTACATCAATCATTCTCCAAAATGTATCTCAAAAGTCACAAAGGCTTTGAAATGTTCCCAGATTTTCAAGTTATCTTCGAATACTTTAGGTCATTTTCAGAACCATCTTCAGAGCAAGAACTAAGAAAACTGACACCATTCCACAGCACCATCACACTTACCTTGATCTCCAAAATTTAACACGTTCAAAAAAGTCATCACATATCGTTCACCTGTAAGTTCAGGACAAAAAACTTAAGGACAAGTTCCTAAACCTTTCTCAGTACTTGTTCAAGGCACTTGTAATACTAAATATTCAACAAAGTCAAATGGAACAGCACCAACTTCAGATTACCCTAAAAAGCTTCACTCAGGTTGAATGGTGCCTCCCCCTACCCCATCAAGCCTTTGGAAGCTCTAAGTCCATTTTGTAAGGAGTGTTCACGAGCCCTTCCCCACCACAACCACACGTAAAGCCTCACCCTCTGTCAAAATCTGTTTCAAGAAGGATTGTTTGAAGAAACTCCAAGTCAAACGTGCTTCCTTCCAGTTAACAAAGGTCTGCAAAAAAAGTACTGAAATGTAATAAAAATGATTGAACCTAAAGAGTAGAAATAGAAAATACAAAGCCAGTGCAATACTCTGGGCAAGCTCTAACTGGAGTGAGGAGGAAACCCCCTGTATCACCGTTTCTAACCATCTCAAATATTACCTAAAATATTGTTTAATTCAAGGACCAATATAACTCTGATCTGGCACAAACTTATTCCCTTGCTGAAAAGCACTGTCGTTTCAGATAAAGAACCCAAAAAAGCTTTCTACAGAAAACAGTAATTAGAGATCAGCAAAAGCCACATCCATGCTGTTTAGCATGCCAATATAACTCCCACCATCACTGTAGATATAAATTGCTAACTGCTCTTCAAACTGTCCTCCTAAGTCTTGCATCCAAGAACCATCTTTATCTTTTCCATCTATAAATCTTTTTCAGAATGTTGTCTTCCTTGCTGCAGCTTTTCAATCTTTCTTTGCCTTGCTTTTGTCTGAGAGATATTTGAGAACCTGTAGGATGCTGTGTAGCACCATGGTTATTCTGTGGAAAGGTCAAAGCACCAAAATCCATTGTAAAATGATTCTGGTTTCTTTCCTGCCTCAGATCCAGTGATACCCTGCACACTGTTCTGTCTCCAGTTAATGTTTTTTAATATCTTTGCACAAACCAAGTCAGCACAACAAGTGCAAAGAGTTCGTTTTTCTGACAAGGATTCTACTGATAAAAGCTACAAACTGGATTTTTATGTATTTTTTTTTCTTTCTTTTTAACCTGCCATATCTTCTACAGTGCAGAAATAGCCCCAAAATCACTCAATTAACTCCACTGTCTCAAAGTTATTTTCAAAATAAAAGATTTTAAGGAAGGGGGAGGGGGAAATCAAGAAAAACTGTGCAACCTACCTCATCTTCCACAAAGTTAGGTAACAGAGCTTTCACTCTAGCAACTGGAAATGACTTCTTTGTTGCTTCAGGTGATCCCAAAAACATCACAAAATAAGTTACATAGCACATCACCAGAACAGTGGCATATAAAAGCTGGAAAGATTGGGAAGGAGAGACAAAAACCAAAGAGTAATATAAAATTAACTTCCAGATGTCGATTTACATGCTAGAATTACATCCTAGTTGCAAATTCGGTGGAAAGAAAATGTAAGTAGTCCTTATTCCTGTCAAATACTAAACTAGGTAAAGACTTAACACCTCTCAAGAATGCTATTGATCTCTCTTTTTTTTAAACTGCTGTTATCATAGTCCTTCGCTAACTTTCATGTTTTATTCAGCATTTTTAGAATGATTATTTAAAGTCCAATTACAAAGCAATTATTCACTCAATCAAAAATCAAATTGACAGAGTAGCTACTGTCTACATCTCTTACTTCATAGAATCATTTCCATCTTCCATCGGTTATGAGCCACCTCCTACAGCCACTGCAAAAAGTGAATAAAAAAAAAAAGTAACCTGCTGTCCACATCTGCAGTGGACCACATTTTTATTTCTAGGTGAATTGATAGTACACAGGCCACAACCCTATTTTCCAGGTGCCTTCTTCTTTGCACTAAAGAAAAAATTTTAACCTGAATACATCTCACATGATTAGCAGTTCCTGATAAGGTGAGACAGGTTGGTGGTACAGGCTGATAAAGTTGCGCATGATCAGTCTTCTACAGAAGAAGATTCTACAGAGTAGAATCCAAAGTCTAAGAATTCTGAAGCCAGATGGGGAACAGAGTCTTCAAGCATTAGAAGATGCAACTCATTATGAAAAGAGTCCCCAAAAAGCTTACACAGAATAACATAACTTTATTTGTAAAATGTGCCTTCACAGCCTGAAGGTCCTTCCTTGTACCTCCATTAAACTGCTCAAGGCACCAAGTCAGTAACAAGGATCAGCAAAATACTAAACACAAGTGCTAAATCCTAAACCTCCTAAGAGCTTTTTCCCCTCAGCTTCCCAAAGTACTTTAGCAGGCTAAATGTCGAAGGCAAATAAAAATTCAGGTGAGTGAAAACACAGAAAACTTACCTGAGCCAAGGCAAAAATGTAAAGGCCCCACTGAGGGTAAAGGATTACTAAAATAACTGTCAAAATGCATTTTGACACCACTGAAAGGCTTTCAGCAATTACCTTCAAGAAAGAAAACAGAGAAGAGTTATTTTCTACCACGTACACAACCTTAAAATATATTAGTTTAACACACAGAATTTATGTAGGAATGTAGGACTTTTAAAGTCAGTGGGACTTTATGACAGTTTCTTTCTGCTGAGCTGGTCAGCTTAAACTGTGATTTCTCTGTAAATTTTCTATTCTTTCATTTCACAATTTCTCCACTGCACTTTCCCAGTCCTTTGTATGGGATAGAAAGGAGAAAGCTTTGCTTGAGACTATTCTCAATTGCTACATTTCACAGTTTTATACCAACAATCCATTGAAATGCAGAATTGTGGAAGCAGTGTGCCTCTCCCTCCAATTAAAACTTGTGATTAAGCATTTAATTAATGTGATAATTTCTAAATAAACCAACTTGCTTCCTTAAATGGTTACAAATTCCTATCTGTGTTACAACCACGCCACACAGTACTAAACAGGACACATGGGGGGGGGGGGTATATGCTTGAATATACAAAGACCTATGTCAGTTGTATGTTCTTTTCAACAGAAAGATAATTCCCCCCACGTGCACACACCCCCTGTACTTTACTAACCTTAAGTCTCACAAACAAATGCGCTTGTGCTAAAACCCAGCACGGTTCTCCCAGAAGTTCAATAACTGCAGACAGGCCAAATGCCACCACACCAGCCTGATAATGAGGAACCACAGAGGGATCAGGGACTTCAAGCAAGTGTAGCCAGACTAAGCCCAAGAAAACAGACCAAAAAACACCAAGAGGGACTCTAAAAAGTTAACATAAAAACTAATTACTACAAATGTTACTTCAGCAGGGGGGAAAAAAAAAAGAAAAAAAAAAGAAAATTAAGATTACAATATCACATATGGCCATAATGATTACAAAAAAAAAAAAAAGACCCCAACGAACTAATTTCTGTTATTACTACACCAAGAATGTATTATCTTTTTTTGTTGTAATGAACATGCTTATGTCACTCTTTGCAAGACACAAAAAACATTTTCCTGACTTGTCTATTTTCTACTCAAGCTCCTAATATAAGGTCAAATATCTGCATTCTTGTGCCCTAAGACCACAAATTCTCATTGTTAAAAATTTAAAGTCTGTGTTTACCAGGGCTTTGTCAGACAAGCTTTGATGGTTCTTGCTCTAACAGATAAAGATGCCACTGCTCCAGCTGCTAATCTCACCCTTCCAGAAATCACTGATTCTCCAGAGAGCAACACCACAGTGAGGATAAGGAAATGCCTGTGTGCCCCTCAGCTGTGCCAACTCTGCTCTAGCTCAGAGCCACTTCCGTCAGGAGTGCAGCTAAAAAACCAGGCCAGGCACAGGAGTGCAGATATGCATTTCCTTCTGCTGACACTGCTTCAGGAACACGGAGCTTCTGGCAGAGCGAACAAAGTTTAACATCACTGCAGCAAGATCTATTTGACCCTCACATTACCAGACCCCTAAATGAAACTCCAGGTTAAGCAACAGAACAAATGGCTCCAGATAACAGCTTTGGCAATGCACTTTCCCACGTGCTCCAAGAAGAAATCTAGTCCATAAATGCTAAAACAACAGTCTTGACCTGCTTCCTGCATCAGTCCTGAAACACGACTATGGTTTCTAAATGCTCAATGCTAAAATAATTACCTTAGTAAATAAACACTTCCTCTCATTCTGTGAGCTCTCAGATAAGAATTAGAAATGAATTCTAAAGAAGTAAACTTGTAGAGGTATCTTACGTCAGCCACAAGAGATTAATTGTTTTGGTCCAATTTCTCTTTGTACTTCCACTCAAACAAGCTCTGCGAAACGCTTCCCTGGCAAGGAAGACGACTGTGGAGTACAGCAGAGTCAGCCTAAAGGAGGTGAGAAGGAAAAAAAAAAAGGAGAGAAAACTATTTCTTTACTTACTACTGAAATCCTTCATGCAATAGCATCACAGGATTGCATGACAGACAGACAAATCTTAACAGGTATGCAAACATGGTGATATGAGCTAAATTACCACCTCTTCCTAAAACACAAAGATGTAAAGTAACTACATGTGATTACTGAAATGGCAAAAATACATGCTACAAACCAAAAATACAGAGAAAAACTGTATCCTATGGGAACAGCATGGCTTTTCCTTTGCAAGCTGATGGTTTAAACATGGAAAACAGGCCAGTGCTGCCAGTGTTTCAGGGCAAAACAAAACTGGGGAAGCATCAAATAATCTAACGCTATGAAACATCCAAAAGTAGATTAAACAGCGTTATGCAGAGCATTACAACCAACACTAAACAGAGCCGAGATGCAGACGCACAAGCACCGTCCCAAAGCCCTCCTGGCGATGCCTCAAGGATGTCCGGGGACCAGAGGGTTGGATGCGGGGCACGGGTCGCCTGCCCGGGGGCTCTTCAGCCTCCTCCTCCTCACCTGACATTGACCACGCCGATGAGCTCCCTGGAGAGGTAGCGCAGCGTGAAGGCGTTCAGCGCGAAGGTGACCACCCGGAACAGCACCTGTGGAAGAAGCCGCACGGGAAACACCTGCGGGGCACGGCCGAGCAGGAGCAGGAGGAGGAGGAGGAGGAGGAGGAGGAGGAGGAGGAGGAGGGTTGGGGCGGCCCCGTACCTGCAGCAGGGCGCTGGACGAGGCCAGCCGGGCGGTCTGACCGAGCACCTCCTGCGCCGCCATCCCCGGCCCCGCCGCAGGAAATGGCGCGGCCGCCGTCGCGCCGGATCCCGTCAGAGCGGGGGCACCGCCCCGACCCGGCCCGGCAGCACCGGGGGGCTGAGGGGACTCCGCCCCGGCGGCTCGGATGGGGTTGAGGGGACGGGGCGAGGCAGGACGGGAGTGGCCGGTTCGGCGGCGCTCGGGACAAATTGGGAGCGGTCCAGGAGCTCCAGCACCCGCCGGTGCCAAAACTAAGCGCCAGCCAAGCAGGTGTGCCTCCAAAGCCACCCCTAAACTCCACGCTGGCTTAGGGGAGGAGATACCCTGGTAAATAGTACTTTCTGATAAGTGCTGTTTGTTTTTTTCCCAGAGATTTCTGGAAAAAAAAATCTCCGTGCGAGTTCCATCAGTCCCTTTCTAAACTTGAGGGCAAACCCTCCAGCCTTCCCTGACCCGAAGAAAAAAGGCAAAAACAGAGGTAAAACATGCTGGCTGCGGGACCAACAAAGGTTCTTATTTCGTTCTGTAGAGAAGAAAAAACAAAACAAACAAAACCCCCCAAACACAAACAACAACAAAACCGTAAAACAAACACCAAAAACCAAAACAAAACCAGCACAACCACAAAAACAAACAAACAAACCCAAATAAAATCCACCCAAACCACAAACAAAAAAAAACCCCCAAACAAATAAAAACCCCAC
The DNA here is from genome assembly GCF_003031625.1 of Empidonax traillii. Classification (NCBI taxonomy): domain Eukaryota; kingdom Metazoa; phylum Chordata; class Aves; order Passeriformes; family Tyrannidae; genus Empidonax; species Empidonax traillii. The sequence continues at coordinate 165,536 of NW_020955380.1, forward strand.
CACCCAAATACAACCCATCCCCAAAAGCCACCACACCTTCAAATAGCAAAACACAATTTAACCATAACAGATCAAATTTGGTAATACACTGATTTGGAACCTTGAAAGTAAACAAGACTTGGTCACCTCAGACTCATTTAAAGTCTGCACAGTTCCAGATTATTTCAGATTACTGTTTAAACAACAATATATAAAAAGAATGTATCTTCCATGTTACAGAACATTCCCTTCAAAAGCAAGGCACTTCCAGCTCAGAGGTCACATTTTTCTTAGCAGTGCTACAATTGAGATAAAACTTCCCAAGTCTAACCCCAGCTGTTAGGGCAGGGGGCAGGAAGTGTCTGAGCCCTATTTGATTTCAGCTTCATAGTGACAGAATATGAATTGCAACTGTTTAAATCAAGGTCTTAAGAGAAACTAGATAAGCAACCAAAATTTTTCAAGTTCATGCAAAGCAGCCATGTCTCCATCAATTGTCTGCTACATAAAACCCCCTCCTCCTCTGAGCCATTTCATCCACTACTTTTTTCCTTCCATGTTCAGAGTAGTTTTCCAGGTTTTTGGTTTCATTTTTTTTCCCTTTGGTCATTTTTCCTAATAACATTATTTAACTAATTTGGAAGTGATGTATAAACATAAAAGTGTGTGGCATCCTATGATAAAAACAAACAAACAAGAAACATCACAAAAAAACCCCCAAACTTACAAAAAGGGGTTATTAACCCATTGTAAAGACAGGGATATGGGGACAGAGAGGAGAAATTAATCTGTGTTGGGTAATTGCAGAGATAGATTTTGAGTCACAGAAGAGTATTGTAGCTAGAGGGGAGGAAACATTGCCATTCCTTTTTCCTTTAAGCAGTTTTCCACTTCTCAAATGGAAAAAGCAATTTAAAATATTGTCCTAACTCAGGCTCTGAAGTTTTCTTGATGACAATAGTGGTGACAGCAGAAATCAAAATACTTCTAGCATGTCATGGCTTGTGCAGCCTGTTCTAATGCTTGAGAACCCTTTCAGTGTAAAATTTTTCCTATTATCTTGTCTAAATCTCCCCTGGCACAACTTGAGATGGGTTCTTCTCATCCTATCACTTCTTTCTTGGGAGAACAGACCAACACTCACCTGGCTACAACACCCTTTTGGGTAGTTGTAGAGAAGAACATGGTCTGCCTTGAATCTCCTTTGTAATTTTGATCAGTTTTAAGCTACCTCCTACAGCCTCTCCTCATAACTCTTGTTCTCCAGACCCTTCACCAGTTTCACTGCCCTTCTCTGGACACGCTCCAGCATCTACCAACACTCCACTATGACAGACTCATGTTCTTCTCCATCCACATATAAACATTTTCATGACACAAGTAGGTAACTTCAATAAAGCATGAGAAATCAACGTGCTAACTGGAAGCAATTAATTGTCTGACCTTTTCGGGCATCTGCCATGGGCAGAAGGAAGTGGCAACTCAGTGATGTTTTGTTGGACAGTATGGCTTGTCACCTCATAAAGACGAAACAGAAACAGCTGCGAAGCCCGAGGGTGGTGGAAAAAGACGGGAAACAGCGGTAACTTGAGCTGGGTTTTATAGGAACCAGCTTTGCCCCTCGGCCCCTCCGGGCACTGACGCGGTTCCGCCGCCAGGTGGCGGCACCGGCCCCTTCAGGGCCTGAGGGGACGCGCCGGGGCCGCTCCCGCGGCGGCTCCAGGCCCTGCCCCGGGCTGTGTCCGGACTGGCCGGCTCGCGATCGGAATGTGGCACAACACGAGTCCAAATCAGAGCAGGAGCAGTGTTTCGTAGAATCATACAACGCCCTGGATTGGAAGGGAACCTTTCAGAGCATCTCGTTCCAACCCCCTGCCATGGGCAGGGACGCCTTACACCACACCGGGTTGCTCAGAGCCCCATCCAACCTGGCCTTGGACACTTCCAGGGATGGGGCATCCACAGCCTCTCTGGGCAACCTGTGCCAGTGCATCACCACCCCCACAGTAGATAATATTTTCCCTAATACCTCGTCTAAATCCACTCTCTTTCAGTTTAAAGCCATTTCCCCTTTGTCCTATCACTCCATGCTCTTGTAAAAAAGTCCCTCTCCATCTTTCCTCTAAGTTTCCTTCAGGTGCTGGAAGGCCACAATTAAGTTACCCTGAAGCCTTCTCTTTTCCAGGCTGAACAACCCCAGTTCTCCCAGCCTTTCCTCATAGCAGAGCTGCTCCATCCCTCTAATCAACTTGGTGTCCTTCCTCTGGACTTGCTCCAACAGCTCCATCTCCTTCCTGTGCTGGGGATCCCAGAGCTGGATGCAGCACTGCAGCTGGGGTCTCACCAGAGCTGAGCAGAGGGGGAGAATCCCATCCCTCACCTGCTGTCCATGCTGCTGATGATGCAGCCCAGGAAACAGTTGCCTCTCTGGGCTGTGAGCACACACTGTCAGCTCATATCCAGCCTCTCATCCACCAGCACCCCCAAATTCTTCTCAAAACATAAACTGACCTATCAGTTAAATCGATTTTATTCACAACCATGTGTCAGTACACTAAACGACTGAGTCAACAGAAAATGCTGACATTTAGTAATACCATATGAGAATGATTATAACTTTAAAAAGGACCAAGTTAATGAACCTGGCACACGGCGTCACAGCAGTTTCACGAGAATGTGAAAACAATTGCTCTCCAATTCCAACACAGGCAATGCCCACTTAGACCATTTGTGCATCCCCTCATCACAGCATGTCTTTTTGTTGTCCTGAAGCAACTGTTTGTGGCAGGATACTCTAAAATAGTTCACTTTCTTTAACAGCAAAGAAAGCAAGATTAACTACTACAAAGATCTTGACTTTCAAAGTTAGCCTGCATCTGGAGCCAAACTAGTCTGGATGTTCCTCCAGCAGAGTCCCCATACACTCCTTGACTTGGGACAACAGGATAAACCCGTCATTAGAGGTAAGTGGAACCTCTACATCAGAGAGAACTCCTTCGATCTACTCCAAAGTTTAATGCGTCCAAAAAGGCCAGACAGCTTTATATACAGGCCTTAGAAGGAGTTGGAACTGTTCCTTCTGAATTTAAAAAAAAATGAAAAATCTTTGTGTTTCAATAGCTTCAATCTGTGTTTACACCTGGGGAACTTGGGGTATTTAATTACCCCATTAATAAGGTATTTCAAGATGAAAAGTGGATTTTGTTTTCAAATCACAACTTTTACACATAGATCGAAAACTTAAAACCTGTTGGAACAATTAGAGAACTTCCATAGTATCACCTCCCTCGGAGAGGAAATCCTCTTCAGCTAAAACATTATAGTTAATTTCCCTCAGGACCAAATTTCCCAAATTAACAACAAGGTGACACTGGAAAGCAGGAATCGTTTGAATCAGCACTGAGTCCTTGAAAGAAGTCTGGTCAGTTCTAACTTCTGATCTGTTCTAAAACAAAAGTCTCATTGCAGAACCAAAATCAAATCCAGTATAAAGGATTGTTAGCAATTTTTTATATTATTAAGCCAAATAAGTACTGCAGTTTAGAGTTAATAATATATTTTAATTTTTTCATTTTTATTTGTGGCTTTCCATTCTCTTAAAAGTCCCATGAGGAATCAAGCTAGAAAATCAACTGTGCTATGAAATCATAGGCAATTCTCTACTGCGGCCTGATACCTCCTGGAATAGTGCATGATGTAACACCAAATGATGGACTAGGCTGTGAGCTAAAGACTGTAAATTTCTGCAGCTGCTTTAAAAGCTTTTAGCTTTAGAGTCAGGACCAATTATAGAAACGAGAAAAACAAAAGCTCAAAACCCCTGGTGCTGCCTGAGCAACCTTCCCCCTCATCAACACCTTGTCCAGTGGCTTCAGTGCAGAGAGGCCACAATCCCCAACACCCCCAGGGAGCAGCCAAAAGCTGCTGCTCCTGCACCCAGCCCTGCTCTGTGCCTCTGCAGCTGGAGGGACAGGCAGTGAAGGCAGCAGGCCCTGAGAGCATGGACTGCATAAAAAGATGGATATGGACTGCTCTCTTCCCATCCCTCTAGCCTGCATCAGGATTCTGTCTCATGGCTGGACATGAGTTCTACTAAAGCAGAGGAGTGGGCACTCTGCACAGCTCACTTATCACAATATCCCCACCATGCTTTGTAAGGAGTGTGATGCTTCACACAACTGCCCTGCCTCTGCTACAAGTCCACACTTTGCCATTTAACTAACAAGGACAAAGTAATTTTATTATTATTTTCCCTCTTCTGCTCAAAAGTCAGCAAAGGACAAATTACATTAAGTCTGGTTTTAATTTTCTTCAGGTCTTCTTTCGAAAACAAAGCATAGAAGAGATCTGTCTCTTTGTTCCTGGTCATATAAAAGCTTGTTCCTTCACAGAAATAAGTAGGAGGTTTGGGTCAAAGCAGAGAGTCACAAGGAGACTTACCAGACTAGGCACTAAATCTCATTAAGCTTTCTTCCCTCCTCTGAGCACCCCTCTTGCATCAGAGAAATATTTGGGCTTGGGGATGTAACATTTCCAATTCTGTGCAGAACTGCAGGAAGAAAAAGAAGAGTCACAGGCCATTCACAGCTAAGGACACATTAGGAGTTAATGCTGTGCCAGATTCCCTTCCCCCCAACCAAAGTGTCCCCAGAGAGCTTTTTAGATTAATTCTTGAGGCCTTGTAGACTGAGTTAATCTCCCCGTGCATGTTAAATGGCTAAACAAAAATTTGCCTTTTCTTTTTTCTTGGCTGCCTTATTAGTTCAGCAAGGATTTCATTTATATCCTTTCTTTGGGATGAAAGAATAAAGGGGCTTTTTGAAGTATGCAGAGGAGTGTTTTATTATGAGATATGCAACATCTGAAAACACAGTGTCCCAGCTTTACAGAGTATCCCTTGACTTTGTAATGTTCATTTTGCCTCACACATTTTCACAGTGCCTTTAATGTACTGTTTATATATATATATATACCAGTTTTACTGCCCTATCAATTTCTTTTAAATTCAACTTTTATTTATTGACATATTTTATATATTAAGTATATGGAAGACTGATACTTTTTATACAAGTAAAACATAACAAAACAATGTTCAGCTCAAAGGAAAGGCAAAGAAATGTAGCAAATATACAAGTCATAGTAAAATATTAAGGATTGGATAACGCTAAATTTTCAAAAAGCATGCTAAGTTATTGAACTGCATAATTCACAGTATACTGGGCAGATTTTAAGAAATATTATGTATTGATTAGAAGAGCAAAACCAAGTGTTCTGCACAATGCTGTCTCCTTCCAATTAAGCTCTACGCTTTTCTTGGTTTCTTTTTGATTCAGAAATCTGTAACATTCAATAGACATTCTAAAAATCTACCAAAAAAACACCTCCTGGTTAGTTAATCTGGGGAAAGTAATAAATTAACATATTTTGTCTCAAGAAATGGCAAGCTCCTCGCTTAGAGTTCTTGCAAAGTTTGTACATTCCTTAAACATGCACACAATCAATTGTGCCCCATCTTTACTGTCCTATGTGATCTAAATACTAAGCATTTCCTTTGTACATATTTATATATGTTCAACCAAAGATGATTTCTGTCTTGCCTTTCTTAAGGCGAGAAATTCCAGCCATTTTTGCTACAATCCAAGTCTCTGTCTTACCTGTCTCTTAACTGGCTTAGGAAGCTTTGTATCAGTCCCTCACTTTGAGTGCTGCTGGATAATTCATCTAATTGCTGTGTGCTTTTGAAGCCTATCAATATATAAAATAAGAAAACTATTATGGAACAGCTCCCGATCTTCTTGGAACATTTATCATGTCAGCAGGAATCACAGATAAGAAGTTCTGTTGTGGATTGTTTCTTTTACCTTTTAAAACCTAACTGCCTTCATTTATTGCTCATGTCGGGTATGACAACTTCAACTATCACTATGATCAGCACTGTTTCTGGGGGGTAGGAAATCCCAAATCTTACCCACAAACCTGAATTATAGAGATGGTGATGAGTAGGTGTACATTTTACCTCCTGCCTATGCATTCTGTAGGATTAACCTCACAGTAACACTCGTCACTGCAGTTTTGGTGCTCATGCATTACTAGTGAACAGACAGCTGTGTTTTCTGGATAATACAGCCAGAGGAAAGTTAGAGAAATAAGATTTTGCAGCTGTGAGCACTTGCACTTGAAAACTCTTCACTAATTAGTGCTGGGCATTTTTACACTACAAAATCATTCCATGAGCTCCAGGCTACATCCCTTGAGAAACAAATGTACTTGAGAGAGAGGTGCAGAAAGTCTGCTAGCCATACAAACACATATGTTCACTAACACTATTTGCTTTAATAGTCTTATTAGAAATAGAAATAAGGCTCTGTTCATTAAAACACTTCACAGCTGCCAGGTATTCATGGAGAATAATCCTGTATTTTAGAAATCAACAAGAAGTGTTATTAAACTTACTTTGACCTCAGCATGATTTGTTTGTGCATGAAATAACCTCGAGACTTTTGAAATCAACACTGACAATAATTCAATGAACACAGTAAAATACGTGCAGTGGAAGGACTCGACTGGCAAGTGCTTCTGAAATGCACATTAGAGGAATTTGGATTCTGAAGATGCACTGAATGCAAGATATTCCTGAAATATATTCCAGTTTCTCTTTGGTTTTCTTCTATGAGTCACCTGGGGACTTACTTTTGAAGTAAATGGTGACGTGCAGGAGTTACACTTAACAACTGGGAGGATATCTGATGTGAAATGGAATGAGTGGTTTTGCCACCCTAAAGTAATTCAGCATCTAAGAGAAGAATCACTCAATGCAATGCCTTACAGAGGCTGAGAATACAGAATTTGTGAGTCACCATACACTGCCTTCAAATTACATTCATATGATATTATATAATATTGTGCATGATCACCTGTCAATCAGAGTTAATTATCAGTCAGGTATGTCTTGGTGTCATTCATTTCCATCTCACTTGAGAGCTGACTTTCATTCTCTACTGAAATAACCCCTCTCAGCAAGACAATGATTAGTGTGACAAATTGATGGAATAAAATACCTTCAGCTGCTTTATGGGACCTCCTCTAGCATTCATGACAACTACAGCTAAGTGGAAAACATTTTTTGGATTCCTCTTATTCCTTAGTGGCAAACAAGGAATCTCTTAAAAAAGACAGTCCCAGCATATGTTTACCTATTCAGTTTCAGAAAATCCCACATTACCCTTCAACAGTTAAATTTCATTTTCAGTACAAAACCCTGAAATGTTAGAAAAAAAACCTCACTAGCAATGTGGGAAGCAGAACTTACACTGTGCCCAGCAGAGTTCTCTCTCAATTAAAAATAAGGGTAAAGGAGAGCTCCCAAAAGGCCTGTTTACCTTTACCTTACCTAAAAATAACTTTTCAATATAGAGAAATAATATTGAGAGCCAAAATTATCTCTGCCTCTAATCCAGATGTCCATATAGTCAAGTTACTGAGTTCATTGCCTCCATTTGGATAAAAAACATGGCTTCATTAAATATCTTTCTTTTCAGATAAAAGCACAACTATTCCCTCCATGCTCAAGGAGGCCCAAGGTCATAAGACAACTCACCTTGAAAGTTGAGCTGTTCTCAGTTAACTGGGAATAAGACTCTGCTCCAAGTTTAGCTTCACCGCCATCCTGGCTGGCTCAGTCTGTAGACTTATATGGAACAAACAAACATAGGATGTCTTCAGCTCTAAGGACACCAGCTGTCCTCAAACATGACAGTTATGGTGATGGAAAAATAGAAAAGACAAGTGAGATTAGTCATCACATGAGATACCTTTCTGCAAGTCTTCAAACACAAGATCTCGTGTCATGCTAACACAACAGGAGGGGATTTCCCCAACCTTGTCCCTTAAGGAGATGTAAAGCAAAACTCTCCTCTAGCTTCTCTACTAAACAACCTTTTTTTCCCCCCAGCTTTGCCAATCATTCTAAGTTTGTGTGCTAAGCAACCAAGTAGAAAAAAATATTTCCCTTTGTTCAGCCAAGTTGTAACTGTATTACAACTGAACCACGATATGTCAACAGTTTGTCTGAACTTGAAAGAAAGAGAAATAATTATATCCACTCTCACTACTAAGATTTGGTTGAGGAGTTGATTGAGGGGTTTTTTTTAAGCAACAGGTATATTAGGCTAAATTCACAATTGGAATAAAGCCCCCAAAGATAACAGCAGCAAACTGTTGCCTCAACTGGGCTATTCACTTCTGCTTCCTCTCTCCCTCTGCAGGTTTATGTTTTAGTTGTGGGGAGTAAAAATTTGCCTATTACAATAGAAGATGTTGTCATCCATTAATGCATTCCTGACCATGCCTAAATCCTGGTGGAAAGATTGCTGGTAGTGCTGTGATGACACTTGGGCATAAATGATTAGGCAACTTACACATAAATAGTAAAGACAGAGCTTTAACATGAATAGAAAGCATTCCAGACACATTCGATGGGCTCTGTTTCCTTCCCTCGTAATTGTATGGGGTCTGAATGGGCACCTTGATGCTCATATTTCTATATTCACTATACTCTCCCTGTTTCTAAGAATTTATGCTGTGGAGAGAGTTCTATTTCCTACCAGATATTCGATTTTAGCAGGAAGTCTCTATCCCTACGTCAAGAGTCATGGTGTGACTTCTTGTCCTGTGGAAGAGAGGTTGAAAATGAACAGTCAACTCTATAGCCCATAAGAGAGTAGAAGTAACTCAACTTCAAAAACAAACAAACAAACAAAAAACAAAACAAAACCAATAATAGTAAAAAAGGTAGGCCTTCCCAGGTTTATAGGAGTTCAAAATTCTTGGAAAAGTGTATTGTCCTTACCAAAAATGTCCTTACCGAAAGGGTAAAACCGAATGAGCAGTGGACACAACTGCTCATGCCAGATCAAAGGAGCTGGATGTCCCTCTCACAAATACTGGTGCCCACACAGAGCAATGGCCATGCCTGGTAAGGAAAGCCACACCCTGGCTCTTGGATTCTCTCTTACATCTATGACCATTGCTTCCATTAAAGAGAAATACCATTAAATGGAAGAAGTTTCATCTTCCTGACTTCACAAGCATTATATTAGAAATCTAAAGGCACAGCACACAACTACTACCAATCTGGAGCCTTAACTTGTCGCTGTTACCTTTACTCACCATTCTGCAGCTTGCAGGCCATGGTTCACACCACAGTTCTTTCACCAGAAGATTTCAGAAGCCCTGTGTACTTCACCATGTGTTTTCAGACCTCCATGTCCATCCTACCTAAACTTAAAATTCTTTTCTTAGAAACCAGTAATATCAGAGTCTCACTGTAAGTCAAAGGAGTTGTTTCAGGTTTTCATGTATGGCAGAATACTCCCACTCACATCCTGAAGAATGTGGGGAGGTTCAAACAAAAGGATCTGACCACATGTCTGAGACTTAACCAGCAATGCATATCTTCTTCTGCCCACACCCTACTCCTAAAACTCAATCTGTTACAAAACAAGTTCCTTTCCATCTGCATGCAAAGCTCACTGTTTCACGTTATCACTCTCAGTAAAAGTCCAATAGAAAAAGCCTGAAATTGCTAATGACAAAGAGTTAGGGGTAACATTTGAAATCCTTTCAATCAGACACACAGAACACTGTACTGTTCCTACAGAAGTATCTAGGAACAGATGTCCCTTCTGACCATTCCACTGACACTATATCCTCAGACTTCCACTTTAATCACTTCATCCTTTCTCAGATACTAATTATACTGGGCTTTTTTCTGTAAAAATGTTGATAATGTTTTCAGATCTATATGCAGGGTTACTGTGGCCTGGGAAAGTGCTAGTCAGGAAATTATGTAAGAAATAAGGTTTATTTTGTTACTACAATTCTGGCAGTTTTCCAGATCTTTATATCACTAATTGTGTGTGATTATCAAGAAAGAAAACAGAGATCTTCTTATCGTGACTGCAATTAATTCCATTATTCAGGTAGAGAATACATATTTTGCAACAATATAGGCCCAAAACTTGAGGTGCTCTGGTAATCTGTGATGATATAAAGCAAACAATCGTTTCTGCATGTAATTCCAGATTTTTCACTAATCTTATTTAAAATTGCTCCTTTCCTTGCATGTTGTTTTTTCCAAACATGCTTTTATTCAAAGCAACACTTACATTAGCAGGATGGAATCTGTTGTGTCCAACTTCAAAAAAAAGATCAAGCCATTTTAAAATAACTTCATATTTTTGTGAATATTTTTATCACCCACTCCTCACCTCCACTACCCAAATAGAACTGCCTGCTTTCAAAAGATTGTGATTGCCAGTTGTGTAATTACTGCTCTTTATGGGTAGAACTGTTCACTTTCAAGTGCCATTTTCCTGTTTCTTCCTTGACATGACACTGTATATTCTTTTCTTTACCAAAAGAAGTGAAGTGGTTTGGGGTGTTACAGGCCACTAAAACTGAAATCTGCACTGGTGGAATTGCTTCTGAATACTTCTGTAATAAGTCATTGTAAATTTGACAATGGAAAGCACTGCCAAAGTGGTGACAGCTGTTCAAAACCTCAGATTTTGTTCTAAGCATATTACTAAAATCACAGGCTGTTTCCTGCTTTTTATGTAGATAAAAAGCACACAAACATTTGTGGGGAGCATGGGAAATAAAACTCATTCACTTTACTTGCTTTTTCACAATCGAGACTTACATTCGGTCACTTTTCCCTTCTGAGACAAAATCTTGCACCCCAGAAGAGAATTAAGTCATTCATTTAAAGGTAATTCCATTTGCCCACTTCCACAATGCAGGAGCACACAAAGAAATTGCAGCTGGGCAGTGCAGTGTAAGAGGCAAAATTCAGCTAAGAAACCAATAAGCCTCTGCTTTGCTACTACAACTACAACTGCTTTTGTTGTACCAGTGCTACTGAAGAACCAAGCACAGCTGTGTGAAAAACAAGCTCTGGGCTAATACTGGGGCTACTCTTCCACTGCCAAAAGAGCGTGGTCTTTGCTATTTTGCTTTTTGCTTCAAAACTGGAAAGGAGACACTTCTCAATATGGAGTAAAACATAAAAGAGAGAATAAAATGTTTTCAAAAGTAACGATGGGAATGGACAACACAAGAACTTTCAATACTTCACTATATTGCAGAAGGATAAGGAAAGGTCTTAAAAACAAATAAGACTTGTTGCATCAATAATTTTAAAAAGAATTATGATTCCATATTTAGAAAAGAAGTCAGACACTGGATTTCACAACCATATGTGGAAAACATTAAAGGGAAAACTGGATGGGATTGCCAAGGCAGAACAAGGCCAAGAATTGCCCTTTTTTTTCTTTGTAAACTCACCCCAAAACACTGGTGGGGGGTGGGGAAGTTCCACACAGCTCTCCTCTGCAATTAGTGCTAAAGTAAATTTGACTAGCAATATGCAAAACTGGCAGTGCTGAACTGCTACAGATTGGATTATGCTGACAGCACCACAACTACTTGGGCAATTCTGGGACAGTTTCCACTGTTACTGCCCATTTTTGGCTGGTTTGTGAATAAATAGGAAATTTCAGTCTTCTTATTCCAATGCAGTTTGTAGGACAAATAATAGATGGAAGAGCAAGACACCTCTTGGGAGTGCACAAGAGGATTTCCAAGTCAATAAGCAGTGCACATCAGCCAGTATTTTACTGCAAACTGCAGCAAATTTGTGAGTGTATTGTCAACATAGATAAAAATGAATGGCCTGAACATGCATTGTGACTGCTTTTTCTGAATGTGTGTACCAAGAATAGCAAAAGGGATCTTGCTCATAGCCCTCAAAAATATTACTTCATTATTAGTTCCTAACTTTTTGAGAAAAAAATAACACCCAGTGAAAATTTGTACCACTTAGAAAGCCAAACATTTTTTCCTTGAGTCCATCCAGTTCTGCCAAAAGGCATATGGTCGTGTTGGCACTTACTCTATCCAAACCTTCACACATCCAGAGCATCATTTCAATATTGATTAATTGTCAGAATGCTGTTATGAGACAAGTAAATAGAAATCTGACAGCCAGATGCTACAAACAGCACTGTAGTCAATCAGATCATTATATTATTATCTCATTATTGTTTTTCCCTACTAATTTCAGTCTGAATAGTATAACTTCAGTTGCATATTCTCAATAAGTATTACAATACAGTACATACCTACAGAACTAACTCCAAAAGTAAATGAATCATGGGGTTGGCAGGGAAAGGAACAAACGATTTCTTTTTAAGATAAGAAACGTCTTGGGAATTTTATTTGTAAACTATACCATGCAACTCCTAAACTTCCTTTTCATCCCAGTGTTTCCCAGATACTTTGTCCATCACAAGAGTGTGTTTGCCTCCAGAGAAAACACAGTATTTCCACTGTTCAAGCATTACAACTGGGTGGGAGAAATGAGGAAAAAGCACATTTAACTATGTGAACCTGAAAGTTTCATTTACAGACTGAAATAATTCAGAGATCCTGAGAGAAAATGAACTCCTCTTAAAAAAAAAACAAAAACAAAAATCTCATAGATGTTTTGAGAGCCACAGTTTGTACCCTGTCTTCCCTTTTGTCACCGATGGAACATGCTGGCTCCTTAAAAGGATGTCTGTGTGATACTTCCCTTCTCCAAGACAAAATATGAGAGGGGTCAAATGACTCATTATGCATCAAGACCTCACAGGACCCGCTAATGCTGCATCCCCAGCAAAAAGTGAGCACATGTAGAACTCCTCACAGTACTCCCATGGGAAGGTCCATCCTGAAGGAACTGAGAGAACAAATTGGGGAACAGACTGAAACCTGCCACTCTGGGGATCAGATTGAAAAGGCTTAGACTCTGAAAGGACAAAATACATGGGTTTAATTTACTAGTTTGCCTTCTCAGCAAAACAGCAATGACAGCTTGTCCAGAAGTAAAAGCACTGCTGGTACCAAATCCCACTCCCACTACTGGAATGAGGGTGTTGTGGCTCAGTGATCTGTGCTCATACACTGTGGAAGAAATGGGGAGCAAACCTGCTCATGTCAGAACCCCAACAAGATTTCACAACTAGTATCTTGATATTCTCAAAATCAGTTGATGGTCACATTTCAGAAGTGACAGTTGTCTCTCTCACTGAATTTTAGATTAACTACCCATGCAATGACTTTTCAGCTCTTTTCTGTCACACTACAAAACTCCAAGTATTACATATCCTGTGTATGCCCGCACAGAGAAAAGTACCTCCCATTTCTTTAAGACACATCAATACAGGCTGTGCTCGAAATGAGTCCTTATATCACCTTCTGAGGGCACTGGCTTTAAGAGATTACATAGTATACTCCTACACTGATATAAATGTAGAATTTATCTGGGTACTGGCTTCAATGCTAGACTCTTCTGCTTGCCAGCTGTTATTCCAAGAGACAGATAATATAAATAATTAACAGGCAGTACATTCTTCCAGCTGCTAATGCTGTAAACTAATTTCTCAGAAGTTATCCCAGAATGAGATTTAATACTGATTATTAGGCACTTGATAATAATGCGTGGCAAAAGGCAGACAACTGTAACAGAACAATCAGTGTCCAGGAAATGCTGATTTTTATCTGCCTGGCTTTCTGCCTTTATTTTCATAAAGCATTTTTTTGCATGCAGACAGTTTTCTGGCCCTTCTTCCCACACTTGAATTACATCTCTGTTAACAGGATTGTGTCTTCTTTAGCAATGGGGCATCAGTAGCTACTGTCACAAGCCAAGTGACATTAAGGTGTGCACTGCTGCTCAGGAACAGATGTTTCCCTCTCACAGCAAACCAGGCAGGCTGACTGTTCTATCCAAAATCTGTTCACACAGCTGGTCTTACCAAAGAGACAGCCATCAGCACCCTCAGACCCATTCCATGCACACAGGGCATTTCTGTGAGTCACCACAGATCTCAGAGGAGGAATCAACCAGGCTTTGTATTTTACACTCAGTTATCCAAACAGGTGGACCCTTCCCTGAGGCTTTCTCAGCCCTGGGAGCCACAGGAATGCCTCCTGTCACTGGTCATGATGGAAGAGAAGTTATTTCAGCCCTTGCAAAAGCCAATCATTTCATGTGGGCTTCTGAGCAGCTATTGACACCAGTGATGTTACCGGTATAGACACAGATTTGGCCATGTCTGGAAAAACAAGCCTTCCACAAATGTTTCAGGCACTCTGCAAGGATCTGCATCTCATCATCACTTGCACTGAACCCAAGTTAATGAAGACTCACTATTTAGCAAAGCGATCAGTTCGCAATTAAAATTACACTTCTAAAGTGGGAGCTGAAAATTAGCATGTCCTTAGGGGGTTTTAAGCCTGGAGTACCCAGAAGTGGTAATATAAATGGACTGGAGGGTGTTCTGGTAACCATATAATTAACAAAGACACAAAGTTCTGAAAAAATACACAACTGCAGCCCCGTGTAGTGTCTCCAGCTTTGTCCAGTCACCCAATCACATCCACCCTAGTACAGTTCTGGACTTCAATTTTAAGAGCTGATTTAACTGATTCTAATCTAGTGACATACTAGTGACTTTGTTGAGAGCATAATTAGGTTACTGCTAGTTGAAATCTTCACCAAAAGGTCTCCAAGATTGTTTTAATGTCACTGCTGATACACAGACAAAGCCAAAAATATCCATTGTTGTGTAAGAGCTAAGTGGTATGGACAGAGCTGAAGGGACTCAGTACTTGGATGTAATTCCTGGAAAAGTTTCAGGAAGCTCTTTCATTAACAGCATTAAATCAGCAGGTATCGTAACTATTTGAGTTACACAGTTATTAAGCTGATTTTTCAGTACTTACAGAAGCTTCAAATGTCTTTACTAAAACTGAACTACCAATTCTGACTATTACAAGGTTACTGAATTACATTTTTTTTTAATACAGAAACAAGTACACTGTGTTCTGGGTACCTGTGCCACTGCCTGTGCTAAACCAGCCTGGAGGCTGCACTGACCTCTGCTGAAGTTCAGCTCTGCATGACAGTATTTAAAGGTGCCGTTCTGGGGCAAATGCTTAAAGATGAGGTAACTCCTGCCTGAACTTGGCATGTTATATGACAGCCAAATAAGCAAAGTGAAAGTGTTAGTAGGTAACACCTGAACTCACTTTCCTCTTGAATGACCTCTCACTCCTGGAAGAATCCCAGATCAAAGTGTAGCCCTCGGATCCTGAAAGGTTGTTCTTTTCTTCAAAAATTGCTTTTGTATTATAATGCTGCTACCACGGAGCTGCTGAAAATTCCAATATTTATAATTATTTTCTAAACAGAAGCCAATGGATGGCAACAATAGGAATCCTTCAGCATTCTATTTAACAGAGTTTAAAAACAAAACAAAAACAAAACATAAAAACCAGCTAAGTGATAGAATTTGTTGGAACATGAGAGACTATGAACTTCAGAGGCTTATCCAGGCTACAGACTATCCAGTAGTGCCTTGCCTTTGTAGGCTTTCTCTATATGACCTTCACAATGTAAAAAACCCAAACAAAACCAACTAACCACCCCCCCCCCAACCAAACAAAACTGGGGAAAAAAGAACTCATCCCCATCCCTCAGTGAAAAGCAGCTATTATTGCTTATAAACACTGTGAGGAACAAAAGTCTCCTTCAATGAAACAAACAGCTGCAACTTAAGGTCGGAAAAAGTAGATGATACCTGCACCTAATAAAGCTCAGTGATTTCAAACACGTTCTGATTAATCAAATTGCATAATTAAGAGTGTTTGAAGTGTCTCTATCAATTAAATGCCTTTACCGGGGCCTCGTAAGATGGTTCATTTTGAACTGTGACTGGATAGAAGCTTGACTGTGCTGGTAATCCAGTTATGTTTTGGGAATTACTGTGTAGCAGTTGATTAGATTAAGAGATGAATTAGGTACCACTTGCCACAGCTACATCATTGTAGGCTCCTGTATGTGCCACAGGCTCTGCTGGAACAGACTACACAGAATAATTCTGAAGATACAGAGCGTTCCTTTGTTGTTTAGGTTGATCTGTGAATAAGCAAGGCAGGAATTTAAGGCAGAGGTATTACACTCTCTTTGATTAACAATAAACCGTAGATAAATGTCTAGACTAACACTCCAACTCTCTATTTCCCTCTCACTATGAAAATCACAACCACTCTGCAAAATTTATAGTGGGAAAAGTATATGCATTAATTGCCTTCAAAAAAGACATACTTTTGGTGGCAGGACAGATATTTGCAGCTAATTTGCTTCACATCACTCCACATTTTTCAGAGATCTCTCCTGAGTATTTTAAGAGTGATTCAGCAGTAATTCCAAAACAATTCTCATAAATTCTTTACCATGTATGGACATAGAAACTTCTCCCCCCTTTTTTTGGAGCATGCTCTGCAACTTGCCAGATGAGTATAAGATTTCTAACGGAATTTGAAACTGGACTGTGTTCTAGGTTTGCAAATGATTGATTATTTCAGTTTGAGTTTGGTAGTTCACCATTCAAGAAGAAACGTTAATGGTCAGAGGGCTGCAAGTCAAGACACCAGGCTCAGTTCCCAGGAATGTTTGAGACCTGAATTCAAGCACTTATCTATATTTTAAGTGCCTTATTTACCACTGTATACAATATACTCCACAAAGATAATATAGTACAGGACAAAGCATACTTCATACATGCACAAAAATAAACAGGTTAATAGTAAAAACTTCTAGACTCACAGGGAAATACTAAGAACTGAGTTGTCATTATCTTCTATAAAACATCCATAAATATGCAGGGGGTTGTTTTGGGAAAAAGAAAGAACTGCTGCTGAAATGAAAGCTCAGCTCTTAAATCTTCACTGATGAATGAAGGTAAGATGCAATTTTTTTCTAGGGAAACTGTAAAATGCCTGATTGCTCAACAATGAATTAAATTCTCCCTTATTTCATGCGTTGCTGTTGGATAGTTCACTCTAGAATGACACAATCTATTTGTAACTAACCTCCAGTCCTGATATTTCTACAAGGTGTAAAAAAACTGACTGCATTAAATTACTTATATTAAAATTGTGGTTTAATACAGAGTCAATTACAAACTTAAAAAAAAAAAAAAAAAAACAAAAAACAAAGTCGTCTTTGCTACTGCCAGCAGACTGATTTTTAAAAAACAAACCCTTGAAAACTGTGCTTGGTTTTGCGAAAGGAAAACTCCAGCCTATTCACTACCTGGGTGATGGTATTTCTTCTAGAGATGTGTCTGGGTTAATTCCTTGAGCAACAATTCCGCAGGCAAGAGTTATGGATTTTGGTGGCAGTAACCCATTCACGATATAAAACAAGCAAAAAATAACCTCTTTCTGTAAGTCACTGACCTCCCCAGATCCAGACAGAGGGAGAATTTAACAGATGGCCTCAAGGACCATAAGAATCAATAAAAGCCATAACCCACGAACACTATTAAACGCTCAATTTTGGGAGTGGGCATTGATTTTTATTGTCAAACTGCATTATTGCTGCAGGCACAAGATTAGTTACAGACTTCTGTGCTTTATTGATTTTGTTGAACAGCAATCAAAAGTTCAGTATTTAATGCCATGGAGCTCATACTGAAATTCCCACTTACTGCACAGAGGTTTTAATCAAGTCTTCCCACTACATATTCGCATTCACTCTGTGTAACTGCCCTGCATAAAAACATAAAAGAATGATATCATTTTGTTATCATTAATATTCTATGAAATTCTCTTTATTAATTAATTTAGTAACATTTATAGATCTTCAGTGTGCAAGGCTTTAGAAGCAGCCTAAAAACTCTGTCACAGATATTCTGTGTGACCACTCATCTTTGCCACTTGGAATCACACAAGTGTAATGAAAGATGAAGTGTTGGAAAGAAAAATTCCCTCAGTTACACAGCTCTGACAGTCAACTTGACCTTATTGCATGGGGTCCAATTAAGATCCCTTTGGCATCTAGAATTTAAATGACCGCTCCTGATCACAGCTACAGCATTGAAGACAATAAACCTTCTCTCCAATAATAATGAAATACAGTTTATCTTTGGCAAAGACAGTGAAATAACCAAAATTAATCTACCATAAAGCTGAAAAGTTACTAAGAGTTACAGACTTTGCTGTATATAAACTCTTCAGACTGTGCATAAATACTCTGGCACATATAATTAAGTGAACAGAAATTAATTCTGTTTTTATCTTGGCAGCCACATCACAATGATGATTCCTGAGAGAAACAATTTGATACTACCATAAGAGCAAAGTAACGAGAACCTGAACCACTGCTCATCCACTTTGTGAATCCACTGCAAAACTAAAAAGAGATATAAAGTGTAATTGTGTGATAGGTTCGATTTTGAGGAGACCTTTCTAGGAGGAAAAGAAGGAGTATGACTAAAAGAAAATTTGAACAACTGATCCCAAAACAGAAGGAAAGAATGGTCTTGCCCCTTGAGTCTGCATTAGAAATGTGAAAAATAAAAAACGAGCAGCTTTCTGACAAAACTAAATCATAAACACTTTCTGATGCCGAAAAAAAAGGAAACAAACTAAAGCACATGTAACACATTTTCTATTTAAAAATTCAAACCTGTTTTCTAACACTGTTGAAACTGTTTAGTTTTCTCCTCTCAGAAGAATGTTCTGTACACTGTATGTCAGGAGGTAGTTTTTGAAATTGTAGGTGGTGATAGAAAGCAAGACAGAGGGAGCTTCTGAAAAGAAGTGATAATTGGCCTCTGTACCGAGGTAAACTCCTACCCAATGCCGTGTGTTAACTACTAGAACTTACCATCTCTACAAAGTTAAAAGTTTTAACAGAAGACACATTCAGTTGTTTTGCTGTGCTGTCAATGGAGTTGAAGCAGGAAAAACTCCTCCCAATAAATGATATCTGCAATAAGCAAAAGAAAATACATTTCTGGAAAACAAAACAAGAGAGGGAAAAAAAAATAAAACAAAGATAAGAAGGAAAGGCGAGAAGTAGAAAAAAAGCTGTGAACTCCTGCCAATAACTTTAAGAAGCTTCAATTAGTTGATCATGAGCATTGACTGAGTGACTTCAGCTAAAAAGCAATCAGTAGCACAGGTGTGTAGGTGTCTCTATTGGTTCCCTAAACAAAACAGTTTGCCGAGATTCTTTATGCAGTAGCATTCCACTGCCAACTTCAGGAGATACAGGTGTCAATGCTTCACACCACAAGGACTCCTTGGATCACATCAAGAGTAACCACAGTGTGGATGACTTGGTTTATCAGTCCATTTAGTGATAAATAACAACAAAAATCTCTTTACAGCTACCTTGCTTCCTTATTGAAGTCAAATCATAAGCAGACAACTGTAAAACACAGAGAAAAGCTGAATGTTTGTACAGGTAATGAAGGATAAATCCAACTCTGTCCCACCCCCTTCACGTCACTAAGCAGCTCATAAAGGGAATCTAATGCAGCGTGCTAAGGTGATGATCAAAACCAACCTGAAAGTACCAGGGAAAACCCAAAGCTGCACATGATTGTTCAAACTTCATAGAAGAATGACTCGTTCTTAAAAGAGGTTAATTTAAAAAAAGATATTGGCAGATGATCAAGTATGATACATTCACAAAGGATGGAAAAAAGTTGTGCAACTGATAGAGATAAGGAGAAAGCAACACCCTCTTTTTAAAAGATTTAACTGCTCATACCATCAGCAAGAAAAAGTCATCAAAATTTGGCTGCTCTCTCAGACACATTCCACTTCCTTTCATCTTGAGTAAACTCTCCTCAGGCTCCCATGGAAAAGCAGCTTTCTATTGGACAGCAATAAAAACAAATAAACTGTGAAGCTAATATAAAATTCAGCTCCTTTTAAAACCTTAAAATAAGACCTATTCCCTTCCCCCACCCACTGAACGTCGCCAGACAAGAACAAAGTAGTGTTGGGTAATATCAAGCTTGGAGAAGGTGGGAACCTCCAGAGTCTTACTTCCCAGAACCAGGTTACAAGCTTTCTTCAGGAAAATGAGAGAATGATAGTTTGAAAAAATAAAAACACAGCTTCTTGCAGTCAAATTGAAGGACACTTAAAAGTCAGTTTGGAGACTTTGTACCTGAGTCACAAGCAAACTGCGACTTTTCTGTTTCATAGCACAAGATGGAAATTATCTGTGCTGTACAGGTTGAATTAATCTCCCTGTTATTTTATACAGCTGTGCTTTATAAATGAACACTTGGACTCAGAACTCACAAGATCTGAGTGATTCTGCTACAAACAGTTCTTTATATTGAAAGAAATTACCTAAACCAGCATCCACACTCTCCTTAAAACAGGAAAAATAAGACAGACAATATTACTCAGCACCATTTGCTTTTCTATCACTACTCTCTGCAGACTTCTCCAATCACGCATCCACTTTCACAAGAGGACAACATGTTATTCTCTTATTGTCTATCCCTTCGTTTTTCCAAAACAACAAAAAACATTGTCCGAATTGTCAGAGACGTAGCAGTGCAGCTCTGAGGAAAAATCCCTAACAGCAGGCAAGATTCAGACATACTTTTCGGCTAGGAAAAAAGTGCCAAAGCATCCCTTACAGAGACAAAAAGAGCCAGATTCTCAGATGCTGCTGTGCCTCCATTTGACAGTGGACCCTAGAGGAGGCTGCTCCATCATCACTGATATTTATTCCAGTCGTGGGAGTGAAATGATAACTGACACCTGGTGGGAAACGAAGCACAAAATGTCTCGTTGCCCACCTGTGCTCATACTGACATCATGCTAAAAATGCTGAAGGACGTGACAGCCTTGTCCACATTCCTCTCATAATCCCCAAAACCCTGCAGTCAGCAAGGACGAGCTTGCTGAGAAATTTATTTAGTCGAGTCAAATGCCTTTCCAAGCATGCATGTTGCCATATGGTTTTCCATGTGAGACATCTATAGCTCAAATTTTCATCTGATGCACTTGAAGACACAGAGGAATAAACACAAGCATTTTCTCACTGATGGATTCTGCCATTATTAATATTATTGTCCCAACAAGTAACTGTTATCCTCTTACATACACCTTTGCAAATGAATTTCTAAAATGACAACGAAAAAATCTGACTGGGAGCTCAAGCTCCCCATTAAACATTTCCTGTGAGGAAAAGTCACAGAAGCATCACCTGAGTGGTCTGCAGATGGCACAGCAAGATTCTGGACTTGATCATTTACTGCTGAGCATCTTTTCCGGCACCTCAGGGCTCTGCAGTCTGTGCAGATCGTTAGCAAATCACAGAACTCTTTGTTTAAACCGCAGTAACATCTCAGGCCTCATTAACGGTTGCTTTACACTCATCTGAATGACAATAAAATGTGTATCACCTGAAGATCGGATTCTACAGCGAGTTAAAACAGAGGAAGGAAGAACACTGAAAACCATTAGAAAGGAATGAAGACACTGAGGTCTTCTTTGGCTTCTAAGAAGCAAGGAGGATATTGGGAAGGAAGGAAAACACAAGTCGGTAGAAAGACCAACGCTGAGAGCACTCAGTGATGAAGAGGAGGTATTGGATATGTTCTTTACATTGAAGGAGTATTTAAAGCTGTATTTGCTCTGTAAAGAACATGAAAACCACCTAAGACAGAAATTCACATCTAATTTGAACAGATATCATTAACACAGACGCTGAAATAAACTGCAAAATATGTAAAACTGGTATTAACGTAGGAAACATTTATCTCATCACTAAGACTTACAGCAGGTGATTTCATGAAGGCTGAGGCAAGAGTACTTCACGTTGTCTAATGTCAGCTGCAACCCCCAAAAATTCTTCTCCTACAATCGTGGTTTGCTGTGGGAGGATGTGGGGGCTGTAATTGTCCCACTGAGGGTTTTTGATGGATGATTGTATGTCAGATATCTGGACCTGTGATTTTGTAAGCCTTACTTTGACTTATCATTACACTAAAAATAAAACAAAGCACTCAGCACTCTGTGAAAAAAAAAAAAAAAAGTGAAAATGCTTGGTTCTAAGAAATGCACGGCAACAAAAAGAGATTAGTGTTCATTTCTTTATGTAATTGTAAATAAAATTAAAGGCACTAATTAAGTACAGTGAATTTTACAGAAATCTTGGACTCAGAGCCACTTACTATGAAAATTAAGTGGAACAGTCAGTAGATTCTCTATGACAGGAGGAGTTCAGGAAGCTTCTTTCCTACATCATCTTTCTTAAGTGGATTTCCCTAAAGTAACTGAAAAAAGGACCGTCCCCAGATATTCACACCATTTGCCAGAGGTTACAAACAAAGCAGCAAAGCCAGACCCACTCCTGAGTCCCTGCCACACTGTGCAAAGCCTGGCACACGAACTGAAATGGGTTTGTTTTCACCTGAGGCTTTCAGTGGGTTGGTCAATATATGGTGGAGAGCAGAGCTCAATTACAAAGTTTTAAACAAGTCCATCTACCAGAGCTCTTCTTTCTGAGCCCTTGGCCTAACCTGAGTCCCCAAGCGATGAGCTGCAGGTCCACAGCAACCTTTCAACCTGTAATTTTAGTCTTGGTGTCATAATCTGTGTCATCTTTTGTTCTTAAAATGTTTTAACCACCATAAATGGAAAAAAAACAAAACAAAAAAAAAAAAACCAAACACACACACAAAAAAAAGGGGGGGGAGGGAGAAACCACCAAATACCAAAACAACAAACCAACTACCCAAATCACAGGACCTGAAACTATTTTGCTAACACTGTTAACTCTGTGGGTATCAATAAATTTATTCCTTATTTTCAAGTAAATCAGTCCCAAGCTATTTAAAGTTGACATGATGTGCACAAGTGAGCACTCTGTGAGGTAAACACATCAATGAATTACCTGAAAATGGTATTTAGGGATAGAAGTCTTACCTGCAGAGCTGCCCTATCTTCAGTAACATTAGAGAGCACGCTGACTCCTTACTGTTTACACAAAACTTTCTGCATTAGATGCTGAACTCGCAAATCCACCTACTTACCATATGTAATTTGGAGCACACAAATGCCAAGCCACTTAAGGTGCTGCTGTTTTTTATTCAGCAACTGACATTTTCACGGCATCCCCCCAACAGCACAAAGATCACCTCTCCAGAACTCAGTGGTTATCATTTAGCAGATGAGGAAACAGCAGTGGCACTGCACTGTGCTGGTGGGGAACAGGATGTGTGACCCTGCAGTGCCCACCCAACCACACACGAACACATGCTGGTTTGGGAGAGGATTTGGGTACAAATTCACACCCATCAGTACAGTGACTCAAATATATGTTGAGTTACTGCCTTGGTTTATTTTATTCCTACTGTTCTGTTGAGCATCAAGAAACTATTTGATGATATTACATATGTCAGACATATGTGCTCCATATTAAATTTGTACCCCCCCCCCAAAAAAAAAAAAGCCAATAATTTCTTTAGATTAAACTTTGGAAGAGGAAATGAAGTTGCATTCTTGGCCTTCTTCAATATAAGACTTGTCCTTTTTTGAAATACTCATAAAGCAGTCAGTTAGCTCAAGATAATGCCATATGTTCAAAGTGAAAAAACACTTCTTCCCTAAGGAGGCACGTTAGGACTACTGGGGCTGGAGAAGGAAGAAATATTTGACTCCCTGCCAGTCTCTGAACTCCCAGAACAGTGCCGGTCATGGTTCTGAGAACTGAGCTCAACAATGGAGCAGTTATTTATTTTTGTTAACTTGTTCACAGTTTCCCAACTTTTCAACTCACCTCAAGCTATATATATAAGTTTTTATCTATATAAAATTTTAGCCTTCCCATCTTTCACAGTCTGGCTACACCTTTTCCCCCAGTAGGAGTAGCATATGAGTGATAGTCAGAGTTTTAACATTCATTTTGTAGCATTAGCTTGAGTAGCAGAACCCACGAGCCCTCATGTTTAATGCATGAGGTAAGTTTTTTATTTATAATTCATTAAGTCTTTAAAACATTCACGTTTGTATCTGCCATGAAGTTCAAGACCCCAGACAGAAGCCTTTAAACATCTTTAATCTTCCAGTCCAATATTGTGATCCACAGAACTCCTTTTTCATCCAAAATTTCTGTTACCTTCCACTGATATTCTGACATGCGAGTTCCAGTCACTGCAAATACCTGAGGGGTGTGGAAATGACTGTACAGCTCTAAGTCAGGTAAGAGTGCGACTTCTTGTATCTTGAGGATAGAACATGTAAATCATAAGTAGATGCTCTCATATTGTAAAAAGCTGCTAACACTGGGGGCAGATTTGGGTGGCCAGCATGGACTATCAATGTGGCACTTGAGAGCTCAGTTTGTGGTCAGAGAACAGAACACACCAAATTAACTCCGGGCACACAGGAGGCTGCATTAGTCTGAAATTTCTGCAGTGGCAGACTGAAACTGCTCCATTCACAGAGCACACAGCTTAAATCAACAGGTAGTAGTTTCCAGTACTCTAGACTAGAATATAGCATATTTTAATAACCAAAATAACACACTCTGTTTTATAAGGTACCATTAATGGTATCATTTGTGGAGCTCTCTCAAAGTGCTTTCCTAGTATCATACAAACACCCCTCAAGCCTGGGATCTTAACCTTAATCCTGCTTGGGAATAAACAGATCATATCTTTTCAGTCCTGATTGGCAGCCTGTGCACAGGCCCCTGAACCAAACAGCATAAGGCTCCCTCTGATCCACATGGAGCAAATCTAAATGCTCAGCACAGCTGATTATATCACTCTGTTCTAGAGTTACTCATCCTACCCCATACAGCTTCTGCTTCCAGCTAAAAGCACATTTGTTAATCATTTTTCCAAGACAGCTCCTGGGAAAAAAACACAACCCTTTCTTTCTGTTGAGATTTTTAAATAAAAAACCACCAAGCAACAAATACAAGACGGGAGATACACATTTGACAGTGCTGAGATATAAATGAAGTTTATACTTTCTAATTCAGGGTAGGGGAGAAAAACCTCTTAAGTGCTATGAAACAGCTTGTCTGAGCACTTTGTATTTTTAAATGTCTTTTTGACATCCCTTAGTTGATGGCATCCCATAAAAACCAATAACATTAAATTAGCATATCAGAAACCAAAAGATAGCAAGAACTGTGGATTGGAATCTATTCCCAATAAAAATCATTGCTGTTCAGATACTCCTGGCAGTGTCATGAGGATTAAAAACCCTGTTACATATCCATGAACTGTTACGAGCTGTGAAGGTAAGGAGATGAACTCCAGAACTACATCTCTCCTTGTCTTGCCTAAAGATGCTGCTGGCACCTGGGTTTGACCCGAGCTTTGAGGCGTGAGAAATCCCCTCAGAACCCTGGCTGCCTTCTCTTCAGCTCCTTTTAGAGCTGTTTTGGTGTCCATGTAAATGCATTGAAATCTCACATTTACTGTTTAAAGTTTTTGAAGTTTCTGAGAATGGCCTTCCCTTTCTCTCCCTGCCCACTGTTTGATGATCTCTGCAGATACAGCCACGCTGGAGATTGGCAAAAAACTACTCCTTGAGGCTAAGCAGGCCCCTCACCTGTATCTCTGCCTCTGAGATGTTGCTGGCTCAGCCCCACTGAAAATATTCCTTCTTTTTCCTCCCCTGTGTTATGGGGAGAACGTCAAAGGGCTTTGTGATAAACACGTGTGGGTGGGAGCCTGGGGCTCTCCTTTTCACTCCCAAGATACAACCCAAGTACACAGCCAGCTCCTAAGCAAAATTAAAAACATATTATTAAAGTATTTTTTGCAGGCTGCATCTGTTTGCAACACCCACAAACTTGCTCCTGCCTTGATACTGCTGCCTAGTGGTGTTTGAGCTTTAGATAGAAAATATTTTAGGGAAGAGGGCCAGCAAGGTAAATGACAGCTTTTATTACTCAGGATGAATTTGGGCAGTTAAGGAACTTTTTTGTGCAATGATAAGATCTCTCTGCATGTACATGCATAGCCAGTTATAATAAATAAGCAAGCCTGTGGTAGCAGACAAGTTCATCACTGCAGAAGAGAACTGTCCCAGGAGATGTAATGACCCTTCTAGGACCTTGCAGCACCTTCAGCAAAAATTATTGGGTTGCTAGTTCTTACTGGTGCTGTTTGATGTCTTTGGGAGGGCTGGATGGTTTCTATCCCAGGGTAACTCTGACATTAAACAGGTCTGAACTTCTAAATCTGACCCTGATCCAACTAAAACCTTGAAATGACAAATTCCTGTTTCTGTAGCTCTGCTTCTTAGACATATTCCACTGAGTCTAAACATACCAGTCAAATTTTCCAGTTGCCCAGGCAGTGGTGCAATTATTAGAAAGTTAATTCCAGAACCACTGTGCTGAAATTGTTTGTAAGAGCTATCGACCTATGCAAATGTACATTGTCAGCTTGGATTCCTTATGGCTGTTGAATATGTAGTGTGTATTTTCTAAACCATGTTGACTGAGTTTTATAGTCAGCTTGGAACTGGAAGAATGCCAAGAGGTGCTAAAGTGTACAGGACATCAATGTAATTTTTTAAGTTTTCTACAACTCCTACTATTTACATAATTACATTTGAACTTTCCTTTGTTTTGGTTCTTTCATTATTTACATAATAATTAAAACTGTTGCTTTTTCAAGTGCATTTGTTTAAAAACACAGGAAATAAAAAAGGAACATAAAAGTCTTCAATCCAACAGCCCCTCTCATTAGCAGTTTCTATTACTGTTGAAATAAAAAAGTTACAGCAATCTGGACAGTTGTAATTAAGCATCTTTTGATGTTCTCTGTCAAGGAAAACAACAGAGTTTGAACAAGAGATGAAGTGCAGCAAGGGGAAAACAGGATAAAAGCTAATATCATTCTACCAAAACATCCAAGTTTACATATGCTTCCCACACAAACTCAGGAATGGAAAAAAGCAATGGATTTTCCCCCACATCCCAGATACTTGAGGTTGGCCCTGATGTCTCTAGCAACCTAGTTATTCCTATTCCAATGCCCTTCTCAAATCACTTCAAAATATCTGGGAACTGCAGGAGGATGGAAAAGGATTCACATGACTAAAGAACCTTTCCTACAGTAAGAATTTTTTTTTGCCTCCTGACTCTACAGTTTCATTTGCTCACACCCAGATTCTGGTGTAGAAAGGGGGTGACAGCAAAAGCCCCATTTCCACCTTGTGGCACAGCAATTGTAGTGGGCAGCCAACTGGGATCCTGCTTCCAGGGGTCATAAAAAGGGCAATATCAGCCTACAAATCAGCCACAAGCTGGAAGTACTTGTACCATGAGATAAACTGCTGCTTAAATTCCTAGGCCAAGTGTCAGAATGAAGATACACTTGCTGAGAAATTGCCTCCTCTGTTCAGCATCTGCTGTCAAAGAAATGGATGGGGGCAAACAGTGAGCAAGTGAGTGCCAAAGGTGATGTGATTAAGTGGATTTATCCATTTTGTTCATTAAGGATGTTTTCCCACTGTGTAGAAGAAACTTAGCCCAGTCAACCCCCTTTTATAGAGTATTCTCTTAAACTCTAAGATTCTGGTGTTCACAAAGAACACCAAGACAAATTCAGAAGGACAACTACAGTTACAGACAGAGCAAAACCAGCAGGTAAGAGCAGCGTCATTGTTACCTGGCTTAATAAAAAGTCACCTGACAGAAATACAGAATTTCTTATCTTTTTTCCTCCTCACAGCAAAACAAGAGAGAGTTCCATTTATTCTATTACTCTGGATTTGGGCAAGGGTAAGTAAGTCTATTAACATCAGTTGAGTTACTCTGGCTTGAACCCAGAGTAAGCAAAAGCAAAATTTAGTCTCTTGTTTGTTCTTTATAAGGCTCCTGACCCTTAAAAGCATCAGACTGTTTGGAAACAATCCCATAGCCTTCAAGCTAGGAAGACAAAAAATCTGACTTACATAAAAAAAAAAAAAAATGCAAGTATGACAAATAAAGTTGGTACTGCTTTACATTTTACTGACCAAAAAGATGCTGAAACATTTGTTTAAAAAAACCAAAAACAACTGTATATGGCCTAGCAAGAAAATATTCTTGCTGGGTTCATTCTACTACTGAATCTGTTGCTTCTGTCCATTACTTTTGGGCAAACTGCCTTTTTTTTTTCTTAAATGGAAACCACAGTCCTTGTCTAAGTGCTTCATGCAAGGTTTAAGAGTTTTGATAGCTATTATAAATGGTCAGATTTTACAATAGATAAGAAAACATCTCTTCCTGAGGTTTCTCAAAGCATGGCTCTTGCAAGAATAACAATACAGACATCCTGTGTTAACATGGTGAGCTCAGCACAGGCTACATCACATATTTTGTAGTCTGAAAGTAGCACAAAGCTTGTTGATTTTCAAGTGAAGACTCAAAAAGGGACAAGCAGAACTCCTTTTGTAGAAGTTTCCTCCCATACTGCCAATCATTACCTCAAATTCCTTTTATACTTTACTGTCTTGAGCAGATTTCTTTATAAAACAAATGGGAAGAGACAGCAATGGCATCAGTGCTGGATGAAGAATAAATGATCCACAAAGCCTCCTGTTTCTCCCTGGGGATTGAGCTCATTGACAAAGCTTGAATTTGCATTTACAGTCATATTCCATTTGTGGGGCTTGAGAACACCAGAGATCAGTCATGCAGTGTAATACCAGAAGAAGAAAGAAAATACTATTTTCTTCCTCTTCCTCCAAAGGAAATAGGAATAATATAGTACCTATCGTGGTCAGCCCACTGAGTCATTTGGATCCAAACTTTCCAAATCTGAAAGGACAAAAACTGTCTCTGCATTTCAGACATCACCTCAGAAGAGAAACTCCTGCTAGAACTGAAACTACAGAGATCAATGACCTCAACTAAAAGAACAGTACCTGTTTCCTTCATCTTCTCAACTGTTTTGTGTACTTCCTTGTAGAGATATATTTTATGGATATTTTGGCTGAAAAAAAATGCCCGTAGAAACAGCAAAACCCCACTATTAGCAGAATCCAGTCTTTACAAAATAAATAAAAAATTGATCTTCCAAAAAAGTGCAGGAAATACTTCGAATGAGAAAAGCACCACACACCTGAACATCCCAGAGACACCGGAGAAAACACAGATTTCTAATGTCATGCAACTCAACGTTGTAAAGTCTCCTTTCAAACAGGTACTGACAGAGCATGTTGGCTACCTGCTGCTCCACGTGTCACAGATGTGCAGAGCAGTCCTGGCTACAGCAGATGATCATTGCCACACACCTGCAAGATTTGATAATGAACCAACTAGAGGAATCAGACAGCATCCATAAGCTTCATGCAGAGAGATGTCCCCCATCCTGTGACAATGACATCTCTATTTATAGACATGAAGGTACCAAGTCCTAATAAAATATTACTCAGTAAACACCAAAGCTGCAGTTAGGCACTGGTAAACTGGGGTCTTGGTTTACCAAGGGGCTCTGAGCTACAATCAAAATAACTGTCATGCAAATGGCTTTAAGAGTGGCTCATTAATGCTTTTAAATTTCACTGACTAAATGTCTCCATTTAGTGCATTGCATTGGATCTGCCAAAATTTAATCAGAAAATGCAAAAGAAGCAAGAAGATAACAGTCCATTTTAGTAGCTGTTCACCATGTCTTGATAAACACTTGCATTTTTTACCGAGTTCCTCAGCACTTTTCATGTCTGCAGTTACTGGGACCTTCTTAGTTTTTCAGCTGGCAGTATCTTCTGCCTAACAGTCACTCACAAAAAGCTCACGCCCTTGCCTGATAATCAGGACTGCAGCATTCTTGCCTTACCTCATACCATCAACACTAATCAAGCCTCTGAATATATATTAGGGATTTAGCGTGTGGTGATAAATTGAAGGCAATGAAACTAACAAGTCATTGTGTTTCCGCCTTTACAGTTATTTACATGAAATGCTTGTAAACTCTTGCAATAGTAAGACCTATACAAACATGCTTTTTAATTACTGAAATTAGAAATATTTTTGAGACAAAAGTCTTAATTGCTTTCTTTGTTACACTTTTCAAAATCTCAGCATATTTCAAGACAGTTTCCTTCATGTGGGCAAAGTTGGAAGTGAGCAGATGAAATAACTGATGTAAGAGCATAACTGTACCAGAAGAGGACAAGATGCTTCAGGAGATCAGCTCTTTCCCTCAGATTTTCACCTCTCTGTGGGGCAGTTAAGGGCAGAGGGGAACACTTATCAGTCCTGAAAGGTCATATGTGGACACATGCTATTATGAAGGCATGGGCAACAGAAACACAATTATATTAAAACCTTAAATAAACATCCAAAGAACATGGACAAAAGTGATCAAACACAGGACATGTGCAGAGGCCACACCTTACCCAGATCAGTCTGGGCCAGCTCAGTGCTCACACAGCAGCCAAATAGCCAATCTTAAGGAAAAATGTACACTTGCTCCTAAAAAAAGCTGGTCTTGCCACAAATCTTTAGTTGTGAACAAATAGAGAAGTTACTGAGAGTTTCAAGTGGCATTCGTGTAGCCCCACAAAGATTTCTATGAAAACCAGTATCTGAGAATAGTAACAAGATGTAGAACCTCTGTTTTAAGGAAGGATGATTTTTCTCAGAAATAACTCAGCTAAGAGCTAAATTAGACTATTTTCCATGGTAGCAATTGGTGAAATGTTGCCAAAGCACCCCACTGTAACCAGAGTGGACTAAGAACTACTGACAATACACCCATCCATTTTACAGATAAATTAGGGACAGAGACATCCAAAACATCATAATGTCACAGTCAAGGCAATATATCTGTCAGTATTAAAGGCCATGTAGCCTCACATAATGTTCTTCTAATAAGACTATAAATCATTGCATCTCAACCTTCTCTCTGCTTTGCTACATTTCTGTGGAGAAGTTTTGCTCCCTATGCCCCCAACCAAACAGAACCTTTACTGTTGGAGTCCTCAGAAATATGAATTAATATATTTTTTGTAATTCCCAAAAACTGGAACACTCACACAGTACTGCAGCAGAAATCATCTCAGAATTAGGGGCAACTGTAACCAAGTTGGAAGCTCAAAGTAGAACACTGATCCACTCACAAGTTTCTCCAGACTGATGCTGGTTCCTTAAAAAAAAAAAAAAAAAAAAAAAAAAAAAAAAAAAAAAAAAAAAAAAAAAAAAAAAAAAAAAAAAAAAAAAAAAAAAAAAAAAAAAAAAAAAAAAAAAAAAAAAAAAAAAAAAAAAAAAAAAAAAAAAAAAAAAAAAAAAAAAAAAAAAAAAGGATAATTAAGATGAAGTTTTAAAAAGTTGATACATAAGCAGGAAAGAATGGCAGAGAGCACAGAGAATTGAGTGTGCTTCTTAGCAACACCAACAGCTTCCTCCACACACACTCCCCACACCCCCTGCCAGAAGGAGACAGAGACAAAAGACAGTGAAGTTCTACAGAGACAAAAGACAACAAGAACTTCAGTAAAGATTCTGATCTAAATAATTCCTGTATGTAGATCTATTTTTATACATTTGAGAAGGGGAAAGACAGATGGAAGATTTAAACATATTCACAAAATGTTAGCAGTAAACAGCTTTATTTTTCTCAATTTTAATTACATTACCTATCATTTTCTCTCTCCAGTTCACAGAGATTTTAAATAGAGGGTTGAGGTAGTAGCTTCTACCTGCTATTGTTTTGGATAATATTTCATGCAGTGATACATTACAGCATAAGGGTTGTGCTTTCAGACTTCCAAGCCTTCAGTTTACAAGAGAAATAGACATAATTCTATTGTTTTGTGTGTTGGGGTCCATTACAGTACAAAAATACTTGAATATGAAACCAAGAAGATAATGTGCATCTCTAATATGTAGCTAAATGAAACTAATATGACTATTTACCTGTCTGTTCTTGAAATCAAAACTTTAGTCACAAACTGGAAGAGAGTTTTTATTTTTCTCCACAGAACTTAAACCCATATAAGAAAGTTTTAATGCTTTTGTGCTGTGGTAATCCTAAAAATAAACAGTACATATTGTAACAGCCTGTTACATCTCATGACAGGAGATGGAACTCACCAGAAGATTCAAAACAGATTCATTTGAAATATTTCTGCCTTGTTCCCAACCAACACTCAAGTGATTGTTTGGGTTGTGATGCTTCAGGCTTCTAGAAGAGTGTCATCCCTGCCAGCATCACCCACAGTATCTCTGGGCTGGAGTCTGTCACCATT
This sequence comes from Empidonax traillii, assembly GCF_003031625.1. Classification (NCBI taxonomy): domain Eukaryota; kingdom Metazoa; phylum Chordata; class Aves; order Passeriformes; family Tyrannidae; genus Empidonax; species Empidonax traillii. Next base: position 197,651 of record NW_020955380.1, read on the forward strand.
CACAGGGGCATCAAACTGGTACTCCTTGTGCTACCTCACCTTCATGTCCAGGCTTCTCATTTTCCCAAGGGCTTGAATTAAAATCAAGCTTTCTGCTTTCCCCTTGGGTGACAGAGAAGAGCACCTTCTCATTCCAAATAACCTCAGGGAAAGAGAGTGAAATTTGTCCTTCCTACACCATGTGCACTGTTAATGATTATCTAGAGAAGTACAATTGTTATTCCAGCAGATATCAAAAGACCATGACTACTAATACCATCCCAGAAAGCAGTTTCCTTAAAGACTGCTATCCTATCTAGTTTTTTTGTGAGTCAGACTTGCCTTTTTTAACCCCTTACCCTTTCCAAGCAGACTTCAGCCCTTTCAGCCACGGATCCGTGATCCTCTCCTTCCCAGCTCTTCTGTAAGTACCAAAGGACCCCAACATAAGTGATGCTTTTGCACCTGTACTGGATCAGAAACCAGACACAGCTGTGCTGGCATTTTCTGGAAATGGGTGATTCATTTGCCTCAATTTCACTTTCATTAATTACTATCTGATTCCCCACACTCACCTGCAGGCTCAAATCGGAGGAGATTCTCCTATCTTGGAACATCTTTATAATAATGCATTGCCCATGGTTTATCCTTGGGTTATTTCAGTGTAACTTCACCAATACCTGCTAAAGGCACCTTACACCTACACAAGACCCCTTTGACCCTCGGACATTCCCTCTATGCCCACAAGCCTCTCGTGAAACACAGAGCAGAGCGAAGCTGACACAAACAACCGATGGCACCGAGACACCAGCGGGCTGGGCTGGCCTGTAATTTGTATTCTTGCACTGTTACTCCAGGATGATTGCATAGCTATTTGCCATGCCATAAAAAGGTACAAGAGACCAAGCCCTGCCCTTCTTGGTCAGTCAGGCCCCTGTAATTTGTGGTAGAAACAATCCTAGTATAGCAGGAGGGGTGTGATGGCCCCATGCTTAGGTGTTCCGTGTGTGCCAATGAAACGGAGGGAATGAGAATGTTAACCTAAGGCAGGAAGGAGAGGGGCAGCTGGCAGAACTCAGCTCTGGCAAATCTTCCAGCTCATTAACCATGTGCTCTCAACTCTGCACTAAAGACCTGTTTTCTGCACAGTTATTCTGTGTTTAAATACAGCCTTGTGGTGCCCTGCTGTGCACCACAGCACCGGGGGCTGTTCAGTATGACAGAGGCTGAGCTGCTCGAAGGGAAGTGCAGTTCAAGACATTTAATTCAGCCAAACCATTAGCACAGTTCCTAGAAATACTTACAGAAAGATGAGAGATAAATACAAGAAGACTTTTCTTAGAGAACAGGTTTTATAACTAATTCAAGATGCTTTTTAAAGTAATAGGAAAAAAGTGATTAAATACATAAGACAAGTGATGAAGCAATAGAAATAAGTAATGAAGAGCAGTCTAAATGTACCTAGAGATGATTCCTATTTCAAATAACAGATTAATAACCTTCCAATCATGCATCCTTTTATTCATCCATGATTCTAACTTTTTATTTTCTTCTTTCTTTACTATCCTGTCTTCAAATCTTGAAAAATCACTTGAAAGTGTTGGCAGCTGAAAGTAAATATAGATTGTATAAAAGATCCACACCAAGCCATCAAATACATAGGACAAATAAACCTAGGTTAATGCAGTTAAACCAAAGGTAAAATCTGTCCAGAATTCTATAATTTTTAGTATTGCTCATCTTTCTTTATTATGTGCTTGCCCTAAGCAAATAAAAATAACATAGTTAGGTGTCAAAGAAAATACAATAATGTTCACAAAATACATTGCTATCTTAACTGAGGAATTCAATCAAGCAGAAAGGCAATTTATGAAGGGAGTTAAAAGGCACCAAGAAAAGTCTACTGAAAAAAAGCAGCTTTCCAAAAGAGTTTCATAAACTTCATTCTATGTGTATCCAGAGATCACTGAAGTAGACTTTAGTCAGAGAATTAAGTTGCAAGCTTTATCCCAGCTATCACCCTTATGAAACACACTTATAACATGACTAAAAGTGATCAGAGCTGATGAGGGAATATTTAGTACCTATTAAGTTCAGTATCTCATAACTGCTTCTTAATCATGTCATAATAATCAAGGCATTATCAGCACTGACACAGGGCAGAATCCAGAAAACAAACCTGGATTTTCCATGCCTGTATCCTTCATGGAAAATGGCTGATAGTCTCTCAGAGTCACAAGCCAATTATTTTTGCTGAATTATTTCTTATTCCCATCATTAGGGATACAAAGTCTGTTCTGGAGAAAAGTTGTCAGTACCATAAAGTACAGCAAGCAGTTTTGTTTCAGGGCAGGAAAGGGAAGGAGAGAGGGAATGAATGAGAATGGTAAAGCTTATTCCAATGAAAACGTAAACACAGCACAGAAGGAAGGGTGGGTGAAGCTGATCCATGTTGCAGAGAACAGAGACCCTTTAACAATTGAGACTACAGCTTGTAAAGTACCAGTATCAACTTGCATTATATGTTTATGGCCTAAATCAGAAACTTAACGCTCCTGAAATACTGGAGATCTAAGACAATCCCCAGCAGTAGCTGATAACGTTCCAAATGATTGAAAACAGTTCTTCTATTGTTCAACTTCTCAAGCGTTCAACTAGACCTGAAGTTTGTTGCCTTTTTTTTCCAAAGAAGAAATAAAGAAGAAATCCTTACTTTGAACACACCACTCTTAATGTTCTCTTTGTTCCTTTTCAAAGTAAACTTCGGTTCCCCAGGCAGTTGATCTATCGGGCTTTGCAGTCCTTAACTGCATTTTAAGCAGATAGACACTCTGTGATGTGCTCTGTGTGGTGAAACACAATGCACATCGTGACATGTTCTCACTACATATAAGAAATGCTGTTCTAATGTAACTCACTGATTAGTGCCCCCGCAAACAGCAGGAACCTTTCTCTAATGCCAGGGGGGAAGGAGAGGAAGAGAAGAACTCTATGACTGTACAACAGAGAACATGCAGAAAGGCATTAAGCCTCTTCACAGCTCTCTTGAAATAGAAAATTCAGTCACAAAGAAGAGATGTCATGGCTTTTAGATACTCTAAAAACAAAAGGTATTTTTACTTGTGCACCTAGGGCTATTTGGTATTCTACCTCCCAATCAGCTCCTCATCAAAGACTGCCTACACAAATGCTTTAACAACAATAGGATCACAGTGACAAGAGTATTCATCGTTCTTGCTCAACAGGAAATTAAAGTATAATATTGAGCAGAAACTGCAGCCCAAGTTCTGCACTCAGTGTGTCTGGCTCAACGCTGCAACAGCTTCAGCCCACGGACTCCTAGTTCATACTTTTGGAGGAGTACAACTTAATCCACATTTTCATGCTGGAACTTCTGCTAATACTACTTGTCTTTATGGACCTGCACTGTCAGGCCAGCAGGGACAGGTTAGCTGGGAAGCACAGCCAGTAGAAAATATCTGTGTATGAGAAACACCATGGTGAAATAAATTGGGGCATACAAGAAGTGAGTTAAACTGAAATCCAAAGACAAATTCCTTTCCTACAGAAGGATCTTGGAAAGATTAGTCTGTAGGCAATAAGGAGTTAAGCCTTAGTTAGAATTTCCAAAGTGACCTTGAAGAGGGTGTTTCAGAACAGGGGTTAATCTGGCCTCTGTCAATTAGCTCTCACTCTCTTATAATAAACCACCTTCCACAACAGAATCTGACCCTGCCTGGTAACTCAATACAGCTGCAACACATCCAGTGATACATCCAGAAATTGAATGGTATTCACTACAAACAGTTGAACTTTTCCCAGAATTCACTCTGATGAGTGAATTAATTCACTTAAATATTTATCCACTATTCAAGGAGAAACAAAAAGCCCAAACACTCAAAGACTACAGCCATGAGCACACTCTGTACACTGATGTGTCATTTTAGCTACCATACTGATGTCACTTATCAACTCAATATGAAAAATATTCATATATATTAATGTTTTCTGTAATGTCAGATTCTCAGTAATTGGTGTTACTGGTTAATTTACATCTCATCTAAAGTGTCACAAGTTTTCCTTCTAGTACATTATGCCCCTAAATGTTCGCCCTACAGTTCCTCCACTCTAACAGGGAGGATGAGTCTTTTATTTTAGTTCATAGAGAAGACTGAGAACTGGAATGGATCCTGGGGGATTGAGGTCCTAAGTCACATAAAAGAGAGGAAGTAAGGAGTTTTTTACTCTCAGTTTCCAACAGAGTATAAAACCCCTTTCCAGTTGAGATTTCCTATCTCAACTGCACATCATTTGCAATACGTAGCAATCTAATTTAAGGGAGTAGAGTCACATCAAAGTACTTCATTTTATAACAAGTGTCATGATCTCTGCTGCCCAAATCCACAGCCTCACCTGATCAGAAAGTATAGAATTTGCTAAATCACATTTGATTTTGTGCAAGGCAATATTCTTGGCAGAGAACAGGATAACAACCCCCAGCTCATCCCCACGCTCTGACTACACCTCTGCAAATGGCAGGCTCCATCTTGCTCACCGACAAACCATTCCCTGTGACTTTGGTAATATAGAAAGTTTCCAACACTTCAATAATTCCTAGCTTTAAAATGCCCAAACTAACCACTTCACTAATTGTGTGGTCTGAGAGGCAAAACACATAATGCTTCCCTTTTGTTTTGCTTTTACCTCCGTTGCTCCAGCTAATAGTGCTGTTGAATGTGGTTAGTGACAATGGCACTTTATCTCAGAAAACTGTAATTTAAAAGCACAGTTGTGTTTTTCGTTTTCTTCCCTCCTCTAGGGATGGATTTCTATGGAGAGCAGAACCAAAAACTGCTTTCATTGTGTAACTCAGAGAGGTTAAGGCCAAAGGAGAGCTTAGGGCATTCGAGTAAAGACATGAATCTCTGTGTAAGTTTGGATTTTGGTGTGTGTGTGTGTCCCTCAGGTAGGGCTAATTTCTATCTCTTTTTGACTGTATATATCTGCTACAGTATTTATTGGTCTTGCCCTGCTCATATTTTGATGCTAAACAGCTGCATTATCACAAAAAGTACCTCTACCAAGAGATACAGCAATGAGAAGAGGGCACCATGAATCCTAAAGATAATGATAGCACAGAAATAGCTCTTCTTGGAATTCTGAAGTACAGGCCTTCAGCACAGTTGACAGGGAAAGTCTTTCTTTCACCTTGTAAGAACATTAAGAGTTTCAAATGTTTTGTTTCAGCCACTGCAAAACATGAGAAAAGGTAAGAGCCAGAGAAAGAAATTCTCCCACCCAGACTTAAGCTGTCAGAATAGAAATGGAGAGAAGAAACCAAAGAAAAAACAATCCACGATAACATCATATGACTCACAAGCTTTAACAAACTGCCTTCAGATACTGTTAGGCAGGGTAAAGGCTCCCTTGTCTTCTTCTTTTCCATTTACACATCTCAAGATTTGCTGTGAAAGCAAACACCGATATTTGCTTCCAAATCTTCAGGGAGAAACGGCTTCGTGTTTTTGCAGCTGCACTTGCCAGAACACTGTTCCCACCAGTCCCTTGGCTCTTTCCTCAAATGTCCCATAGTTCAGATTCCTTTAAGGGTAACTGTCAAATCCTCTTATTAGTCCCCAGGACACAGAGACATAATCCCTGTCTTAAAAGGCTCCGAATAATTTTCCCAACTTGCAGTTGGTCTAATAACACTGCCAGAAAGAACCCAACACAGCACAATGACCAAGTCAAAACCATGAAAATTTTGCTGTTTCTTTTACTATTTCAGGACCCAGAAGCTGTCAAGGGCATACACAATCTGTTCAGAGCAGTTCACATGCCTGGAATTTAGAAGCTGCTCACCTGGATCTGTGCTGGGAGCTTTCAGGAGCTCCTTCACAAAGCTGAGAGCATCAGAACAAGGCTGAACACCTGCAAAGAGAACACTGTCCTTTGTTCTCCTTGGCAACATTAACGTGTTAATCCTGTCAGTGCTCAAAGAATGGCCTGGCAGCATTCACCCCAGAGGACTGTACCTCATTAAGAGAGCAGTAAAGACGAATCAGCCCCCTAGACCAGTTACCTTCCCTGTGCCTTTTCCTTGACTCTGCTGGCATCAGCAGTCAATCCAGTAAAGGGTTAGGAATATGAGTAGAATGGGCAAAATTTAAGTGGACAAGTAGAAATACTACAAGATGACAGCAAGTCATGTCAGCTTCAGTTTTTTTCCCTTGTAGCTATTCTGACTGAATTTAAAAAAATTAAAGGACCATGAAAATACTACGTAGAATACCTATAGAGTGCTGCCCCTACGTAGTAAATTTACCTAACGTTAATCTATAATGCTTGCCTAACATATATCTGTACAGCCACTCCAGTATCTAAAAAAGCTTTGTGTATGTATATTAAGAAGTTAATTAAAAGTAATTGGTATTTTGCAGCAATTAAGACCACACACAATAATACAATGCGAAGAACAATAATATTCTTCATTGTAGGTATGTTCTGTCTGAAACAGAAAACTGCTGGAAGCACTCAGTCCCCAGAATGTGCTGAAGTCTTTTAGAAACTCTCACTGGCTCAAACTTGCCCTAGAAGTAACAACTTAAAAAAATTAAACCAGCCTTGGTTGCCTCTGCAGCATTGGCCTGCCCAGGGATGTGGTTCAGTAGCACAGTGCCTGCGACCTCCTGGCAACCTCAGAACAGGTGTCAGACAGGGACAACTCCCGTGGCACAGAACTTCCCTCTCCGCTCCATTTCCCAGGTACTGCAACCAAAATAGTGCACTCTGTATTTATAGCCCCACAAAGCACTCCCAAAGGTTTAGTCATCAGTGTGTGACCGTGGACACACCCCTCAGGGGCTAAAAATGGAAGAGCATTAAGGGCTCCTGAACCAGATCTGGTGAGTGATGTAGTACCTACCCTCCATCAGCAGAGACATTTTAGTGGCTCGAGGTTTCCCTGCAGTTATTTACCCAGCGTTATCCGAGTCCTCCTTAACTACTTGCCTCGAGTATAGCTAATGATTGCATGGTTAATCTGTATAACTCTTGTCTCAAACAACCCTTGACAAGAGCAGTTGACACAACTGGTTTCCTGGCCCCTCCAACACAGAGCAAGTAATGCAAAACAAATTATTAGAAGGCAGTGGCAAGATCATCTGAGCTCTTTGAATATATATATACACACTTCGGACTAAATACTACAGTCATCCACACCAACAGAAAATATGTTTGCTTTCTTCAAAAAAAGAAAGTGAAACTTGACCCTTGCTTCCAATAAATTGCAGCAGGTGACATACCTGGAAAAACATTCAAAAATTCAAACTTCAAACGGTAATGAACCCAGGATTTTACATGGAATCATTTACTCCATCAGGTTTTAGCAGAACCAAAGGGCTTACCAAAAATAAAATCACTACAAACCAAAGAGCCCACCTGGTGGCACCCCCCAACTCATTTTTAAGCTTTTTCATAAAACTTATGGGAGACTTCTCAGTACTGAGAGCACAGACTGCATTCATCTGAGCTCTGCTCTGTTCTCTGGAAGGGTACATCAAGATGAGATTTCCAAGAAATCACAGCTGGTGTGTGCAAATGAGCAGCCAAAACACATGTGAAAAAGATCCCATTTAATCCCCTGCATGATATCTGTGAAATGTATGTACCATGCCTAGAACCGGTGGTATCAAAAGCTCCACTGCTTAGCTGCAATTATCTGTGATTTCAACTGCCCAGAATTATCCTGAGGGTAAGTGCTTCACATCCTGTTATGATTGCCTTGCCTGCTTCTGTTTATGTGCCAATGGATAAAGAACACTGATGAGCAGCAAAGGGGAAAAGCAAGAAAGAAAAAACCCAAATCAATTACAAATAAGAAAACAGACTCATCACCTATTGCCCTGGAATACTCACATTTTTCTTTTGCTTCTCTTGCTATAGAAAAATATCGAAGTATAATTAAAGAAAGCACATAATTTGCAGCAGTAGTATTAATGAAAAAAACCACCTTATTTCTAAGCACCTCTCTTTAGCAAACCACTACTTGCACACAGTGGTCCTGTGCAACAGCTTTAAGCCAGGACAGTAGACTGGAAAAGTAGAAAATACAACTAAGGATTATCCCAAAGCATTTTGATTATTTTCCTAGGCACTGCTTTCTTCAAGAGTATCTTTGCAGAAGTCCCCAAGACAGAGAGGTCTGTGTTTAACTTCCCTTGTACAAGAAACAGAATAGGGTGACACAATATTAGAAAGGTACATTTCCTAAAAACTTACCTCAAATGAAAAGAGAAACGTAATAAGAACATAAATGCTAAAGGTTATTCCGTTCTGGGGATTAGTTCTGATTTTATTTCTTAATGGCAAATCTGCTGAACTCTATCAATTTGTATTTTTACTGCCGATAGAAGTTGTTGACATCGCTTTCAAGAAAGGCTTGAGAATCCACTTTTATTTATTTTCATAAATGATTTAGCTGGAAGGTGGTTGCACTGAATTTGCAGCTGTGCACAAAGATCCAGACAATATCTAATTTTGAATCCTTTTCTGGCCTGCACATACCTAAATGCATTTTATAAGAATTGATTCTTTCCTTTTTTAACCACACGTCTTCCTAATTTTGATCTACACATTTAACTTTTAGATGCCGTCTGATAAAGATTAATTTTTATTCAGCATAGAACTCTCTTTGAACTCCCAACATTCAGAAAGGTTTTCTGAGCATTACTCCACTCAAAACAGTGTCAAAAGGGCACAGACTTAAAGAATCTTCTCCCACAAGGTGTGTCCCTTCCCGGGCTGCCATCTGACAGACACACGAGAAACACCCAGTGACCACAGAAGAGAATAGCTTAAGGGACAAAGGTGACAGCTGTACAAACATATTTTCAATGCCAGGTTCGTGCAGGACACTGAAATGTTTGGTTCTTAACCTTCTGAAGCCTTCACATATAAAGCTTCCCTGACCATTCCCAAGAAAAATCAAAGGCACAGAGCTCCAATATGTGACTCCACAGAAACATCTTGTAAAACGAGCGAGGCAGATTTTGCCTGTGGCAAATTGTACAGAAACCTCTTGACACTGCTTAAAAGGCTGCTTTGGTTTTCTGAGTTTCTACCTCTTGGCTCTTGCTTGCGAAGGCTTGGGCAGATCTCAGTTTTAGCATCCAAATTACAAAGTGCCCGTGGTGTGTTTGACACGGCTCCAGGACAGAGATGTCACCGAGGCTGCCCCGTCCTGCCTGACAGCACAGGCATCGTCCTCTGCCAGCACACAGTTTGCCACTTCCCTCCAAAGTGATTCAGAAAGGAAAAGCAGAAAGATGTAAGCTAGAAGGTGAACCTTTGCCTGGTGTACAAGAGAAAATAAACTCCTTACAAAAATGAAAATGGAAGGAATTAATTTAGCACAGAAATGAGGACTCCCTTTGGTGTCTTGCTCCTCAATAAGAAAGAAATAGATGGGAAGTTAGAACCAAGTAAGGCCAGAAAAGACCCTGATTCCCTTGGCTACTCGTTCATCAGTGATGTGTGTTAACATTCTGCCTACAGCAAGATTGATTTGGAAGCCAATTGCTTGTAAGAGAAGGGATTTTTCTGCCACCTGAATAGAAACCAACCTTGTCCTCCTTTACTTCTGTTACGTTAAAGACCTCCAGGTTGTCTGTGAACTCAACTACAGGAATCAACAGAACTGGAGCAAAAAATCCTGCTTAAACAAGTCCAGGACAATTTGTGGGTATACAGTCAGTTTTAGCAGGCTGATGGAAATGACAACACACAACACAGGACCACGACTCTGGTGCTGCTGCGCGGTTTTCCTGATGTTGTTTTAAGCAATGCGATTCATCTCACGTCAGACTTTAGGAAAAACAAGGTACTGGTCAGGAATCCCTTGACGAAATATTAAATAAGACTTTTAACCTGATGATGGCACTGGGGTCACTTTACTGGCCACCAATAAGAGTCACTGCAGCCCAGCTTGAGGCACCACCAGCAGCTTGAATCAGGCAGATGGGAAAAGACACGATTTAGTGTACAGTGGAAGGGAAGCCCAGGCCTGAAGTCTCACAGAGACCTAAGGAGTTTGAATCACAGCTTTTTATCAGGTGCAAGGAACATCTGCAATATCCATGGCCAGACCATTCTGGACAAAGCAAGCACCTGAGCAGGCAGCAGGAGGAGAACCACTGCAGGTACAAAACTGCTTTAGGTGCAGCAGCAACTGCTGCCCAGTGTGAGCATTCACTCACAACATGTTCCTCAACCCAGCTCAGATGGCTGAGTACTCCTCATTTAGGAATGTGCTCCATTAAACATAGTGTGACTATTCCTCAGGTGAGGGGAAGCTTTGAGACTTGCAAGGCTTAACATTTGGCAAATTTTCCAGATTTCTCAGCTGAAGGAATAAACAAAATATAAATGTCAACTTACTTGATACTAACAGGTGTTTTCCTGTAATTGTCACGTTGCTTGCATTGCACCTGAGTCACAGCATGAAAATCCTTTACCAGAAGAATCAGGTCAATAGGAGTATCCACATGAAACCAGGAACATAAAAAAAAGAAAAGCAAGATTTACACCTGAGTCAGCATCAACCAGACTGAATCACTATCAGACATACAAGGAAGTTTGTAAACTCTCTATGACTGGTATTTTGTTTGAGAATTTCCTCTTACATATAATTTGAGATATTTTAAATCAATCTTTATTGCAGAAACTGCTTAAAGGAACAATGGTGGAAAATTAAATATTCTTCAGAGTATTATTTTAATAGCATTAAATGACAGTGTTCTCTAAATCCAGTATCTTGACTACTGACATATATAGTGATAAAACACTTTCATTCTGGTAACCCACTGCATTGTGGGTAGAACAGGACTCCAGTTCTGCACATTGGGAAACCTCCATTTGGTCATCACATTTTGCTTCTAACATTTAATGGCAATAAATAGAAGTAATTTTCAATGCTACTGAGTTATTTTCCTTAAAATATCAAACATATTAATCCCTTTCGAAGAAATGTGTCTGTGCACAGGAACAGAAGAAAATACAAAGCTTTCATGGCAATTTAGACAGATGGGATAAAGAAAATATAGTTATTACTTTTTGTCTGACTAAAGTTCATAAAGCATTCTGGCCAATCCTAAACACTGAAGGGAATGAATAACCAATTTCCTACCAACTTCCCCTTCAATAAGATATAGAAACCAGATGAAAACATTGTTTTTTATAATCATTGGCCTAATAAAACATTTCTGGCAGACTCTGTAGCAAATGAAGGACTATAAAAAGAATATTTTAGTCTTGTTTGAGAAGTGTGTGACTGAGAAGAAATGAGACTTCTAGTGACTCACTAGATATTTGTGTAATACTAAATAAATTTTGTCTAAGCAACACTTAGGAGGAAAAAATCTTTTGTTACTCCAAACCTCTGTCTTTGAAATGGAAGTATGAGAAATATCCATCATCCACAATCTATTATTGAAGATAATTCTAGAGCTGCCACTTTCAGTACTAAGGAGTCTAAAGTAAGAAAATGGACCGATCACAAGTAATTACAAGAAAAAAGGGATTTTTTTTTTTTCTTTTTAAAAACCTTTCCATGTAGAAGACCAGATTTGCATCAAGGAATCAAGGATGTCCAGGCCTGTGATGTTACTGCCCAGTTTTCTCCCGTGAAAGAAATTCCTTGCCCGGAGGAAACATTTCAAATATTCAGCTGGCAAAATCCATTACAGAGGGGCCACAAAAACAGCCTCAGATTGTTCAAGCTTACGCTGGGTTTTCTCTGCCCTAATCTGCAGATTTATCCCAAATCTCCCTCTACACCCTTATGAAGATATTGATATAAAGTTTATTTCTCACTCACCTCCTTCATCAGTTATGGTCTGTCACCTGTCCTCTTAGCAAGGGGCATCCTTCCCTTTTCATTTAGGTGAGCTTCTTCTAAATAAACTTGCACCTCAAATCCCAGAAGCTGCAATATTAACATTCCCACCACATTCATCATCTTGGTCACTCAGCCACACGTTCTACTTTCTTGCTCCCTTACAGCTGTTGCATGTTTTCAAATCATGGATTTCCTGAATTTACACAGGATTGGGTGAAGAGGACTCCTTCAGGCACGGTAAACAACATAAACAACTGGAGATTTTTTCCTCCCAAAACGTGCTGAGTTTAAATCACCACACGAGAATGTCAGTTATCACTGACATGAAATTTCGTAGCTACCACGTTGCAGGATAAAAGCAAAAAGCTGACCCAAACACACTCCAAAGGTCCCAAAAATAAGTCCCTGCCTTTCAGATTTTTTAAATAATTCTGGTTTAGTCCTGGTTTCTAATAATTTGAACACTAAAATCACCAGTTGTGATATTGTACCTGTTTCAAGCAGAAATTTGGCAGTCGTTTGGCAATAAGCAAATACCACAGGGAAGAATTACATAACAAAAACATGTTCTTCCACACGTCTGTAAAGGTTCACTAAGTTTGAGTGCATCACCATGAAACAGCCTGATTTTTTTTTCCCCGCTGTTATTTCAAATGTATTTCTTTTGCCTATAGAAAAGCACAAAGAGAAAATAGAAGGGGGCACATGAGTGGTTAGGAAGTTAAGCATACTTTGCAAAGAACATAATAGGATTAGGGAAACAGCAGCATTTCTTGTTAAATAGGGAGCAAGGAGACTGTATTTGAGGTGGGGAGGGTTACTTGACCTATTCAGGAAAGCGTCTTACAGAGCAGCACCTGATCACAAGTGGAAGGGCACAAGGGCACATAAAACATGCCCTAAGTACAAGAAACAGCAATTCAGTCTGTCCTTTCTGTGCTCTACTCAAAGAAAAGAGTAATATTTCAGTTATTATTACAAACTCACTAAAGGAAAATATTTCATCTCATTCTCCAAAACCTTATTCAGCAACTAAGGGAAAAAACCCCCAGTAACAGATCATAGCCAAATTTCAGAAAAAACATAGAAGGAAAGGACACACAGTAATATGGAAGCAAAAGGATTTTTACATTTAAATAAGATTCAACCTCGTGATTCATTAACATATCCACTGCACAAGGACAACTTATCTCAAGACATCTGACTACTTTGGTGCCCTTTAAATGGGACATAAATACAATTCTTTGTATTACATTGCTGCTGTCAAAGACAAACGTGGTGTAGTTTTGGTGTGTCCCCCACCCCCCGTAGTTACACTTTCAACAACTACATAAGGCAGCTTTCACTTCATGGAACAGAACTGTAAACCTAAATCATTCTGTGAGACAAAGATAAGCAGCTTCTGCTTCATGATAAAAATCATTCTGATTTTGCAATTGATGATTTGTAAAGTTACAAGGCAAGTGATGAAACCTGACACCCTGGACAAGCACCAGATCCTGACAGAGAAAACAAGTTTCAACAGCCATGCAACTGAATTCCTCACTATATTTGCCTTTTCTGTCCAACTTCCTTGTGGATAAAAGCTCTAAACACACTGCAGTGTGTGCCTGAGCACCACTGTCTTAGATCATTGTCTACAGAGCATCTCATTTTAGATGTCTCACTTCCAGTGCAAATAAACAACAAAAAAGGGTCACTAACACATGACCTTTTGTCTTGAGATGTTTGCCTTCACCAAGACCTGCATTCCTTCAAATCCCCTGGGGACTATTTACATGAAGGAGTTTTCATCTGAAGTTCCTTACCTGTACTTCACCTTCAGCTAACAAAGCACCATAGTTTCGAGTAAGTTACTCTGGATTCCAACACTAGGAAATGAAGTTTGCTGCAGAACCAAATGGTGATCCAGTTCATTGTCCTCTATTCTAGTTGCTCTTTATCCTGGTTTTCCCCAGTGAAGAATGCTTTTTTCCCCTCACTAAGAAATGATGACCCTGAAAGCTAACCCTGATCACAAACTTTAGGCTCTTCACCTGAGTGCTCTGCAAGGTTGTCCAAAATAGAACTTAAATACCAACATAGAAGTAAAATCCCTTCCTAAAAAGGTGTGCTTTTCAGACTCTCTCCTGTATCACATAGCTGATGGATTCAAAGCCTACAAACCCTGGTATTTCAGGACCTCACTTAACACTAGCTGACTTTCATCAGAACTTGTTTTGGGACAGTAAGTGGTCCAGGACACAGGTAGAAATTACCAAAGTTATAAGTAAGTGACAGATCATTTATTAGGACTAAGTTGAAGACAAAGCCACGAGAGTGCAGAGATACGAACACACTCTCCATTCTTGCACTCTATACAACATTAAACAGATTTCACGAATAAAAACAGATGATAACCTTTATAAATAAATAAATAAATAAAATCCTTTTAATGAAAATTCAATCAGAAAATGTCAAGATATTTTATGCTATATACACAAATACTCCATATGTAGCAAACGATACTGAAATGCCAGTTTACTGGCAACTAGACATAGCATGTCCTGCAGGCAGGTGCTCTGTGGATGAACACTTCTGAACTGCAGCAGCTCAACATTTGAGCAATTGCAAGCCGTTGCAGACCCCAGTGTGGTTTCTTCATCTTTGCAGTTCATTCCACTTGCCCTGCAGCTGAACTTAATCTATTAATACATAACAGTAAGGAAAGATTTCCTCTGGAGACAGCAATGCACTGAGAACAATAGGTAGCTGGTATTATTTTCATCTTGCAGAGAAAGCGAGTGATCATGTAACAGCTCTCCTGCTCTCCAGATACCTCATCCTTTACATTTCATTTTATTTGGCTCACAAAAGACAATTTCTTCCAAATCAGGCATAATGTTGGTGCCACCAGCACCTTCCTTGTCTGCAGTGTTAAATGAAACATGAATCAGAACCTCAAAGAACAACAGCTGCTTCCCTTAGATATGCTCTCAAGTACCAGAAGTTTCTATAGAACAAGGTAGAAACATGATATGAAGACATACAAAACCTGCACAAGAACACCACTTAAACTGCTGCTGTGGTCCAGTCAATTAACAGTCTCAATAATCCTGGCAAAAGTCAGGTTGGTTAGAAACACACACATCTAGATCTATTGGTCTTAGAGTCTGGAGAAAATATTCTGTTGAATAACGAGTTAAAAATATTTTTTTACAGGGAGTTTTGGGGCTTGATGCTGATGTTATTAGTCACCTACAACCAGTCCCAGGGGATAACAGCACAAGCCATTCCTCTCACCATTTTAGCTGCACTGATACGACACTCTCCTGTCAGTCCTACCATCCCACCCCCCCGATACATCCATGTGCACCAATATATGCTTAAATAAAAACACCCACCACCTTCACCAAACGGGACCTCCTTTCTGTGGGAACAGGATATTGAGCTGGAGAGCTGAGAAGAGATGAGCCCAACCTTTCCAATCTATTCCACAGGACAACTGAGAAACTTCTTTCTGCCAGCTCATGCCAGAAAGATGGCAATGAGACTAAACCTCGATGCCAGTACACACATCAGTCAGAGTTGTAAAGCAAAATGCAGGGGTGCCCAGCTCGGAGCTGTACTGGACTCCAACAGGCAGCTCCCCCGCTTCTCTGGGATCACAGCAAAACTTGCAGCAGCTTGCAGAGTAAAACTTGAAACTGGGGAAGTGATGTACAGTTTTATACACCCACACCCGAAAGTCATAACCATCATTAGTGCTCATTCACAGGGTTCTGGAAATTAGGCAGGTTTTCAATAGAAATCTCTATGAGATTAGGGTGCCTCTGTGCTCTGGTATAATAAGTTCTTAAAAATAACCACCTGAAGACTTCCTGCAAAAGAAATTTGTCAGTCTATATTAGTTTCCCTTCACAATAATACTATATCATAGATGTCACTAAAATCTAATCAGTCGTACGAACACCTGCATTACATATTTCTATATCACTGATTTATCTAGTTCTTCAGAAAAATGTACTTGCTACGGAAACTTGAGCCAAGACTCGTAGACCAAGTGATATTTCCAGGATCTGAACAACAGCTTTGTACTCAGAAGAAACAAAAAAAGCAAAATGATCTGGAATGACTCTCTGTCAATCACATGTTGAGATTTACAATTATAATTGCACGTTGTCAAGTGAAAAAAGTTTTAGCCCAGAGCTTCTTACAGTTTTTTTCTTCCTTTGTGGGTTTTTTTGAGTTTTTAAATGTTTTTATGTTCCTGAACTATCTTCAGTGAAGACAGTTTAATGAAACTGCAAAGAAGAAAGCAGAGTACATTTCCTGGCAAAAAAAAATCCCAACCTGGCAGGACTCAATTTACTGAGGTTTTTTCAACTGCTGTATTATGAAGGTGATATTAAAGTGATAATTATTCCTGATGTTCAAAGAAGTATCCCTCAGTCTGCAGAGATATATAAAAGCTAAAAGAGCCATCAGTCAGATTCTCCCGAGTAAAAGAGAATTCTAGTTGACCTTCTCAGTCATCAGTGATTCACTTTTCTCCAGAACTCAGAATCAAATCATTTCTCCCCCACCCTTTTAATATTTTTAAAAATGCATTTCTGGGCCAGTTTTATGAACTCCCTTAGAAGCCTCTATGCTAGATGTGTCAAAAGAATTTAGCTGTTAAAAAGAAAATCTCTTTTTATCCAGTAATTTAAACTATTTGGAGGTTTTTTACATATAATGAAGTAAATTAGTCATCTTAGCAGGTACCATTATCAATTTTCCTTTCAATTTTGTTATGGCTCAGCATAACAAAACAGTCAGAATTCTTGTTCTGTGCTACGACATGTTATTACAGACAATGCATTACTACTTTCATAAATAAATCCTTTTTTATGTATTTCAAAGAGACAAGTTTCAGTGCGTATCAAGTAATTTCTGTTGACAAATAATGTGGTGGAATACCAAGTTCACTGTTAACAACTTCACAAATTAATGAATTGTGCCACACTGACCAGAAAAATACTATCATCTAAAACTATTTCACACAGTTTGATGTAATATCCTGAAGAGAGAAGTAATAAGCCTCCCAAAACCATCACACATTATTGCTTTAGAAATCTGCAATTACATGGCTTTTTGACTATTTAGTTCACATCAGGTAAATACAGGTTAAAAGCATATCAAATATTCTCAATATGCACAGTGAATATTATTTTAAATTTGAAGGAAATTTGTTCAGAGTCATCCAAACCATCTGTTATCGATTAAAACCAACCCTGCCCATCCAATATCCTAATCACTTGGAACACTTCCAGAATTTCTGCCAATCTATTATTTTAAAATAGACAGGGGGGAAAAAAAGTAATTTTGAAAATCTCAAACACATCACCACAGTTCTTTGGTGCAACAAACGTGACTTCATCTCAAGGAGGAGATGTGGCACTTCCTGTCATACGCAGACCCCCAGTTTAAATGAAAATATACACAGGTTCAGTAACCTGGACAAATAAAAATGTTTAAATAAGCACCTATTAGACAAGAGGTGAACCACAAGTTCAACATGCAGAGACCACAATGAGCACCAGAACTCCTAAGAGCTACAGGCAGTGGCTTAAGGCATATACTCAGTCCCAGGTTTTACAATAACTTGCCAACTTTCTTATGCCTTGGCATTTGCTGCACACTATTAATCTTTTGAATGATTGTGCACTCAGGTAGGTGGAATATATATTTCCTGGGGAATTCCATCATAACTTATCATAAATGAATCTTACCACCTACTATACCATCAAGTTCCTGTTGTGCCTACAGATTAGTTCACTCATTTAACTTGCTTCTTATTAAAGCATTTGAACTCTGAAATTGTGCATTTTCTAACACTTGAAAGGCACTCGAATTCACTTGACAAGAACCATTCTTACATTTTTAGTTCTGATGACTGTACTCACGTGCCGTGCTTCTACCTTTATTAGGATATTTTGTAAGTTACTAACTACTTGCCCACCTTCCCTGACTAAATGAAAGATTGATAATTCAAATCAGAACTTTATGAAAAATAATACGATTCAAGCATAGCAGTATTAGAATAATATATTTAGGTTCAAATAATATGCCTCAGAGCACACACTATTTCTTTCCTGAATATCTTGACATTCTATCTTCAGCTTCAGTATAGAGGGGAAAAAAAAACCCAAACAAACAAACAAAAACCCCAACACAAAACAATGACAATTTGCATATGTTGATTAAAAGACGATTCACCCAGGCCTTGCTAGAGATCACTCAAGACTGATTCCTTCAACTAGTTCAACATGGTCCTCCCATTCTGGCACAAATCTTAACCAAGATGACTTTCAGATTAACATGGCAATGAAAAAAATGAAAGCTACTCCCAGGAGACTTCAGTTCTCCTGAAAACTCTCAGGCTGAGATTCAAGTAATGAAACGTGAAAAGGAGACACACAAGCTTTCCCCCCTTCCCCCATTCTGGCAATATTCATCAGCTCCAGAGGCATTACATCTAGCAGGAATTCAGGAGTTAAATATTTTGACTTTGACAGGAACATCTGTTTAAGCCATCTGCACATTTCCCTTGTGGCCATTCATCCACAAGAAGCTGGGCTAAAGCTAAAGATATTTTGTATATTGAGAAATACCTGTAAAAGAAGGAGAAAAGAAGAACAGAGTAAAAGGAAAAGACAAGGAAGAAAGGGAGGAGGAACACAGCATAGAAACAATAGCAGCAGAAGGAATATCCAGAAGAAGGATATCCCCAAAATGACAAAACTAGCAGAAGTCATCCCAGAGAAGAAAATGAGAAAGTAAAGAATAAATGGATCCAAGATGAAACATTCAGACCCATCTGCAAACAAAGTGAGTTGAAAGCACATGACTCTGTCTGGGATCAGACCTCAGGGCTTGAGTGTCTATTTGATTATTATTTCCTGGAAACAAAATAGGTTTGAGCTCAGATCAGGATGACATTAAAGCCTTTTCCCGTGTTATTATAATTCCATCATTCACTGCAATATCACCAGTCTATCAAACAAGTCCTTAGTTTTAAAAGGTGAATTCTTGGTGCACTCAAGACAAGAATTAGGATTCAAAGAGTGAAATCTTTTCAGTATGAGATAGAAGGTGGACATGACCATTTTCTCAACAAGTATTTTTAAATTCAAGACTTAAGTGTTTCTGAGTGGGAATAACACTTCAAAATCCTCTCTTCCTCCTCCTGTCTCCACATATCTGGAGTAAGAATTCACTCCATGAGAAAAGCAAGCTTGATCCTGAAAACATTTACTATTTAGGATAAGTCTGGTGTTTACAGCTGGATGAACGAAATGCAGCAGTCAGCCCTCTGAGCAGCTCAGAGACCCCCACCCAGGGGCACACAAAGGCATTTAACTTCAAAGGAACAATTGCAGTGTATGTGTTCTACTTTACATGCATGGCTTTACTTCAGTATGCATTCACATGCATCAGACTTAAAATTCAGGAACATTTGCACATGCCCAGAAAGTAATGGACCAAATGCAACTGAACCCCTTGAGCTCTACGTGTGACTGAAACCCAGCTTAATGGAATCATTGTAGGTTGAGTTCTTTCACACGTGCCAGAACCATCATAACTGCTCCACGTGCCAAAAGGGAGAAATATTGCTGCCTTCCTCCTGTATTTTCCACTGATCCCACACATCCCTCAAGCACAGAAACCCTTCATTAAGTCAACGTTGTTCAATAAAGAGGCAGAAAACTGACCATGTTTGTTTGGGGTTTGGATGGGGGTTTTTTTCTGGGATAGCTTGCTGACATTTTAATGAGTCAAATCAAAGCACGAAGCATTCCAGCAAACATCAAAGCTGGCACAAGGTACTCGGTGAGAACACGTAGGCAGGAAGACAGGAACAAGAAGATGGGGGATGATATGATTCCCTGTTTCAGCAGCTGTGAGCTGTTAAGTATGTTCACCGTGTGTTAAGAGTCATGCAGATAGTGGGCAGACATTTAGCAGTTTTTCCTTTTACTTCACAGCCACCTTAAAATGGTAAAGTATCCAAAACAGAAAAAAAAGGCACCTACATGAGTTAAGAATCACCTCACCTTCACCTCCAAGTTCTGTGTAAGGAGGAGGTGTGCACACAGAATTAACTCTGGACAGGCTTTCTGGCTATTCTCAGTTAAATTGAATGAAACTGATATTTTACATGTTTGTTATCAAACTACTCAAATCCATGTTGTAGTTAAAAAAAAAAAAAAAAAAACAAACCAAAACCTGTTTTATTTATCTGTGTGAGACTTAAGTAAACATTCTAAGCATTTGCTTTAAGAAACATACTTTCCCTGCAGTTAATACAGAGAAAGATGGTCCTCCATGGGGCACCTTGGAACAGGAACCTGGGTCAGGTGCTCTGAATTGCTGGCAGAAGAACATTGCTTTGCAAAGAAGCCCAAGAAGGAGCAATTTAAAATATCTGTGTCTTTGGAAAGAGCGATCCCACAAAATCTGAAAAGGAAATTACTAAATTACATTATGTCTTTGCAATTCAGGGGAGCTTTTTTTTTTTTCCCCCAGATAAATAAAGACTAAAACAGTATGTCTAGATTTTGATCTCCGCTTCCCTAAAGGACAGCTGTAAATACATGGATTTGACCTAGGGACATCAATAATTTAATTTTTTTCTTTTTTTTCACAACTAGTGACAACTACTACTTCTTTTACAGAGTGCATTCATCTACATTTCAACAAAGAATATAAGGCTTTCAATTGACATCAACCTGGATTTACCCTACTGCTATAAAGGAAGAGATATAACAGATCTGAGGAAAAGGATATAAAATCATTAACAGAGAATAAACAATGGTTCTGAAGACCTTAAACTGCTTGGGAGTGGCTTTGAATCTATACTTTTTCTTAAAAGCTTGAGTAGAATAAAAACTTGTTCAACTAAAGTGGGAATTACTTTCTCTCCTCTACTCTGGGCCTACCTGAAAACAGAATGTTGGGATAAACATAAGGAAACTATTAACTCTTCTCTCACCTCTTCCTCCTCCAAATGATTTATATGACTGGCATCCTCTGTATAAACAGCTAATAAAAGCATGTAGAACATATAATTTCCTACAGCTGAAAGTAATGTTAAAAGAAATTGCCTCCAAACACATTCCTAACATTTTTGCTGGGTGTAAATAGTTGGAAACATGACAAACCTGTCCCTCCAGAAGTTTCATTCTTGTCTTCAAGCAAATCAAAACCAATGGAGGAATGTGACCAATAAAGAAAAACATCACCTATTTGTCCTTAGCAATAAAATTTACTGTACTGGCAACATGAGGAGGCAGCCAGTTAATATTTGAACATCTGAATCCTTCTTCTGTTTATCTTTCTGTCACAAAAAAACACAGGCACCTTTTTAATCATAATCATGAGAATGACAAGCAGTGAATCATATTAAATATCAGGCTGACTGGATTAAAAAAATAAAAATCTGTGGTGATCTAGAGCATTATGCCTACTTAAACATCTTATATATTTAGGTGTGTTATAGAACGTCCAGGCATGAATGATCCTATATATTCAGGTATGCTGTAGAATGTAAAATATGTAAGTCATTAACTATTCGATTATATGTAATATTATGTAAGCTACAAAATGTTTACTTGTACATAAAATAACCAGTTTGCATAAATAAAATGGATCATAGATCAACTGAGTTAAATTGTATATACTTAAACATGTTTCCAAGTGGCATTACCTTCAAAGATATACAGGGACAGATTAGCATTAACCAGAAAGCTGGGTGTGACCCCATAAAAACTTTCCACATGTGGAAGAGCAAGGCCACACACCAGAATTCAGCAGACACAAGACACCATCATCACCTGCATCAAAACAGCAGCAACCTTACAGCCTCTTTTGAGTAGAATTTTAACATCCCCAAAAGTAACATTTTTGACAAGTGACATAACAGCCTGCTGAGTAAAATCAATGTCCCAGTTGCAGAGAGGTCAGACACAGCTGCTATTACTCAGGAAATATGTCTCCATTACTGGCTCTAGTACCTCTAACAATATTACCCTCTCTTCAGACATATATTTGCAAAGTAGCTGTGCTGCAGATGGACCTTTCCTCTTCAACTCTGCTGTTAGCAGCCTCAGTGTGTTTTTATACAGCCAAGTCCTCAGGGAAAGAATTGATTTTTAGCATATTACTAAAAAGTAGAGTAAAGAGCCTCAGTGTCTTTATTATTTTACCAGCTTTTAAACACCAGTATCAAATCCTGCCCTTCACCCTGATACCAATAGCACAAGAAATAGGAGCCTGGTTCACCAATTATTTGCAAGCTTGACGCAGAACTACTATTTCCCCAAATGCTATCTCTACCCACCATGCAGTGTGGGGCAGAGAGGCATGTTGACATCTCTCTCTGGAGCTGCATGACTCAACATCTCTGTCATGACTCCAGAAGTCAATCACACCAAATTCTCTCCCTGCGTGGTTCCCC
Source organism: Empidonax traillii (assembly GCF_003031625.1). NCBI lineage: Eukaryota > Metazoa > Chordata > Aves > Passeriformes > Tyrannidae > Empidonax > Empidonax traillii. Next base: position 220,006 of record NW_020955380.1, read on the forward strand.
AAAACTATGACGTGCCTGGGGCAGGTGACTCCAAACCTCCACCCTCCTCCTGTGCAAACACACACAGTCTGTAGTTTCATTATTGATGTTTGCTTTCATTTTAAAGGTTTACTAGGATTGATTTTGCACACTATCTTGTTTCACTGATACTGTGTTTGGTTTTTGATAGCAGCACTGGCTGTTCCAATAAAAATAAATCCTAGTAAATGACTGCCATAACATAATAATGGTCTAAATAATATGTGTCCAAGTACTGGCAAGAAGAATGACTAAGATGGACAGCCTGGAAGACAGTAAAACAGCATTACTAATCATAACTTGAATAAGGAAAAACACCCAAGCAGAAAAGGATACTTGAGAACTAAATGTTAGGTAGTAGCACTAGCTGCCAAAAGTTGTCCATTTGCAGTGGCCAAACTGTGCTCTAAAATGACACAACTGACCAAGAAAATCAGCATTCGAGTACTCCCATATCCTCACACCAAGTCATAGTAGGACATGTTTTTCTTTCTGCAAACAAGGCCTTGTTCCAGTCACAGCATGAGACTGATCCATGCAATTGTTTGCACAGTCTGATAGTATAGCTAAAGCATTTTGAGCAGACAAAAAAAACCAGCTCCCCGCACTAATGCCATTGCAGTTTGCATTTCTGGATAACCATTAACACTAATAAAAAGAAAACCTTTAGCCAATAACTGCTTACCATCTGACAATAATCTGAAAAATAACAGTAGTGGTTGTCCTGGGAATGGGGTTGTCCATTTTCTGCAGCTTTTGTTGCCGTGCCTGGCATGTCCTGCTCCTTCACTGAGGGAAGAGCAGGACACAGCAGTCCTGCCCCTCTCTGCTGAGCTTAAATGGTGGCAGGGGCAGAGAGCAGAGAACAGCCGCTGCTGCCAGGTGAGTGACAGACCAACATCCTTCACCTGACACCTTTGAAAACATCACTTCTAAAGCAGAAGCACCTGGATGCCCCAGGTGATTGCATTGTAGCTGCTGAGAGTCTTCAGTCCTCTCATGTGAGCACCAAAAGCCTAAACTACTACCAGCTGAAGTCATGTGATGGACTAAATTCACTGACTGGATGGCCTTCAGCTTGTTCTTGTTAACTGATGAGACAACTTCAGCTGCTAAGCAAAAGGGATTTGGGAAAGAACAACTAAAATCCCCCCCTTGCCCAAGCCAGTGCACAGCAATGTGAGTTGTCTCTCTCTATGCTGCCTCTGTTCTGTGCACAAACCCAAGCTTTATCCCCTGCTGTTAAATGAACACCAAAAATTAAATGGAATTTTTTCAGAAGGGAGCTTAAAAACCAACCAAGAAATCAGAAAATGTGTTCTTTCACAGTACAGTTTTCTTCAGTACTCACAGGAATATAAAACCAACCATGAATAGGACTGTGGTGAGCAAGAAAATTGCATCAATTCATACACTTCCTTGTTCTCCCATCTATATTAACTCTGCAAAGCAAAGCTGTCACAAGGGGAAGTAGAGCACTTACATTGCTCAAAATCAACACTGGCAGCTGGCATGTTGAAACACAGTGTAAGGGCATGTGTGCAATAAACACCGTAAACCCCGTAAACCCCCTTTTTTAAAAATTGGAATTCTTCTGAAAAACGAAGGTGAAACCAACTACAGTCTCAAACTTTCAAAATGCAGGAATCAGTCTCCTACCCTCAACAACAGAAGGCAGCAAGGGGGGATTTGTAAGACCTTGAGAGATTTTGAGTTCCTTTTACATGTAGCCCAGATGTTGAAAATCTTTTAGGAACCCCAAAATTACATGTGCGTGTATCTTCTATAAAAACACGAAAAAGAGATTTTATTTAAGAAAGAGGATCTTAATGTGGTTACTTTCTCAAGGGAGTAGTGCTTTAAAAGCACCAAACATCACAAGAACTGACAATGCTGTAAGCAGGCATCTCAGCAAAACTGTCAGGAAATTATTTACCTGTCTAGTTTATAAATGAATCATCCATAAAAGTTCCTTCAAATGAGCAAAACTGCAGACTGGTTGGGACATAAGCACTTTTAATCTTAAATTCTTAAGACTCATATCTGATTAAAAAACAAAAAAAAAAACAAAAAAAAAAAACACCAAACCTCTGCAGCAACTTACTTATACAAACATGTAGAAATTCTCATGACTGCATCTGACATCAGGATCTTCCCCAGCACAGCTCATACATCTCAGCCTTCAGGAAAAACAAAATAAGCCCATAATTTATTTAAACTCTGTTAAGCAAAGAACATTATGCAACTGCAAGTTCTAAAACACAATGAATTAAGCACAGACATGAAAGCTTCTCCTAGGTGTAGTGCCTAACCACAGTCAATCACCTGCAGACAGTAGTTCTGGCTCAATTACAGCTCTGAACAGGCACGTGCACCATCCACAGAAGCAAATCCTTCAAAAACATGAGAAAAACAACTCTGCTCCAAGTTAAAAAAAACTGGTAGGTGGGCTAATACAAAGAAGAAACCCATCCCGAGTCAATATAAAAAAACCTGCAAAGATAAGCAGTAGAAATTAATGTATATCATTGTCAAAAGATGCTCCAAAATTACAAGGCTTCAATAAAAAACAGGATAATTCCCGTTTCACTCGGGCAGCAGTCCAAATGTTTATGACAGCCAGACCTTCTCATTACCAAATTCAGTATCTGTGTCATTGCTAATCCATAAAGAGCTCATGCCTTTCATGGAGAAAAGTATGAAAAACTGGACTGAAAGCATGACAGAGAACAAAAGCCTCTCACCTCAGCGCTAAGGAAAAGCAGAATAAATGACAATACACAATATTCAAAAAACTTCAAAAAGTGAATTTACACAATAGACCACAGACTCCTGTAGAAGGCAATGGGTGGAAACTCCCATCGTCACCAGACTCTTCACACCTCCCACTACTATCAGAAAAGAGGAAATGAGAACAGGCATTCGGTGGTTAGTCTGGGACTGAAGGACCAATGAACTCCTGTTACAAAGCGGGACTATGAAAAAAAAAGCCAGTAAATTCACCGTTGTTTTCTGTTCTGAAACGACACTCCTGCAAAAGTAATCATTTTTGCATAAATTAAGTATCTGCCATAGAATTAAAATCAGGTTTGTTTGTTCGAGCTAACAGGTGCTGGAGATACAGCTTCAGCTCAGAAAAAGTGATTATGGACTTCTGGAAAGTTATTTTTGTACCAGTCTGCTCCACAATCTTGAGGGAGCAATTTCTTAACTTCCACTAAAAAGTTTTGACTTAAATTTGTTGAGGAAAGTATTTTTATCGATGCACGTTGAGTGTTTAAAGTCACATCAGCCTTTACTGCCATCATGTCATATGGCAAAAGTTAAGTGACCCCAGGTAAAACAGGTTTTCTGGTTAGGGAAAATACAAAAGAAAAATCAAACTAGTAGAGCCTCCTGCAGCTGATCTTCCCGTCAGAGATTTCCTGTAACAAAGCAGTGCTTTACCATGGATTTGGGAGTTATCGGGTTGTCTGTCCAGCTACCCAAGAGATGAAATGTTTTAACCCAACTTGAGACTGTTTTCTTCTTTACAAAGTATGTAAAAGCACATTTCAGAAAAATGGATCAGAGACAGTAATGCCCATATCCCTGTGCCCCTGCCCCTCTGCAAATCCCTGTTTTTGTGACTGACCTTTTACTTTGCAACAGTTACCCCATAATCACTATGAAATCCTGCATTCCTTACTATTTACCTAGAAGCTGACAGAAAGCACTGCTAAAAGTTTTTCACTGTTTGTCACCCCCTTCTCAACCCCAGTGCCTGTAAAATGTGTTAATAAAGCCTTCTGAGCTGCATTAGAATCTATTCGGATGAAAGACAATCTCCAGCTGTAAGAGCATTACCTCGCTTTTTGCACGGCTCAGTTGTAAAAGCAAAATTACAGAAAATAGACATCAAAAAACTCTCAGTACCAGGAAACACCTCAAATTTCTAAAGACACATTACTGTAATAGCTGAGAAGATCCTCCTTTTCATTTCCTGTGGATCAAATTTGTACATCTTTACTCGGTCCTTATTCAGCTTGAACCCATTGACTGAAAAAAGGCACAAGAGGCAAAGCACTTTAGGCCTTGGAAAATTTTCCACAGTCCAAATGAGCAAAGACTATTTGTTTAAGACAGACTTGGAATAAAGTGGTGCTCTAAATAATTGAAATGCAGCAGTAGTTAACAAATGGCTTGTTGCAACATTATAGGGTAAGGTCACAAGTGAAAATGGACTGTCTGACCACTTACATGCCATTAAATACCCAAATAACATGAAATTAAATGAAATGAATTTTAATGCACAGTTTTGCCAAAGTTCACTGGAAGTACTGAAATGAGGAAAACTCCTTGCTCACAAATAGCTTCTGCTTTTTCTCCTCTCATTCAAACTAGTTTTAGTTTTGCTTTTGTAACACAACATTCATGAACTGCTCATGCATATGAAGTTCCTCCAAGTTTAGCACAACAGCAATCTATATAATTTTAAATGAGGATCCTCATACAAGTTATTGTAGCACCATAGCTAATCAGATTTACATTCTGTCCTAAACCAGGATAATATTTAGATTTTCCAACTGAAAAAAAAAATTAATCACACCTTGTCATGCATAAGGGTATGTATCTATACAAAATAGGACATAGCTTAATTTGCACCAGAAGCAAAAAGGAAATTACCCCAGACAACTCTATTCTTTTGCTTTCACCCAAACTGTGATTATCAATATATCTCCTAGAGCTTTCAGCTGGTGGCAATTTTGTTTTAGTTACTTCAAATTAAACTCTCCATATATAAATCAACTATTGACAATGCTGATTTATTTACGCACTATAGTCTTTCTAAGATGATATCAGACAGAACAGAGGAGGAACTTTGACTTTACCTTATGAATAACAAGTGAAATGTTCTGTAAAGAATCCTGACATGAAATGGGTGGAATTTGGCACTTCAGAAATCTCTCTGCAGCCATCCAACAGCTCGGGCACAGCCCCTGCAATGCCCTGACACCCCCCCTGCCCACTGGGGTCTGGCATCTGCTTGGAGAAACATCCACAGTTACCACAGCATCACAAAAAGCCTCTGGGAATTTCCTCACTGTTTTCAGCTGGAGCAGAATGAGGTCATTTAAGACAAAAACATGAGAGCAATTATACCTGACCTGTATCAGTCAAAATATGATGACAAAGGTCTGCCTTGGGCTCTTACAAGAGTATGGTGGTGTTTTCTCTGGTTCCTACACTTCACACATTCCTGTTCTGCAACCCATCCCTAAAACATCTCATTTTAACACAAACAATTACAATACTTAAAAAAAAAAAATGAGTCCCATCCCTTAGAGGAGAGAGCATGGACTGGGGGCCCAAGCTGGGGAAACAAAATGTCCTGTGAAGGCCCTCAGCTTCGGGCACGTCACCTAAGACCGTCTCTGCAGTGAGGTCGCTGAGGTGACAGCAGTGCCCACAGAACCACAGCCTACCCAGTTTTGGCCCCATTATAAAACAACAACCGTGATTTTTTTTTTACCTCACTTAAGAGAGGCCTTTAATTAAAAAGGTCAGACGAAAAAGCGTGGCAAAGGCGTGAGGGCACCTGAGTGCTGTGAGAACACCTGAGCGCTGCTCGGCACCGGGCAGGGGCTCGCTCCAAGCTCCGGCTCGTCAAACCCAGGTGCTCTCCGCTGGTCTAAGTTGACCAGAACACACACACACACACACACACAGAAAAACAAACCAAAAAAACCTCCGCAAAACAAACCAACCAAAAGCCAGCCGAGCCCCAAGGCGCTGCTCGCGCTGTAGCCCCCTCACAGTGCCACGCCGCCCGCCCAGGTAGGTGCGGTGCTGTGTGGCCAGCGGCCAGCCCGGGCATCTCCGGCGGCCACAGACCGAGGGTCAGGGGCGTTCCCACACGCAACCGCCTACTCGGGAGAGAACGGGGAGGGAGCAGAGAGGGGAACGAGCCGCAAAACACCGGAGAAGCGCAACCACCACCCCCCTCCGCACCTCGGGACCGGGGCGGCCGCACCAGGTGAGCGCGGCCGGAGCAACGCCCCGTGGGCGGAGCGGAGCGCGGGGCGGGGAGCGCCGGGCTGGGCCGGGGACACACTCGCTCCCTCCTTCCCTCTCCTCCGCCTGCACTGCTTTCGTTCACTCCTTCTCTTTCTCTCGGGACAGCGCCCGAACCTCGGCGGCGGCCGCGGCCCCCGACGGCTCCCAGGACGCGGGTGAGTGTCGGTACCTGCCCCCGGCGCGGGGCTCGCCCCGCTCGGCAGTTCCTGCCCCGCCTGGCGCGGGGTGAAGGAGGAAGCGAGACGGGCTCGGCTCCCTCCGGCCCGGGCGGCTTCCGTGGGGCGCCCGGCGGGCAGGGAGAGAGGAAGAGAGCGAGGGCCGCCCGGGGGCTCGTCTCGGTGTCCCGGCGGGGCGGGCGCGGGGCCGGGCGGTGCCTCCGGAGGGGCTGCGGGGCGGGAGGCGGGGGGGCTACCCCGGCACTGGGGCTGCTCCCACGGCGCCTCCATGTTGGGCTCCGGGGCGGGGGGCTGCGGGCTCTGTCCGCCCAGACCTCCCCGCCGCCTCCCTCGGGGTGCCGGGGATGGGTCCGTTTCGCTCGGTCCTGGCGAAGCGCGACCCTGGGCGGGGAGAGTCTGTCCGGCTGCGGGAGGGACGGGACCGTGCCCCGTGCGGGGAGGCAGCGAGATCCCTGCCGCCAGTCCTTGACAGAAACATGGAGTTTCCTCCTGGCAGAAATGCCAACTTTGGCAATACCAACTTCTTTTTTCCCCACCCGGCCGCCTGGATACTCTGTTTCAGTCTCCGCGCGACAGCGAGTTAGGAGATAAAATGCACAATCTTTTACGTGCTCAGGTTTCCAGCTGAATGGAGACAGACAATAAGGACTGAAGGAGCAGGAATGCCTGATGCTTTTGTGTATGCACATGCCAGCCGTGCATCTATTAAAAAAACAATTTTCAGTTCATCACTAGAGAATTCCCCGTTTGCATTAGGGGATGAAATATTAAAATAACTGGATCGTGTCATTCTGCGGTTACGTTTGACATCTGTTTACTTGTGGGCCCTGACTCTTACACCACTTCACTTCTAGACTGTTCAAGTAGCTCAGAGCAGAGTGTTGATCTGGACACAGGAGCTCTTACAGGACATTTATGTGCAAGGATAATATTGCCCTGTATCCTGTCTCTTGACTTTATAGGGCAGAACTGAATGTGCAGAGCAGATGGGTGTGGGAGAATCAGTTCTCATGCTAAATATTTTCCTAGCTTTAGAAACTCATTTAAAGACTGTATTGCAATATCTAATATATGTACAAATAGCCAATGTCAAAATCCTAGATACACTTGTGTGTTTAATGCCTTTTAAATCTTTCTTGGTCCTTGGCCTTGTACAGTCATTGCTCTATTAACAATGTAATAGCAAATGACCTCTTTGGCTTTCCAGCTCTCAAATAAGGCAGTCTAGCTTTGTGCTAATCAAATAGGAAGCTATAACCAAGCAAACCCAGTGTAGCTTTCTGAGCATGACACTATGAAGAAGTGCTTCTGAAGTGGTTAAGCAATAATTCATAAACATCTTTTTTTTTTTTTTTTTCAAAAAGTGTATATGCAGAATTTCCTGTTTAGTTCCTGAAAATGGCTGTATTAAAAAATTAGCTGCTTGTTTTTGGACTGATAGATTTTGGTCACCGCAAGACATTACTGTGAGAAGCTGCAAATATGCTCCAAGGAGAGAAGCAAACTTAGGGCTGCAAAACACAGGATTAGATTTTTTTTTTTTTTTAACAAAATGTTTCTCACCCTCACTGTGGTTTTCATAATAAAACGCAAGTGTGTGCATTAGTTTAATAAAGGATGAAATACTGGAATTTTCAATTTTCTTGATCCACATAGTTTTACTCAAAGTTATCTTATTGTAAAACTGAATATAGCCAAGTTTTAAGGATGTGTGATTATCAGAATAAAGTATATCACTTTTGAAATTTTGACTGTTTAAAAATTGAAACGTGTAATAAAGGTATTAATTATTATTGTTTGTATGTAGTGCTAAACTCAAAAAAAAAATTAGAGGCAGCATGAAAGAATCAAGAGTTAGCAATACTTTGAAATTTTCATCCTACATCGCATAATTCAGATTTAGGTATGAAGGAATTGCTGCCACTCAGTGGCTGATACAAACATACAGAGAAATATATTCAGTTACACAGATGTGATGTTTGTGTGGTTAATGAATAAGTCATATGGTAATTCTGTTCAGTCAATACGTGTGAGAGAATTGGTCAGGAAGATGCTTGCATTGTTCTCAATAGAAAAGAGCTGATTCTCCATTTTTTTCCCATTTTGTATTTAACGAATGATAACCCACCTTTTCATTAGGCATAATTATACAGTAGGGTCATACTTTTCTTACTGAATGGAACAGCGAAATAGCGTAATGATTTTTACTTTTTGATCACACAGCATAGGCAAAAAGATACTCTGTAAAGAAGGAATTATTTACGAACTAGAAACTATTTCCAAACGAGAAAACTTAGGAAATTCAGCTACTTTTCTGAAAGAGAAATATTTAAAAGAATCTCTCAAAGGGAGCTTGGCTATTTGATGCTATATAGATCAAGGAAATAACAATAAAACTTGGAAAGATGCCATCTTTCATTAAAATAACTGATTTCCTGTGAAAAGCAGGGAAGCTTTCAGGCCTCTGAGTTTATTTTGATGTCTAAAAGCCACAGTCATTACAATTAAAGTTCATCTCAGGTTGAGTCCAATCCCTGGCAGTGTTCAAGGCCAGGTTGGATGGGACTTTGAGCAACCTGGTTTAGTGAAGGTGTCCTTGCCCGTGGCAGGGGATGTTGGAACCAGATGATCTCTAAGGTTCCTACCAACCTACACCACCCTGTGATTCTATGAGTACTTCACAGCCTAATAGTCTAAATTAACCATCCATCCTTGTTTCCACTTGAAGGGCTGCACTGTCACCTGTCCCTGTGCAGAGGCACAAATCCTCTGCCCTCTGGAGTGCTGCCCATCCATAGCTGGAGCTGCTGCTCCCAAAATGAGGAGCCCCTTCATCACCTCTCTCCAGAGCTGCACAGGGACTGGAGGTGGGACTGTAGCACATGTGGATGTATGAAAGCTCACTCAGTGCAGCTGATCTGTGTCAATACTTTACAGGTGTCAGCCAGCACTGAGGTATGTGCCCACATTGTGTTCAGTGACACCGGTATTTGAGGTCCCAAAGCTAACTCAGGTGTGTCTCTTCGTGATGCAATCCAAATTCATTCTGTACCTATAGTCCTTGCATTTACAAAGCAGATACCTAACCTACTGTGAAAAGAATGGAGGAAAAAAGGAATAGGCTACGGATTGAAATGTTTGTTGCAGATGAGTCAGAGCTGAATGTGAAGGATGACAAGGAGGGATTTACCAGTGGAGTCTGGGGGCTGGTTGACTTCATTAGGAACCAAATTCCTCTGTTAATCATCTGCTGATGAGAAAGATTATGTGACTTTTCTCTGGGTTCATCCTTGCATTAAATGCATCTTCTCCATTCTGCTTATCAGGCTCTGTCCAAAAGCTGCCTAAAAAGCACCAAAACAGTCTGTGTTCCAGTAGTTCTTTTAATCTGTTGATCCATGGCAAAACTTGTCATTTCTCTCTGAGTCGTCCTTTACCTGCACAGTCTGAGTGCAGAATGTGGTTCGTAGAGCTCTGTGTGGAGCCAAAGGACAAGGAGCAGGAATGAGGAAAGGGGGAAAGCTACACCACCCATTCAGAGCCACTGGCGTAGCACATTAAAAGTAATCATTCTGCATCCGCTTGGCTGCACTTTGCAAAGATGCAATTAGCTGAAATGAGCCTGGGAGAGCTCTTTACAGCCTTAGTAAAATAGTGCTGAAGTAGCTTGTGTTGTGTTCGCATTTCAAAGGCAGTTATTTCTACCCGAAAGAGTTTTTACACTTTCTTAAAGAGGCATCACCTCTCTAAGTCAGAGCTACCCCAAAAGCTTTTTATGGTATTTGAGTACTTTTGCAAAAGTCTGCTCTGTATGAAGCAATGTACTGCCTGTAGCTCTACAGAGCCGTCTAGATTATCCATACTGCCTTTATGATTGGAAGCTGCACCAGTGGGCTGCTCCTGTGCCAGAGACACCAGGAAAGGTAGAGACCTGAGGGATCTGGCACACAGGAACACTGGGAACTGCACAAATCTCACCTTGGCAAGAGTCGTGCAAGAATTATTTTTGGTCTGTTCTAGACCAGGCTCTGTTATTACGAGATACACAAAATGGAAATCTGATGTGTATCTGTATGTTTCAGATTATTTTCTGGGTTTTTTTGTTTGTTTGGTTGGTTTTTTTCCTTTCAATTACAATTTATGGACATCATGTCTGCCTTTCAGTGATGGGAAGGTGCCCTGACATCCAGGAAGTAAGCTATGTTTTGAACCTGTTGCTTTTTTCTGATTGACAATAGAGTTGACAGTTTCTGACTAAAGGATGGGAGCGATGCAGCCCAGATTTATATCAATAGCTGCAAATCCAGGAGGCAGGCCATAAAATAAATTCTTTATGAATATTTCTCAAGCCAAGAAAGTGCATAAAACCACTGAATACTTTTTATGGTATTCTCTTACAGAAATTATTATGTTTCCTGGTAATTGCTTTGCCATTGAGGGTAATGCTCTCTCTGGAAAAGTTTATTTAAGGATATTTAAGCATATTTGGTACTCATATGGTAATAATCACCATCCATAAAGTCTGGGAATGACTATCACAGATAACTTCATGAAGCTGAATGCACATGAAGCTTTTAGCCCTGCATGGTACTTGCCTGACTGCTAAGTCAGGAGGGTGTGTTCTTGCCATCTCCTCCCATTTTATCAGCCAACCATCAAACTAAAAAAAAAAAAAAAAAAAGAAGCAGCACCTCTCTACACCCCAGAAGAAGATTATTTTTAATTCCAAGGTGCTGCCTACTTATGAGAATAAAACAGATATGCAAAGTGTATATATATATATTTATATACACACGTGTGTATATATATACACACACGTGTGTGTGTGTGTGTGTATATATGCTGCTGTTTCTAATACTTTTCCTTAGAGCTGTGAGCAAACTATGGTCTTGTTTGGTTGAAATTAACCAAGTAGTTTCACTTTTACCCTTTGGTAGTGAGAGTGGGGTTGGGATAGCTCCTAAGAGACTGGCTGATAGGTCCAGGTATGATTGCACTGGGCAGTCTGTGGCAAAGAGACCCTGCTAAAACAAGCTCTTCCCAAACAACTTAGTAAGGGTTCCCCTCCTTTCTGCAGAGGTGCCTGTGGGCTGCCTTCCCTTCCACCTCACTGGGCTCGGAGGAGTTGTCTGAATTAGTATCTTGTTTCTCACCTCCTGGATGGCTGAAAACCCCTGAAATGTCGTGTAGATTCTGTGCATGAGTGGCTTTGATTTGCATTTGCAGTCTCATAAATGATTTAGGTATTTATAGACTTGGTTTAATCCTGGCTACCCGCTATCAATACAGCATGTCTTGAAACATATGCAGTAAATCCTAACTTCAGCCTTAGCTTTTTTCCCCTTGAAGTAATTCATGCTACTGATTTGGAGCTGGAAGCCTAGACCTCTGTTGGTTTAGCCTCCTTGTTTGTTGTGTGACAAATTGCAAATGATGAGATGACAGAGAGAAAACTGCATGGATGTTTAGCCCTCAAGTGTCAAGTTAGTTTCTGAGTGTTTGGTTTTATTTTTCCCCATCAACACCAATTTATTACACATCTAATAAAATCCTTGTCCGTATACTTGACTCTTTATCATGTTCTCTGGTTTCTTGAGGAAGTGCAGTTGAAGCCTTGCCATAGTTTTTCTGCTGAAGGAACTCATGAAATCTGAGTGTTTGTCAGAACCACTTTGTTCCTCATCATAACAAAAATATTTAATTTACTTCGGTGCATTGAATGTATCAATGTTTACTATGAGGACCAGCTTAAGGGAAACAGGATTTTTGGTTGTGATACAGAATTTGTCTTTCTGTTAGTAAAGCTTTTTTTTTTTTTTAAACTTATAACCAGATTGTTTTTGTATATGATGTTTGAACATATAGACAGATACTTGAAAAGATGATCAAAACTGTCTAGCAGCCAAACTCAAGGTTAAGCTTGGCTTCTGCAGTCTGCCTTTGTGTGGGGAATTCTGAGTACAAAGTTATTGCTAACACGTTGTTTGATGGCTGAACTGTGCTCTTCTGGGAGGAGGCTGTATTTGATTCTCGTTTGAACAAAAGAGGAATCTTGTATTTCTTTCTTTAAAAAAACAGTCCCTCCTTTTCCAAAAGCCCTCCGTGCAAAAGTTTGTTAGAAAGATGTGGTCCAGCCAGTAACAAGTAGTGCTCATCGTATGCTTTCAAGTCATATTCTCAAGGAAAATAAATAGACATATTACAATAGTGTTGAAAGACTGTCATGTTTGAAACATGACACTGAGTGCCCTGTACGTTTTATCTCAAGATATTTATGCCATGTTTTGTAATGCCTCTGGGTGACTGCGTTTCGCTGGCAAGACTGTGAAACCACAGTGGGCATTTTGTACCTCACTGACTTCGTTAGGGCCTGTTGAGAAAATATTTCACTTGCTAAAGAACATGGTTGTGTGACAGAACATCTTACTGAAAAACTCTTGTGAAAGTAAGATTTATTCCTGATTTATTTTTGTAAAGTGTGTTTAATGTATAGTCCTGTAAGAGAGCACAGATGGCTGTCTTACATCAAGCAGGTGCTGCCAGGATCTTTCATTTTGATAACGAACTCTGGTTTTTCAGATTAAATTAAAATCTAGATCTGAAACCCTTAGTCATACAAGTATCTCTGCAGGTGAAGGAGTAGATTTGATTATAGATGCTTTCAGTATTGATAGATACCTGGCTTTGGTATTCTTAATAGTCTGGTTCCTGCGCTCCCTGAGCAGTGATGATCACATTTCTTCAGATCCAGTGTGCTGGTCTGTTAATGTGGTGTTCGTGCTGAGCTGTGAATTGCTCAACAAGAGTTTAGCTGTTTCCTTATGTGTCTATTGGCTGATGACTGTGGCCTTCGTGAACTCACATCTTCTCACTAATGACTTGGGGATGCTGATTGCCAAATATCCAGAGCACATTCACGTGTAAGGGAATTCGTGGGAGCACTCTAAGATTACATTTATGTTCCTCGGTAACAGACAGGAGCTGACAGTAAAGATTTCTGTTTGACAAAGAAAGCAGCATCCCAGGGGCAAGAGCTTCTTAACATGGCCCTGCACTCTTCCAGTTAATTTGAGAGCTAAAATGCATCCAGTTTTGCTTTGGACTAAATACACTGAGCCATTGGCACTTGAAAGTGCCTTGCTCTATTTCTTAAAAGATCAGGTTATTGCATCTGCGCCACAGACACCCCGTGTGTCCACTGAAGGGGATATGGAGGTTGCTGATGAGGGAAAATGGGAATGCCAAAGCTGCCATTTAGGCAAGGAAGCTGATTGATTTCTGCTGTAAGAAGGCGAGAGCAGGTGGGAGAGAGAGCAGCAATAAGAGTATAGAGATGGACCTGGAGTGCTGCAGGGGCATCACAGCCCAGAGTGATGAGAAGAGCCAGGCTGTGCGATGCTGCTCGTCCGTGTTTGTCAGAGGGTGCTACCAGTCCTGTTGTGGTCCCTTCATCTTCATGAACTCCAGCTCCTCCCCAAAACTTTGTAATGCAACCCAAATGCCCACTGGCCAGAGCCAGGGTGGGGAGAAGAAATGGAGCTCTCGTTTGTTGCTGTACTCTGTTTTGCTGTTTCAGTTTAATTTGCAAGTTTGCTTATTTCTAGCAGTGCCACTAAGATTTTCAAGGCAACCCCAGAGTTTTAATGTAATCTGTACCAGTATCTGTCAGATTGGTTTTCCTGACCTATTTTGGGTCTTGCAATTTGGAGTTAATGTTACTTTCCTTTTCCAGTGGGTGGCAGTTGAAGCAAAGAGAAATGTTTATTTGCTTGGAAGTTTATATAGATATGTATTTAAGGAATGGAGAATAAGCCAAAATAGGCCGGTCCTTCACTGTCTCTCCTTATGTTGAGTTCTGTTCTTTTTTCTATTGCAGCTCCTAGCTGGAGAAAAGAACAAATGAAAGGACCTCTTGTGACCAAAATCTGCTTTTAGTTTCAATCTCCTGCTTTTGTTCATTGTTCTGTTCCTTACTTCTTTATTCTCTTACTGGTTAATAACTGCGAGCCCAATCTTTCCATCCCTGGATCTCTGCATTGCATAAGCCTCATTTCCAACCTTTGAAGCAGGGAGCTGCTGACTTCTTGCAGCAAAGTGTTCACCTTCTCAGAACTCTGTTTTGATTTTGAATATAACACGTAGCAGCATTTCTTTCTTCTTTTAACAAGCAAATCTTGGCAAGAAACCTTTCATACTGATTCATAGAAATTTGGTGTATGTTATAACCCTAATAGCTATTTCCTGAAAGGGCCAAATCTTGACTGAAATGTACTTTAGTGCACATTTCTTGTATGGAGTTTGTGTATATCTTATGCACAGCTGAGTTCAAGCATATGTTTTTAAAATGAGCAGTGATTGGAATCTAGAATGCTAAATAAAGTACACAGTGCATTTAGTAAATATAAAATTATAAGTAAAACATAAGTAAAATACATATAAATATATCTGTACTGTATAAATTACTGAAGTTCTAAATCTAGTAATGATTAGGTTAAATCTATTTTGTAAAATTGTAAGAAGTGTGCATATCAGTGCTGAAACCAAAAGTCAGACTGCGAATTGTTCTTGAATCACAGAACAGAATTTAATGTACTTTAAGAATCAAAGTTTACTTCCCCCCCCCCCCCAATATTAAAACAGTGCAGTGAAAGGCCTTTTGCAGCACTTGCCAGTGCTTCATGTTGTGGGTAAATACTTAATGCTGCAGAAAAAGCTGGTGAAGTCTTTTAGTTTAATGATTTTTTTTCTAGGGATGAACTAGCCATTCATCTTCTATAATATGTGATTATAGCAAATTTAGCAATTAATCCCCCATCATCCCCATCTTTTCCCTGAAGAAAATGAGCTTTTACATAGGTATTTAATGATTGAGTCAGTTTATCATAGCTAAGCCTTATCTAAGCATATGTGGCAGTCCACTTTAAGTCTGCTCTTTCGTTGGTGCAGTTAAATACAAAAGCTTATGCAAACACAATAATTCTAAATGTTTATAAACTGATTTGCCACTTGTGTGGATACAAATTCTGCTGCTGCTGCTAGAGCAGGGTTCAGTTTGACTGACAGATGAAACTTGTAAAATGATTTAGGACTCTAAATGGAAAAATATCCAGGAAGAAATTTCCGTCCACATGAAATAAATGATGATGACTAAATTACCAGAGCAGCAAGAGCCTTGTCTGGTTGATAACAAAACTGATTTTACTTATCAGCAGTACTCTATGACCGTGATAACCTAAAATGGAAATTTTTCATAAGTGAAAAATCCTCTGAAAGCCATGACATAGCATGATTTCAGTTTTGTCAAAGGAACACACACTGAAACAGAATATTACTCTTTTGAGTGTCATGACTTTTTTTTTTTTTTGCTACAAGACTTTATAATCACATATGTGATGACGTATTGCAAGTCAGTAAGTGGAAAAAAACCCGAGCCACTTTTATTTTCAGTTCTTTAAAGTTAACTGTCAATTACTGGAATGTCATTTGCTGGAAAATGAAGCTTCTATAGATGGTGAAGAAAGGGCTCTAAATTCTTTTAAAACGTTTTGATACACACATAGTTCTGGAGGTTTTTACACTTTCTTGATGACTCTATCACACTGACAAACAAATCTTGTTTGGGGGCCTATGGAAGGATTTTAGCATTATTTCTAGTCTAGATTGAAAAAATTATGTACTTTTATTATGGTGTTGGTATTTTTCTTTCTTTAATTTTTTTTTTTTCAGAAACCTGATTTTCTTACTACTACTTCATGCTGCTTTCCAGTCAGTAAGCTGATCCTAATACTAAAAAATTTCTGAGTCTCAAACAGAGGGATGTTTTCTTTGTTTGCTTTAAACAAACCACGCAAGTTACACAGCTCTGTTTTGAATTAGCAGCTCTCCAAGCTGGGCTGTACAGTTAATACTTCTCAGACACTGTGGTGAGGCAGCAGTATGAGCATTCAAGCACTTCAAAGGAAAGACAAGCATATCTAGTGTTTTATCCTCTTAAAAACACAAAAAAAGGGTGCCAGACTGGTGTAATTGAAAACGTTTGCTGTAGGCAAGGTGTCCCAGGCAGACCTTGGTGCAAGAATGTATCCCTGCTCCGCTGTATTTGATTTTGCTTTAGTTACTGGGAGCACCCTGCTGCCTAATAAGGAAGAGTTAAAGGCAACTTAAAACCGTGCCTGTTTGTGTCTCTGTGATTTTGATATTACTCCTGTGGTCCTTTAGCTCTTATTTGGGCTTTTGGTGGGTGAAGTTGCAGTAAGTAAATGAAGAGCAGCGTATTTACACTCTTCTGATCAGGGTCTTATTTTCTGAAGTCCACTTAATACCCCTACTGAACTGCTTAATCATTCAGTCTCCCGAAGGAATTTGTTAGGATAGCTACAAAAGAAATACACGTTGCAGCACATCAGTTTCTGTATTGTAAAACCTTTTACAGCCTGTCTATGAATAGTGTAGTGTGGATCTATCTACCATTTGTGCTCAGTGCATGAGGGATTGCAGGGAAGCAGGGGCAGGTGGGGGGAATGTTTGGAGCTGGATGCAGGACTCTGAAGAGTAGGACAGCAAGAGCAGTGTTGTACTGGATAGCAGAGCTCTGCTTCTGCTTGACCCCTGACATGTTGTGTAGTTTGGGTAATTGGTTGCTTGCTGCGTGCCCAGACAAACACAGGTTTTCTTCATTTTCACCATGTTTTCTTCATTTTCTTCCTGGTTTTTCCTATTGCAATAGCCCAAGTGTGGGTGCCTGGCTGGGGAACCCCACTGAGTGCTGACACTGTTCCCTGGTTTGCTGCCAGCCCTGTCTCACATGGGGTGAGCCCTGAGCTGTCCAGCTGATAATTATCCCTTAGCTCTCATCCAGGGATACGGGACTGAGCGGGCTGAGCTCAGCTGTGTGTGCTGCAAAGCAACACCCCCTTCTGTCCTCGCACAGCCCGAGCCCTTCCCTGGTGGAAACTGGAGATATTTCCATGTAACTGACACTGAACAATATTGTAGCAAGGCTGGAACAAAGATGAGGTAAATGTTTCTGCCCACATCTCGGAGAAAATGCTCTTGAGACTTGTGAGTTTTCTTGTGCGTTCGTTGTGACTTTATGATTATAAAGTTTCTGAGAGATTTCTTTTCTTGAAGTTAGGTTTTACGTGGAGAACCCACATACTTAGTGCCTGTGCAGGTGTGTTAATAAGATGGGGATGAAATGAGTAGAGTAGCAGAGAGGATTTTGTCATCTGGAAAAAGAAGCTGGAAAAGCCTTTTTACTTCATTGAATCTTTCCATGGATTCCAGGTAGACTTACACAGTATCACCTGGAGCCGTATGCTGATACTGACTGCTTCTCTCTGGAAGCACTTGCAGGATAACAACATCATATTGTCCTCACATTTGCCTGAGAATATGGTTGGCTGAGCTTGCAACTCCTTGCACTCAACTAAACAGAATTTCTCTTTTTAAATCTTCTGAATGTTTGATCTGATAAGTTGTAAGAAAGGCATATTCTGGTTGCCAGGGAGCAGAACTCCTTCCCCTTGGAGGCAAAATGTGGTGACAGGGAAGACAGAAGCTATGGGAAGCCCCTGTTGCGTGTTTGGTGCAGACACAAGTTGGAGTCACAGGTTGTAGATCAAAGAATGGGAGATGTAAGCCTGTCCTTTCAGCCTCTCAGACTTTATGTGCAGTGCAGTGACTTCAGCTGTTGCAGTATTTTTTCTTAAACTCTCAATATTCCCATCCTATACGGGATTACCAACCTGGTAGTTTGTGTTCAGCGTGGGTTGGAGGGAATTGGCTGAAGGATCTTGGCATCGTGTTTCCATTAGTTGCATCTCCCCACCAATTCAAAGAGTACAATTGCTTTTTTTCCTTTGCAGTTGTGTAGTGCCATATGACATCAGGTGCATATGACGTTCATCAATAACGAAAGTGTTTGTTCAGCTGAGTGATAAGAACAGCTACAAGTAATAATGTCACTAGCAAGCAACATAATAAGGGGGAGTAGGCTGGTGGCTTCTGTTCCTTTAATGTGGGTCCTGGAATACAGAGCTTGGTTGTCTCTGATTATGCATGAACACATTTCTGAGCTGGTTCCCACATCATTTATGTGTTAAAGTTGTCCGTGTTCTGAACTGGCCTTTTGGAGCACAGGATTAGCGCTCTGGGCAGGCTCTGACTTTTCAGGTGTTGCTAAATACTAAGAAAGAAACAAAAACGCGAGCTTTGACTTTGAAACGGTTTTCAAGATGTTTGGTTGTGTGTTTCCAACTGTGCAAATCAAAACACTGCATTCTTTGCAGGTCAGAAGAAAGGGCTGAAGTGGCAGCAGTGATGTGGCCACAGCCTGCTTAGAGGATCTCACAGCAGCGTGAGGGGCTTGCAGCTGTTCCGATGGGAGATGTCAAGAAGGGATTGCAGATGAACTTCATCCTGTTAGTTATATCCAGTGCTAACAGTGCTAGGAGTAACCCAGCAGGGAAAGCAAAATGCTGTTTTATTTCCATAGCCCAACCAGAGGCCAGAAACCTCTGTACTTCACCCTGCCTAGAGCCTTTCCTGGTGCAAAGACATCCAAGTTTATCTGTTGCTGTTAGACTTTGCTTTGCCTACACATACTCAAACACTGCACAGCCCATCATATCAGGAAGGAATTAGATAGTGACTGGAGTTACTTGGGCTCACCAGACTTTGAACAATGTTTGAGTAAAACCAGATTGAAAGCAGTATAACCAGTTTTCCTGTTGCTGTAGATGTGCTCACAAAGATCTCAGTGTGGTCATAATTTGGGTGGCTTGATAGCACTGTCATTGGCAGGGAAATAAGGGAGCTCTCACATTCATGCTTCTTGCTTGCAAGATTGTGCTTCAAGAATTAAATTTCCCTGATTTTAACCAGACAACACATTTTATTAAAATGTCAATGAAGATGATACTTTTTTCTTCCACTACAACTGTATTAACCAGTAGCATTGCACCTGTTGAGGGATGTGTGGTGTGTGTGTGTGTGTCCACCCCCGAAACAAACCCTGAAAAAACCCCACCTTTTGTTGATGAAGTGAGAAAATAGCAAAACATAATTTTGATACTGCTTTAAGCGAGAGAGAAATTAATTTGAGACCTCAAATTCTGTACTTTAAAAGACATTTTCACACGAGACATTCTGGTGGCATCAGTCTTAATAGAGCATATTTCACTGAACTGAAACTAATCTTTTACTTTTTCACTTTGTATTCCTGTGCTCTGTTTTTTTTTTCCTGTACCTTTTCTGAGCTTTGCTGAAGGGACAGATGCAGTTCAATCCTTTTGTTTCTAAAAGACAAAAATACAATTAAGTTCTGCAGTGAAACCTGTTAAATCATGAAACTCCAAAAAGCTTTGTTTTCCTGTTGCCCAGCTCCCTTTCTTCCTTGACCTTTGATTTCTGTGATGTATAGTAGCAGTCAAAAACTGATTTTAAGAAACTTTACTGTGTTACTTTGATTCTCTCTTATTTTAATCCTTCCAGAGACTAATGGCAGTTCCCCAGTGCTCCTAGGAAATGTCATAGTGAGTCCATTATTAAAACAAATAACCAATTCCAGTGGTAATACTTGCAGGAAGCTTTATACTTCAATTTAATGAATTTCTGAGATCAGTCATTAAGTCATCTTTCTGGATCCATAATTTGTTATATGGAAACTGCTGGGTTTACAGGTATCCGAGTTTTGGAGAAAAACCAAACCAGTGGTCTCTGAAAATGTGTACAACTGTAAGTATCTAGTTTATTTAGAAATGCCTGGTGAAGCTCCAGAGGAAAAAAAAAAAAAAGTGTTAAAATATGTTTCGCTGAAAACTGAATCTCTGTCATCCTAAAAGACTGTGAATATTTGGGTGTTTTTCTGACTTTTTTCTTCTGAACAAAATCCATTGTGCTGCTGTCAAGTCTTCAGCAGTTTGCAATCAGATGTTTTCAGGATCTGTCACACTAATCAATTTGCTTGTCTGAATCTCTTCAAAGGAGCAACTTAAAAGATTTTTCTTTTATTGTTGAAATTTGGTGCTAACCTTCCCCACGGGTGTTTTTTCAGAAGTTGCTCATAGCTGGAGGTTTTTGCCTTTCAAAATGCTTTGTAAAATCAACAGAGCAGTGGAAAGTCAGTGTAAAATTCAGAGCAGCCTTACTGTGATCAAACAATTCTGCAAGTGTGTGCAGCTCTTTGCTCTGAGTGTCTCCCGGTTCAGGCTTGTTTCATTTAGTGAAATACTTTGAAAGAGCTGATATGACATTAGTGTGAAGTGTAAGGTTATACAAATAAAGTCATGTATTCCTTTAAAACCCCACCTTTGGAAATATGTTAAGCCATAGAAAACTTTTGGTTCTTTCACAGTAGCTGGTTTGTTCTTTTTAGTTAGATTTTCCTGTGTTTGAAAGGGTCTTTGTTACACTCTTTGGCTCTTCTTGCCATTGATATACAGGGTTGAGGTTTTCCTGTTCAGGGGAAAATTGGCTACGCTTACTGTGCTGCTTCTAGTAAAGCTCCTAGAGCAGTCTTGGAAAATGTAACAGATTGGGTTTTATTCAGCTGGTATATTTTGGACCTTTACCATGTTCTCATTTATCTCTCACTCACAGAAACACTGCAAAATGGCAACCATGTAATCTTTTTTAGATTATAAAGCCTTTGTTATGGCTCCAGAGTTTGATGACTGACGCTTAACTGTATGCTTTGATCCTCACTTTCTGGTTTTTGTTTTTATTTGGTTTGAGTTTTTTTCCCCTGGTGTCTCTGGAAACATTCAAAGTCCTGATTTTATGGAATCAAAATGAAAAAGGTCTTTGTTAGATTAGTGAAACGTACACTTTGCTTCGCTTCATTTTGCAGAGTTGTGTTTATTGCTAAATCCTAACTCTTCTCTGTGAAGTACTGATTTTACTTTCTACCTCCGAACTGGCTCTTTGTCTGTGAAAAAGGAAAAGACTCATGGTGATACTTCATCTGAGACTTGAGGGTTCCTCTCTTGCCTCTGCCCCTTGGCTTGGTTTCTGTCATTCATATTGAAGTTGCTGTCTGAGCTCAGGATATTTAGGTGTGATAAACTGTAGCAGTTGCAAGAAGCTTGTGTCTCCTTGTCAGGAGCCACGTGTAGGTTTTCAAATAATTATTCCAATAATTATTCTTGACTTCAGTGTGAGCACTCAAGAGAATGAGGCTCATGCCTTTTGGTTTGATTGCTACTCCATTTACAACGTGGAAAGCTTGTTTCCTGTGATTCTACTCAGTTATCTGGAAAAGCAGGAAAATTTTTCAGGCTATGAGACTCATTTAGATGGATTTTTCTCAGTTTCAGTTGTCTGCTGTTATTTCCTGGCAGGTGCAAACTCTGTATCTAATCCCTGAAGGACTTGGTCACTGTGATGTAGATTTGCCACAGCTTGGGTCTTTAAAGCTGTAGGTTATCTAGAAGAAAACTCATCTGTCTAGGAAGATACTACCAAAGAAAAATCAGAAAAAAAGGAATAAACAGTGAGTCTGCAAAGTATTTCTTATTTTTATTATTTAAATTAGAGTTAATAGAGTTTAACTCAGGAGAGTTAAATTTCTGTGGTTAAGCTGTACTAGAAAGGGTTAGGAAGCACAGATTGTTGTGCTGGGTTTCCTAAGGAAGACAAACGTGATGACTTGTCGGGGTAACACATTACTCATGGACTACCTTGTGTATTCAAGGAAAAATCCCAGATACTCATCCGATGATGTGCCTGTTTCTGTCTTGCCTAAGTGTGGTTACGGCCCAAATCCAAGAGGTTTAGAAGACAGAAGGAAACCCTTGCCAAGTATGAAAGACAGGTATGGCAGGCAGGTACTGCTGGCAGACTGTTCCATTTATTATGCAGCCATGTGAAGTGGCAAGCTGCCAGTTTTCCACATATGAGGGAAGATAATTGCCTAACAAGGTCACTGGGAACAGGGAATACAGTGGGATAGAAAGTTTGTCCTGTCCTTTGGTGGAACAGATCATTTGACTTCATTACATTCCAGGAAGACCCACGGGGCCTGAATTGTGCCAGTTCCAGACACTGTGTGTATCCCGTGTCTCCCATGGCCAGCCAGAAAAATGGGTTTATGAAATGTTGGAAAGCACCCAAATGAAGATTAATATGCAAAGTAGAACTGAGGCGGTCTGTAGTTATGTGGTAGCTTTCTTAAATGTGTAAAGACGGGAGACGGGTTTTTTTTTTGTTGTTCTCATCCTTTAATTCTGTGGGAATGGTGTCTTATTTCTGATTTTTGTTTATTTGCTTAAACTGCTCTGAAGATAGTGTCAGTCATTTTCTTGTCCCCTATATTGTGTTTGTGATTAACTCAAGTTTCCACAGGGTAGCTTCACAGTGTCACTGAGATGGAATTAGAACATTTTAAAGGGGGGAAATTGTTATAAGAAAATAGAAGATTCTCATCTAAGATGCTAATATCATATTTTGTTTTTAGATATACCTGTGTCTCCAAAGTACATTACAGGTGATTTATAGCCATGTCTTATTAAAGAGCTGAAATCCTTTTGGATGAAACCTAAAAACTCCTCTGTCCCTTTGAGGCAGAAAACCTGCAAAGTCTGTGGAAATTCAATGTGATGATTACAATGACACATACTTGTAAGTAACCAAAACCACATCTACTAATCAGAGAGATTAAGCAACTTCAGTGGAGTTTGTTAGCAGTCATGCCTGTAGTGCATGTCAGAGACTGTAATTGCTGTTTTGAATGAGTCATTTGGGTAACAGAGATCATAATTTAATTTGTAGCTGTGTACATAAGTACACAGAGCACGGGAACCACCTGTTAAATACTTCTGCTTTATAATATTTTTTTTACTATAATTCAAAAATGTACTTTCAGAGGAAGAGGAGCTGTCTGAAAGAAATGTGTGCTTACATAGATTAAACTGCATGGATGCAGATGGAGCTTTATCTTTCTGATGCCACACTGAAATATTTACATGGTATTCAAATAATGCATGTGGAATAGGCACAATCAAGTGTTGGGCAGCTTCCAGAAAAGATGCTCAGTGTTTTCTCAGAAGGCACCATCCTTCAGCTTCCTGGCAAAAGAGGAACTATGGTTTGAAAATGAGCCAGTGATCCTTCTGATGAATTTTTGCAGCTCAAATAATGATCAGCACCCAGTGGAAGATTAAAAAACCTGTAAATAGCTGGTTTGCTGCTGGTGGGGTTTTGTTCCTTCTGGAAAAAAAACACAAACCCAAACAAAACAGCTGCCCTCACAACAACAAAAAACAAACAAAAAAGGGAGGAAAGAAAAGGAGAAAAGAATAAAGCCTTGAGTAATGTCTTGAACTGGAACATTCATGGAAGAAGCAGATTAGCTGAAAAGATTAATAGATATACTGCTGAAGTGAGCTTGTCCATGCAAAATTCTTGCAATAGCAACAGACTACAAATGTAATAAGAATGACTGTTCATGATATTCCTGACATCCTCCACAAAATCTTCAACGTCACAGAATTTTATTCTAACCTGTTCTCCCCCTCACTTCCCCCCCTCCAATGAAATATCTTTTCAGTGGCATAGCATGGTGAAACATCAAAATGCTGGGCTCTGAAAAGTCTGAACTTGACCTTGCCTCAGCAAATGGCACAGTCCTCCAGGGGAGTTCTGTGAACCTTTAAATTTAAGCTTCCCTTAAATTGTGGAGGTTCTGATTCCCACAAAAATAGTTGTAGCCTAACTATTTTTTGCCCCAGACTACTTAATTCCTAGGTCTTGAAACTAAGAATTATCAGGGAAAAAATTTCAGTGTCATGTCAGTCCTCTCATGGTGTTGTTGCTTCTTGTTCTTTGCTGTGTTTTTTTAGTAAACTGTGTGTTCCCATGTATTCCCATAGTCTGTTTGAGCAGGAATGTTTATGTCTGTAAGCTATGCCAAAAAGAGGGATTAAACCACTCCAGAAGTGATAGGAGCTAACTGAGAAGTGATGAGAGGGAAAGAATTCTTCTAAATATAACTTAATCAGGGCTTGTCACTTGAAAAAAAAAAAAAAAGAAAAAGAAAAAAACCAAAACCACAAGCAGACTAAAATCTCTCATAATCCAGAACTCTGTATCTGCAAACTGCTAATTTTCTGAAGGAGGTAAGAACTTCTGTGTGCTGTCTGTATTCCCAATTCTAGGCCATCAAGGTCTGTCCCGTGGATGATTTATACATAGGTGAAAGCTTTCAACCAGAGGAATAATTTTTAAGTTCCTCTCCATCTTCCTCTCCCACCTCTTTTTAGGCAATGGGATGCAGTTCTCTAAACTCTGGACAGTTTTGGGCTTTTTTGAGTTGTTTGTTCCACATCTACATCTCTTCTCTTTGCACTATGAGTTTGCTTTTACTGACTTCTCTCTGCGCAACGTGTGGTCCGAAACATTCATTTCACCTGGTAGATACCTATGAGGAAACAACCCTGAGTTCTTCAGGAGCTCTGGTTATTTCTCTTTGGTGAGCTTTGGTCGTATTTTGCATTGCACACACTGTTGGCCCTCAGTGTCATGTTTGAGTCTCTCTCCTGTTAGATGCTTAAGCATTATTTATGGAGTGTTTGTAAACTCACAGGCAGAGTGTCTGGGAATGTTTGGTGTGTTCCCATGGAGCTGAGCTGTATTTTGACAGCTGGTTAATGCCACAAAACCTCCAGAGGTTACTGCTCGCTGTGTGCCATTCCTCCACCAGTTAGATGACTTGTGATAGTTGTTCTGCAGACACAGCTGTGACTGACAATCTAGATTTTAAGATATTGCTTCTCTCTTGTATCTGGTTTTTTGTAGGATTAGTTCAACCTGAGTAATCTTGCTTTCATTTGTAAACACAAGCCATTTGTTCAAAATTGAGCTGGGAGCTGGTGTTATCAAATTCTATTTCTAATATTACAGTTTGTGTCATCAGTCTACATAATTAAAGCACTTTGTCAGGTACATATATATTGCTTTATTAGAGCAAACTAAGGAACAGAGAAGCTAAAGGATTTCTTGGGATCATAGTGCATTCAAGATAAAATTCAAAGCAAAACAGCACAGTTCTACTTAGGACCCTTTCTACATTCGTGGTTACCAACACCTCTCCCTGTAGTAGCAGAAATCACCACTTGCTGCTGTGTAATCTAATCTCTCCTCATCCTTTTTCATTTTTGAGTGTGAAAATGAGGTTTCAGTCATCGTTTGTAGTGAGTCCAATGAATATTGAAACCTGAAAGAATGCTGTTGTTCATCTATTCTTCAGCTCTTCAACAGATTGTCCTTTTGGTTGAGTCCAACATCCCACTTGTTGCAGGGCTCTTGAAAGGAAAAACTTTTGGCGAAAAATAAGTCAATTATTCTTATAATTTTATAAATACATATCTCAAAGGTGAGTAGACAGTCTACAGACTCACTGAGATACCCCTTGGATATTGAGTTTGATGATTTTGTTTCAGATTGGAAAAAGGACTTTGAAAGAGAGCTTTAATAAGTGTAATGCTTTAATAAGTATTTGGAATGGCAGATTACCTGTCCGTGCAATTCTGAGCTGTGCACTTACTCAGCACTCCTGGTCCTTGGTCTGTGAGTAAGTGAGGAAGTTGGGAGTTTCCATGAGAATGACTCATATCAAGGAGGAATCCTAAGAGCCTTCTCCCCTGTCTGCTCCTGGAAGCAAATTAATTACCCTGCATGTGTAATGCATCTTCCCAAAATTACAGGAAGACAGATTCCCCTTGCTGTGGGGGACAGGATGAAAAGTTCTGGGTTCAGTAATGCATTGCCTCAGAAGTGGGTAGAATTGCTCTTGGGAACCTGTAATTGGCCATCCTGACACCTTGTTTGAAGTACAGTATTGACTCTTCCTCTTGATTGTTTTTGAAAGAAATAGTAAAACCTTTAAGACTTCAGAGTATAATCCTTAGATATGATGATGTCTTGCTACTATTAGACAAGCCTGTCTCTAACCATTTGGTCATCTTCACTTTCTAGTAGGTAGGTGGTGACGATAAAAGGGAACAGAGGCATAGTAGAGGTCAGCAGTAAATGTGTCACAAGCCTGAACCTTGTTCTTTTGACTCTCTCATTCCAAAATCATAAATGCAATGCTGTGTTCCACTGGACTCCTCACAAGTGCCTGGCATCACCATTTCTTTGTGTAGCTCGTGTAACTGCACTGGAAGATGCTGGAAAAATTTTAACTGTCTTTTCAAGTCACTCCTGAAAATTGTTAAGAGAATGCCACCAATTTCTGTTTGGGGAACAGAAATTAATGTTTCCATTGTATAGCACACTGAAAGTTTATTCTGAATTAAGCAAGACGGCAAAATATTTACCGACAAGAAAAACCAAACTGAGCAGTGTTTTCTCTTCTGTAGGCAGAGTTTATTGTACTTGCTTGTCCTAAATTTCAACATGGTGTTGGAAGTTTCAAACAGTGACTGTGGAAACAGCTCTACCCCAGTACTGTTTGAGTCTCCTAAACTGCTTTTGTATTATGCAATAATGCAGATTAATGCTTAAAACGCTTCTACTTTCATTTTGTGTTCAGAGATTTAAAGTGAAATGCAAGGACATCTCAGATCTGCTTTCAAGGTGGCTGAAGAATATTTCTTGGGCAGTGTCTACACTATGCATAATTGCTCCAGAACAGTACTAAATACTTGAAGTATTTTTTACTTGCCATATCTGAATCTTTCAGAGGCAGCAACATGGGAAAAATTTAACAAAGTCCAGAATAACTAGGGATTTAAACTCTTCTCCCTCAAGCCCTCAGATCTTTGGATGTATCATATGTATTTGCACATCTCACCAGATACAGTTTCTCAGTGCACATCTTAGATGAACAAAGGGCACTGGTAGCTGCAAGAGAATCATGAGGTTCTTTTCTCCTTTGACATCTCGGGTGAATTTTAAGTGATGACTTTTATAATTCTGACATTTTCTGTCAGATAGAAGTTTCACAGCTTTATTTTCAGAAGCAGATTTGGTTCTAGAGCAGTTAAGAAAACACTAGTGCTCTACTTGGAAAGCTGCATGTTGGACAAGGAGATATATTACAGGAGCATAAAATTTATATTTACCAAACTGCTTTTTAATTAAGGCTCTTCACAATACAAGCACATGCTTTTTCAGTATAACTGTACTTCAGGTCTGAGTAAATTTTTTTTTCTTTTTAATAGTCCCACAGAGGCAGAATGGGGTCGTCTATTAAAGGCTGGAAATGCAGCTCTTTCCCACAGAGTTGAAATTCATTGGACCAAAGTTGATTTAACTTCTGTTTACTCAGTACTGGAGACTCTCAAATTATCCAAGATGTGGACTAACTTTTCCTAAGAAGTGGGTTATGGGCATCTATTTACCTCTTCCTATTTGTGTGAATTGCCTCTCAGTGTTGGTCACAGAATATGTCTGTGGGTTCAGCAGTAATTGCTAACATGGAAAAAGCTGTATTAGAACAGGATTTATGTACATAAACTGCTGTAGTGGAAGCAAATATCCAGACCAGCGGGGGAAAAGCCAGCATCCTGTGGCCTGGGGAGTGCTGAGTTCTGTAAACCATGAGGAAGAAAGGAATTTTTCAGGCTAACTTGTGCTGGGGATGTGGCTTGTTGTAAATACCAGGAGAGCTTTTTGCCAGCACTCACTCCTTGCTCATTTGAGCTGTGTGGATGTGTGAGACAGAGGACGTGGCACTGCTGGAAGTGAAAGGTATTTCAGGTACACAAAATGCCAGGGTAATTATAATTAAGCAAGCTGTGATTAAGCAAGCTGCATAGTAAACAGCATGAAAGAGCCTCTTGGCATTCAAAGAGGGAAAGAATCAAAGAGTGTGGATAGCACTGATACACAGAGGAAGATCTGGAGGCAGGACTGGGCAGACCATTAAGGGTAGATCTACTCAAACAAGTTACACCATGTGGAAAGAGAATTTCCCACTCAGTTGCCTGGGGACATGCAGTCTTTCCATGCTGCGAGTTAAGAAAGGGATCTTCTGTAATTGGAAGTGGGAACCTTTGCATTTGGAACTACAGGGAGCATTTTCCTGTGGGCTTCGCTCCTGTACTTGCAGTCTGTTCCCTGCCTGTCCCCTTTAAAACTAGGATTGCACTGGAGAGATTGGGAAGAGCTTTGTGCCCGAGGTGTGTGCTCTTGCCTTGGGAGAACTGGAGTTTACAGCTGTTTGGTTTTCCTCCTGAGTTTCTCTGTGCCAGTAGCAGCCATACACCATCCCTTTAAACTGAATGATCTAAGAGCAATGACTTCTCCTAATGATGTGCTTCCCAACCAGGACAGGATACTCAAAGTACTATTCAGTGCTAGCAGCTTGTGATTATGAAAAATTGATGTAAAAAAAAAAAAGCACTTTGATGGCAGAAGAAATATGTGCAGCAAAAAAAAGTCAGAAATAATTGGAAGATGCAGGGAAAATGACCAAGATTTTAACTCATTTATCCATTTAGTGATGGAGAAAGTGAGAGGCCATAATGAGCCAGGAAAGCTTGTCTGTAGGAAAGTCATTGAATACTCTGTTGCTTCTGTGGGTTAACTGGAACACCAGAGTACAGCTGTAATCAAAGAGTTTGTCTTCAGGTACTGTTTGGGTAATCTAAATCTGGCAAGTTCGTTGCATATGTTTTCCTGAAAGTATTTTTTAGGACAAGTAATGAAGTTTTGTCTTGTTTAGCAGCGTTTTCATTAGTGCAGTGACCCAATAAAGTGACAAAAGAGATGCTGACTCATAGTGTTGCAAAGTGAAGTTTTTGGGTATTGGTTTATATTACCCTCTGTGGGGGGTGTTTTGCATATGAAAACCAAATGTCTCATTTTTAAATGATTCTCCAGTTTCTTATGGTTTTGACTTTGAAATTACACCAGGAGCAAATGCTGTTTTAATTAAAAGTGAATTTTGGTTGTGTTTCCTTTTTTCCAGTTTCTCCTTATCAGTCCTTGTGGCCATTCATTATTTAGCATCATCCTGTACATCCTTCAGTGGATCTCAGTTGTGCTTATTTTCTCTCTTCATTTCAAAAGTGAGAGATGCTTTCACAGGTAGTGATGCATGTAACTATGTATGAATTCACTGT
Organism: Empidonax traillii; assembly: GCF_003031625.1. NCBI lineage: Eukaryota > Metazoa > Chordata > Aves > Passeriformes > Tyrannidae > Empidonax > Empidonax traillii. Next base: position 249,326 of record NW_020955380.1, read on the forward strand.
TTATCTTCAGTTAATGAACCATAGAAAAAGTCTTGATGAAGTTGACTTATATTGGTTATTTACATTTCTCTTGTGGGTTTTGGCCTGCATGTTTCTGATAATAAAAAAAAAAAAAAGCAAACAAAAGGATAAAAGGATGATTTCTACCTACCCTGAGAAGCCTTTAAGTATCAAAAAATAGCCAGGAAAAGGAGCATCGTGCTCAGGAAGTCAGATTTGGCCTATGTTAAAATCATAGAATGGTTTGGGTTGGAAAGGACCTTAAATGTCCTCTAGCTCCAACGCCCTTGCCATGGACAGAGATGTCTTTCAGGTTGTTCCAAGTGCTGTCCAACCTGGCCTTGGACACTTGCAGGGATTGGGACATCCACAGCTTCTCCGGGCAACCTGTGCCAGGGCCTCTCCACCCTCACAGGGAAGAGTTTCTTCTGTGTATCCAACCTGAATTTCCCCTCTTTCAGTGTGAACCCACTGCTCCCTGTCCTATCACTTGCAGTCCCTTCTGCAGCTTCCCTGTAGGGCCCCTTCGTATCCTGGAAGGTGCTGTGAGGTCTCCACACAACCTTCTCTTCTCCAGGCTGAACAGCCCCAGCTCTCTCAGCCCGAGGTGTCTGACTGAAGTGACTGAGCACATTTGTGCTCCCCAGGGAAAAACAGCATCGCAAAACCCCAAACCAAACAACCCCAGGAATGCCAGATGGAGTCAGGAGGGTGGACTGGATCTACTCCTACAACTTGATACAGAGTTAATGAGCAAAAATTTTGGTCCACAGCTCGTGTCCTTTTAGTTGGAAAGGCTTGGATGGACGGAACTGTGTTCCCTCTGATGGGGTTATCTGAGCAGCAGATTTCCAGCGTGTATGAATGATGATATAGTTCTCTCAGCTAATGAATATTCTAGTTTTCCAGATACTTGGAGGATTAGGTCATGGTGCTGGCAATAGTATAAATTTCTGGCTTAGAGGCTTGTGCTCTTTGAGAGGCACTTAGACTGCATGATCTGCTGATGTTTACAAAAGTGCAAAGTAAAATTATTTTCTTACTGGAATGTTTTAGAAGGCTTCTTTTTTTATATATTTCTGTTGAATGTCCAGTTTATCTATTTTCATTTTTTTTGCCTCTTCATGGTTTATATAGAGACATTAACCCAGTACATTTTAAATAAGACACATTACAAATCTCTCTTTTTTTCTTAAACTGTGATTGCCATACTGTCTTTATGGCATTTGGCTTTTTCAGCGTGAGGGGAATTCAGTGGAAAATATAAAATAAAAAAGACAAAAAACCAACACAAGAACCAGCACAAAAACCCTCCTGGGTTTTGAAGGAAAAGGCAGTGTTTTCTGTTAGGTTTGCTAATATGTTGTTGGCATTTTCTATTATTCTTTCTGGGAAATATATTCTCAGTTTCTGGGAAGCTTGTAATTGAGAAGAAAATTGTGGAATTCTAGAAGTGTTTGTGTTGGAAGGGACCTTAAAGATCATCGAGTTCCAAGCCCACTGCCATGGGCAGGGACACCTTCCACTAGCCCAGGTTTCTCAGAGCTCTGTCCAACCTGGCTTTGGACACTTCCAGGGATGGGGCAGCCACAGCTTCTCTGGGCAACCTGTGCCAGGGCCTCCCCACCCTCACAGGGAAAAATTTTCTCCTAATCTCCAACCTAACCCTGCCCTTTGTCATTGGGAAGCCAATCCCCTTTGTCCTGTCACTCCAGACCCTTGTCCAAGTCCCTCTCCAGCTCTCTTGGAGCCTCTTTAGGTACTGAAAGGCTGGAAAACGTTATAATGAATCCTAGATAAAAAGGTGGAGGATGAGCTTGCTGTGTAACTCCTCTGTTAAGGGATATTACTGGAATACGCCTGAATGTGGATCCCTGTCCTTTTGATTACAGTGGTACCTAAGGAGCTACTGTACAATTGCATTTTCTTTGGCTCTTTTCCTTTGATTTGGTACTTCTGGAAGCTGTGAGTAGCTCAGCTTACCTAGTGTAATGATTATCAGAGCAAAAGCCTTTGCAGGATGGCTTGCTTCCTTTGGAGATTTTGTATTCACGTGATAAACTTGAGGTACAGTTTTGCAATTTAGTCATGCTGACTAAATACTGGCAAATTTCCTGGCCATTGTTGAGGAAGTGGGAGCTGAGAGCTGGTCAGGGGCTCAGACTCAGCAAGACTTCCAGTGCTCTCCTTAGGAACACAGAGTATGGCTTGGCTATGAGGTGTATTGTTCTAGTGGAATAGAGATGTAACTTCATCCCTTTCACCTAATAGGTTTTTTCATCCTCACTCAGAAGGGATTGTGTTATTTAATTGCAGAAAAAAACCACCTCAACCTCTACTTAACCCCCCATGTCAAAGGAAAAAAAAGAAAAAAAGAAAGCAACCTACTTATGCTTAAATCATGCATGGATAGAGAAAACCATGGTTTGCCTCCTATCTAAGTATTTTGGACATTCTCCCACTTTATAGTGTAATTTGATATTAATTAATTCTTCATTCACCTAGAGGTCCATAAGGATCTGGCCAGCCAGCCTTGTTGTATTAATCCTTCATGTTGTTGCAGCTGCTATTTAAAAAATGATATCACTTGTGCTACCAGAAATAATGAACAAAGTCTTTGGGTTCCAGACAGTGTTTGCTCTCTTGGATGTTTTTAATGTTGGATATTTGGGTTTGAAGTTTATGAAGAGGATTCATTTGTACTTTTGTTTCAAGCTTGATTTTGGCAATGGTGACAAACAGCAGCTCACAATATTATCATTATTATCATGCTTAGTCCTGTGTGTTCACAGAGGAAGGAGAACTCGGGACTTTAAAAAAAATAAATACTTAAATGGTTATTTCTTATGCTCTTCTAAAGAAAAAACATCTGACAGTACTTCCCCCTTCTCCCCACCAAGCAGTGGTTGTGGAATATTGGAAAAGCCAACTGTGTTGCTCCAAATGTTCTTTTTCCCCTTCCGAAAGAAAAAATAAAAGGATGTTCAGTGTAAAATGTTTTTTTTATCTTGCAGCAAATGCTGTGTGACAGCCTGTCCTGCTGCCTATTTCAGTCTTGAATTTCCTCAACTTACTGATCTTTTAGTGTAAAACTCAGATTTCTCTCCCTCGATGCACCTGAAACCACTTTAAGAACAGTCAACTGTTGTTGCTGAGCTGGTTGTATGTTATCATGTGGTCAAATAAAAAACCCCACAGAATCAAGGTCTGCTTTAGCTCTCTCCTGCCTGCAATCTGCTTTCCCCTCGAACTTCCCAGGAGTTTGCACTGCCAGGATTGAGAGAATTGGCCTGTCCAAATAAAGGCTTCTGGAGCTCATATTTTGGAAATGTTTCTCGTTGTAATGATAAGGGAAAGTATCAGTAATTTCTTTCGGCCTTGAGAGTGTTGGGGCAATACCAGAAATTCAGACAGCAGCCACAAAATTGGGCAGTTTGGGGACTGCTGAATATGCAAAAAAAGTGTGGAAACTCGGAGTTATCTGTGCTGCTGGCCAAGTGGGATGAAACCAAGGAACTTCTCTTGCTGCATGGCTTATCTAGATGGATTCTTCTCCAGACTGTTGCAACACAGTGACAGATTCTATTATGTAATTGTTTCTGCTTCTGGCCTTGGCCTAACCCAACAAAAGCAGAAGTGTCTGAAAGAAAATACTTGGGGGAGGAAGGGAAGGAAATGGTAACTACATTTTTTCCAAGTTAGGCTTAGGACTCGTATTATTAAAAAGAAAAAAAAAAGATGAAGTAAAGAATTTAGTGTAAAGAATTGTCATTTTGAAATTATGAACCAAAAAGAAATCATTTGCAGTAAGTTTAACAGCAAGTAAGTTGAATTTTGGTGTTAAAATTTTTAGAGTTTTCACTGTTTTAAAAATGTTACTGCAGAAACTGGAGTTGATTGGGCTGTTTTAAAGCTGCTCATTTCATCCTTCGCTTCCTGAAGATAACTGCACTTTTAAAAAATATTACCTAATGGATGTATTTTACTTTCATAAGTGCATAGTCCTACAATTCTAATTTTAAGGTTTATTTTAATTTTGTTTGTAAAATCTTCTCCATAAGGTAGTTTATTAAAACTGTTGCTGAGAAGCTTCATTACCATCCTGGAATTCCATAGACAGATTAATCCAGTTAATAACTGGAGTAAATTAAACCATTCACAGGAGATTGTTGCACTTTAATGGCTAAACCTAAACAAAAGCATGAGTGATGCTGCTGCAGGGACAAAAAAGGAGAACTCTCCTTTTCCTGCAGGGACCTCGGTGCACCAGGTGAGTTAAGCCCTGTTTTGTAGAGAGCACTTTTCCAATCCTTTTGTGGAATTTAAACTTTCAAAGCAGCACCTACAGATAATGTTTCTTTGCCATCTCTGGCAGCTGTGAGTGTTCAGCATCATGATGTGCAGAGATCTGAGGTTGGATATATGTTTTTCAGGGTTTACTTGGGTAGCAGTAGTGCCTGGGGAAGTCCAGCTGGTGAAGAATGCTGCCATGGATCTTTTTGACACAGTTGATAACAACAAATGTAATTAGCTTGTTTTAAACTGATGCCATTTTTTGATTGACTTCTACCTACAGAGCATCAAATAGAGACCAGGGATTTTAACACAGCCTGCTAAAAGTCTCTGTAGATTAATCATAGGTGTGCAGTGTAGACAGTGTAGACGCATTGTTACTCTGGTTCAGTGAATTTTCCTGCAGGACAAGTATTGTTTTACTCCCTTGGATCATCAGCTGAAAGAATATATGTGAAGGGAGTGTGGGTTGTCACACCTGGGAACAATAAAAACACCGTGTGTATGGGTGAAGGTTGATAATCCCTCTTCCAACATCACTGTTTGCAGCCTTTTTTGTGTTATTGCCATGAAAGTAGCATCATCACCTTTGTAGGCTGTAGAGAAAGAGAAAGGATGACTTTTTGGGAGTGCTGTGGGGGCAAAATTTGAGCAGTAAATTGTTGCTGTCTTTCTTGAACACCTTGTCCATTGTCAGAACGGAGGACGGGAAACCCTTGTGGGAAAAAAAGGATACCTGCAAGTTGGAAATAATCTATCCTTTTGCATCTTAAAAAAATTACTGCTGCATCTTTTCAGGGAAGAACATCAACTGGTCAGCCAAATGAGGTGCTGCCTACCCGTGCTTGTGTTTCCCAAAGCAGTTGTGTGGCCTTGGAAGCGGCCTCAGAGGGAGCTAAGCAGGGAGCAGGCATTGCGTGCCAGCCAGAGCAGTTCTGTGAGACAGCATGGAAAAGCCGTGGGGTGTGTGCAGCTTTACATCTGTTTGCAAAACATTTTACGGACTCCTGCAAAGGAATCAGAGGCACAAATCAGCAGGGGAGCTTTCTCAGTTGTGTTTCTCTTGGATATATGGTCCGTATCAGTGATGGAACAGTCCATGCTCTGCTTGTGCCCATTAGTTTTTTCGTCTCTTCAGTGCCCTGTTGCCAACCAGTATCAGCGTTTCCTGCAGATGATCCACTGTTTTTCCTCCAGATGATCCACTGCTTTGATGTTACATCCTGCTTTGTGTAACAGTTACAACCGTGTCTTTGTTTCTGGGTCGTGTTAGAGCTGGTTTGCCCTCTCTGTTTATAACAAGGCAGAATTACAGCAACAAAGGAACCCTGGCAAGTGCCGCCTTGGGTTGCAGAGCGAGTCCCTGATTGCTGCTGGGCACTACTGAAGGGAGAGAAACTACAGAATTTACCCTTTGTCCCTTCAGTCTGTGTGGAGAAGAATTTTAATCTAATGCGAATCTTGCGCTAACAAATCTTGATAAAATTCTCCTTGGAATATTTAAGATTTTAATTTGCTTTGAAGATGTCTTTAGAACTGTGTGTTATATCCGTGTGAAAACTGAGCATTTGTTCATCCAGCAGATGTTGACATTTGATGATGTGAAGATGTTTCCATTTCCCCCCCCTCACTCTGTAGCTGATAGTAACACTGTTGATTTCCTTTCCATATTAAATAGTAGAAAGCTCTCAATTTTAGAGCTGCGTGGAAAGCACCGTGGATTTGATAGAATCTATCCCAGAATGTAGAACACTGGTTAGAGTTTGCAATAGAGCAGATCAGGGATCCTTGATAAAATGAACATTGTGCTAGACAGCATCCCATTGTGTGCTCTGAAACAGTGTGGCCACCACCACGTACCTCATATAGAGTAATGTTACTGGAAGATTTTTCCCTTAGTTTTTTTTTCAGATAGCATGTGGCTTTGAAACTGTTTGAGATACCAAACCTGTCATTTGGAATAGCAGTGCTCTTGGAGCTCAGGTCTCAGTTTTTCCACCATTTGGTTTGGATAAAATCTGGCCCTTTAGGGAAAACAGTTTGGCTTTAATACTTCATAGCTGCAATGCAGATTGTATGAGTAGATTGTAAAATCTGCCTTGATTCATAGCTGGTGTTTTATAGCAGTTTCAGTTTCTGACAGTTCTTAAAACAAGAGTCAGTGCTTGTGCAGTCACATCTGTGACAGTCATGGAGACGAGAGAGGGACTGTTGTCTGAAGTGCAACAAGCAAAGCTTATGTATTTGCTTTCAATGTTTTAGCTTTTCAAATGTGAGAACACTTTTGGATGCATGTATTCAGCAGGGATTTTGAGAAGCTTGGTTGAATTAAAATGAATCTGTTTTGCCGAGTTTCACTGCCAAAAACAGGTTTAGTGGGGTATGTTTTTGTTTACAGCAGTGCAGCTGATACTTGTCAGCTATCTCACTGTGCATCTTAGTGTAGACAAGGGCTGGAAAATATATCTGAGGAGCAAATTCAAACCCTCCTTTCTCGCTTAACCTCCCTGTGTCACAGTAGAGTCTATAACATATAGTGAGAATTTGCATGCAGACATTTAAGATCTCAACCTCTGTGAAAAAAGCGTAATGTATAAGAGTAGAGAAACTTGGCATGAACAGGTAGCTGTTGAGTTTGTTATGGTTTTGGGTTTTTTTTTTAAGCTGTTGTTAAATGTAAAAGCAGACAGTTATCTTCTAGTTTTTCACTGTGACCTTGGACTTTGAACATCATCAGAAACTCTGGCATATTGGTGTTTTCTCCTAACTGCTCAATTGCTTGTGTGTTGCATTTCTGAGAGAGAAATGAGCATTTGAGATGCACTGAAGCTGAGTACAGTGAATACAACAAATACTCATATTCAAAACTATGAAGCAGAGTTGAAAACGTGGCCTTCACGTGTATTTGGCCATTGAAAATAAGAAAGGTTGTGGGATTACTCAAAATGCATATGCATTGTACCTGTTCCTATTGTATCTCAATCTGGAGTTAAAGAACTAAATTGTAAAGCCTTGTATTCTGTTTCAGGACTAACGTTGGTTTGAGTCAGAGGGGCTGAGTGAACTCAGTGCAATTGTTAGTTTAGCTTTGTCAGTGTTTTCCTATTTTTTGTTCGTATAGTCCCAGACTTACTGGAAACTGTGACTTCTAACTGGGCTGTCCCTTCCAACCAGAATTATCCTGCAATCCTGTGATCCTGTCAAATAAACTTTCCAGTGGGAGCTACACGCTGACCTACCCAGCCTGTTGCTACCTATGGCCCGATCGGATCTCAGAGCTGCTTCCCAGAGGTGAACAAGGATGAAATCTGGCTTCTTGTACACCCATGTTGAGTAGTAATGACATGTGATTTGGTGCTGGCTGTTCACTTGGGGGTAGTTCTGAACACATTGAGCATGAGGCCCCTTGAGCAGCTGGAATATGTTCCTCATTACGGCTCTTGATGAGCGTTGCTCTTATGTTGCGCTTGTGAAAGTGAGCTATCAGATGGTGTTTGTTAATTTTTACAAAAGCTGTCTATTTTTCTTTCTTTGTGAGGTCATCTCAATCTCCAGTCTCATCAAATAGTGCCCCAAGCTGCAATAACCAGCAGATGAATGTGGGAGGGTTGGTGCTTTATTGTGAGTCTGGGTGACCGTCTGCCTGAATGTGAATTACGGTCCTGGCTTTCAGTTCTTCAGGGGGATGAGCAGTGGTGCCAAGTAATCCTAAACCTGTTTTCTAACTTTGTCTTACTCTTACAGAAAAGAAAGAGGAGAAGCAGTCAGTTAATAAAAACTAGCTCAATAAATGTTGGTCATAAAAGTTTTCCATTTATTATAAATGGTCTCCGCATGGGGAGAGTGTATGATGTGCAAATGCTGGTTTGCCACAAAGAGTCTTCATTTCAGTGCTTTATCTAAATAACTGTATGGGCCTTAAGAGATAGAAGAGGAATGTTAATTGTTTCTCAGGTCGATGTCTGTACATTAAAAAAATGCTGGCATGGGCAGGATTGCTTGAAGTGCTCTTCCTAGAGCTGCCTCATGGAGCTGGTTAACAATCTACGGTCAAAAGGCCAGCTCAGCCCAGTTTCAAGTCTATATTTTTTTCGCCATCTCTTCCTGTTACCTTGTTAACTCTTTTCTCCTAATCCCTCCTTCTTGCTATCAAATGACTATTTTCTCTTACCTTTTGAATAAGGAATTTTTGTTTCACAAAACAATATTAATGTACAAGCTATAGGGCTAACTCTGTTGCTGAAGATGCTGTGAGTTGTAAACTGAAATTGCTGTAAGTTCGGAAGCTCTTAAGAATGAGGGAAGACTGTAGTGAAATACCTGTTTGCTGACTGAGAAATTACAGGTGTTTTGAATTTTGGTGATTCCTGACACATTAAAACAGGTGACACAGTGATGCTGGTGCTTTTTCTGTCTCTCCCTCTTCTGTTTGCCTGGTATGTGCAGGTAAGGAGGCTCACAGTTGGATCACCAGCCCTGGATGTTTCCAAGGATGAGTACACTGCCACCTGAAAGCAATGCTTGAATAGGAGCCATGTGATTGTAGCCTCAGTAGAAGCTCTGGTGGCTGCTGGGAAATGTGTGTCACTCTCTTACAAGTCTCAGACCAGGTCTCTTATTGTATGATTTTTATTTCCTTCTTTCCACTTAGGTTGTGCATCGCTGTGAGCAATGGCCCCCTTTTTACGGATATCTTTCAACTCCTTTGAGCTGGGGCCTGTGCAGAATGAAGGAGAACAGATACAGCCTTTCTGTGCTATCAAGATGAAGGAAGCGTTGACTACAGGTGAGGTACAATGGGGGATGCTTTCCTGAATATGTGTTTTTGAGAAATACTCCTTAGTCTGTGAATGGTAGTGAGTCCTGCTGTTCTTGTCGTGCCAAGCACTTCAACATGAGCTTTTCTTTCAGAGTGGGAGAAATAACAATGGTTTTTGTCTCCATCCCCACCTTGAAACAAGGCTTCTTTATTAATGCTTTCTTGTCCTGTGGCCAGAGAGCTCAGCACTTGGTAGGGTGATGTCTAAGATTTCTGATTTCTTACTTCAACACCACCACACAACTATTCACAAAACATGTGGGGAAGCAGGTGAAAAGTCACCTTGGCATGGTTAGGGTGAATTGTGAATTTTGCATGACTAATATTTGCAAATGTTTAATAAAGCAATGTCCTCTCCAGCTCTGCAAGTGCCAGACATAACTGAGGCATTCTGGCAGAATTGTTTGCTTGAAGTGACTTGCACCCAAGGTTTCTATAGCACCTCCCTATTTACTCAGCCTTCAAAGACCTCATCTTTACAGACACTGGTCCAAAGGCTGATAATATTTTGTGACATTTGGCTGGAATACACGACTGTAGCCAAACAGGATATGAGGGGATTGCTGTTTTGGGTTAGGCCGAGCAGTTTAATCCTGCAGTATGGCTCTAGGGCTTCACAAAACATCAAAGAATGCAGGAAAGGATGAATTTTCTTCTTCCTTACAGTGTGATTGGTCTTTCCCCTTATTTCTGAGGGTAAAAGCTGCATTTAAACTTTAAATACGAGGCATGGTGCCCTTTCCAAAAAGTGTTGTCATCAAGCGAATGTATTCAGCTCCAAAGAAGCAGTTTCCTGGTCTGTTGGGAGAACCTCTGAAGAAATGGTGTTGAAGGTATTGCAGCTGCCAAAATGTGTGGAGAGGTAAAAGTGATCAGCCATTTGCTTTTGAAAAGTAGAGTTGTGCCAACATTTCCCCTCTTTGCTTCCATGTGTCTTTGAGGCACTAAAAAATGGGGGAGGAGAGAGCAGTGAACCTTGGAGAAGTAACTGATTAGGGTAATCAGGAAAACAATGTGATGCTTCTGTTGTCAGTTTGACAAGATCTGGGATAGCTTTTTGTTGGACTTGCCTGCTGAAACGTGATCAAGGAAAAGCTTATTATTATCGTATAGGAAGAAGGAAATCATATTGCCTAATGATTAGGCATTAAGCCAATTTGCAAACACGTGACATGTTTTGGAGCCAGTAGTATTAACAGAGAAGCAAAGGAGGCCTGAACACAGGAGGGGTGGGAATAGTGTTCTTACAGGCTGTTCTTTGCTGAACTCTTAACTGTTCATTTGCAGGCCGGCAGTGTGAACCATGACAGATCTTGATTAGTGTGATTTTAATTGCAAGAGCAGCACGGCCAGGCTGGAGGTTGTTGCCAGTAATTCAGACGCCTTCTTTATGTTTTTCTGTAGGGCAAAAATTTATGTAGTGACTGATCAAAGCAGATCTTAATTGGGACATGGGAACAGAGAGAGTCCTGTGAACAGACTGAAATAGTTCTCTCCCCATCTAAGAATCTTACAAAGAGTATTACCAACTCTTCTACAAAGTGCTGCTGTTCCTGCAAACCCTGAATTATTGTCAGAGGTTCTACAAATAAGTGCAGTTTCTCCTGTTCTCAAGGCTGCCTCCTGAAGTGTGCCTTTTTGATGAAGGGGTCTGGCTTTAGCAAAGAAAAAAGGAGTCCAGTGTAAAAGCCTTGCTGTGCAGAGAGCCTACTTTTAATCTCCCCTTGCCTTCACTGTGCATCTCTAAATTCTGTTTTGTTTGAGCTCTCCCTGTGTATTTTCACCACAAACAGGGAGGTGATTGTCCCCCTGCTCTGGGCACTGGTGAGGCTGCGCCTCAAATCCTGGGTTCAGTTTTGGATCCCTCACAAGAAGAAAGACATCAAGGTGCTGGAGCAAGTCCAGAGAAGGGCCTGGAGCACAAGTCCTGTGAGGAGCAGCTGAGGGAACTGGTGGGGCTCAGCCTGGAGAAAAGGAGGGAACCTTCTTGCTTTCTGCAAGCCCCTTGACAGGAGGTTGTGGCCAGATGGGGGTCGGGCTCTTCTCCCAAGTAACAAGTGACAGGACAAGAAGAAATGGCCCCAAGTTGTGCCATAGAGCTTTAGATTGGACATCAGGGTAAATGTCTTCACCAAAAGGGTTGTCAAGCACTGGAACAGCCTGTCCAGGGAAGCAGTGGAATCACCATCCCTGGAGGGATTTAAAAAGACGGGCACATGTGGCACCGAGGGGCATGGGTTAGTGGTGACCTGGGCAGTGCTGGGGTAATGATAGGGCTTGATGATCTTAACACTCTTTTTCAGTCTTAACCATTCTGTGGTTCTGTGATAATATTTTCACATTTTTCCATGATTTGGGGCTCTGGAAGTAGGTTTGCACTATGAAGGATTTGAGTTTTTTCTGTCTGCAGAGTTTCCCAAATTCAAGAGAGAAGCTTTTGACTGAGGAGATGAGGAATGCTTTGCAAGTTTGCTTTGCAATGGAGGAGGTCCTCAGGTGGCCATTTCTAAGCATTTGGGAATGTCCTTTGGCAGGCAGCTCAGGTCTGCTGTCCAAGCTGTGATTTGCAGTGCTGCTGTTGGCAGGAACTCCCTAATAAAGCAGTACAAGGACACAGTTCCCTGCTCTCGTTTGCAGAGCTCAGCACAACTGAGTGGAGTTGTCCAGCGAGCTGTTAATGAATGAACACTGACTTTGCCTTGAGTTTCCAGGAAGATTTTAAAATATTAAGGATCCAGCAGACCAGCTTCTTGTGGAAGGGTCCAACTATTTAATCTGCTTTTCTACTGCCTTGCTATCATAACAACAAATGGATCATTCAGAGCTGGAAGGACACTTAAAAAGCTTTTTTATTGCAACAAATGATCTTGATAAATAGCAGAAATTGTGTAGAATGTAGAAAATTATATTCATTTACCTGCGCACAAATGGAGAAGAATTGGCCTGGCAGCAAATCACAGAGAAAAACTGGGAGGTGCCATTTGTGTGCCAAGGTCACAGGGAGGAGTTGGATGGGGTTGCTTGGAAGGCAACAGCATTTTGGATGTGTTGATGGGCCTAAGAGACCCAGATCTAGAAATGTGCTTGTTACAGATTGTGCAGTCACGGGCTGTTTTCTCTGCCTGAGGTAAGGACAGGAAGAAATTACCTTAATGGGTAGCAAGAGAGATTTGAAGCTGTGTATTAGAAGCATAGAATACTAGGCGTGAAATGACTTCCAAGGATCATCCACTCTAACCTTTGCTGGTGAAAAGAAAAAAAAAAAAAAACTATCTAACAAGGATAGTGAAGCACTGTAAAACTCCTAACAAAGGAGTCTGCTGAGAGATTCTTGTGGGAGATTGGGTAAAAAAAAAAAAAAAAAAAAAAGAAAAGAAAAAGAAAAATACTTTCTTGGATGTAATTTCATCTTTTTTCTTATTCCTTAATGACACAAGGACTGCATGTGCTAGAGAGGACAGATAAGGCCCTGAAATGTCCTTTAAAATGTAGCAGTCATGGTATAGACAGAGTACAATGTCAAGGAGAGTGACTTATCCCAACATTTCACTTGTATTCATAATGTGGAAGTAGATTAATGAAATGTGAAGCCTTTCATCTCTCAGACACTGGTTTCAATTTAAACTGGGTCAGTGTAAGGTGTATCTTAATTTATCTTTGAGCAGTAGGTATTCACTCTGATCAGACGACATGTCATGGAGATTTATACCAGAATGGAGCCATGAAATATTCCCTGTCCAGTTGTGACTGCCTAAACCAGCTTCTGAAATTCCTCAGTGGGGTTTGTACCTCCTGGTCTCTGGCTGCATGTTAACACCTTCACTGCCTCTGCATGTCTGTCAGGGTGAGATTTGCCTTCCAAGTCATGAACATTTGAACTGAATATTTAAACTTCATCCCAACCACAGTAAAAGAAGTAGTAAGTCTGCTTTTAGTATCAGTACAAGTATTCTCTCTTTTATTTTGTTAAGAACTAGATCTACATTATTTGATTTTACCATTTCTGTCCTTTTTGGGGTTATTTTGGCTTTCAGAGAGAGGAAAAACTCTGGTTCAGAGGAAACCCACCATGTATCCCGAATGGAAATCGACGTTTGATGCGCACATTTACGAGGGACGGGTGATCCAGATTGTGCTGATGAAAGCGGCAGAAGAGCCGCTGTCTGAGGTGACTGTGGGTGTGTCGGTCCTGGCAGAGCGGTGCAAGAAAGGCAATGGCAAAGCAGAATTCTGGGTAAGGGCAGAGGTTAATTCCTCAAAATTTCTTTCAAGCTGAATGAATGCCACATATGCCTTTTAAACTTGAAGGGGCTTAGATTTTCCTTGGTCAGTTGGATCTCACTGGTTTGTATTCACCTGTTACACTTGGGTTTGGTTTTTTTTTCCACACCTTAACTTGAATTCTGAGACAAGAATAATTATTCAGAAGAACAAAAACTACTAGTGGTCAGTTTTAGCCAATTCAGTGGCCTGAAATCCTCTGCTTATTATCCACAGAGCAGGTGCCACATAGACATCATCAGTGTTAAACTTGCTTTATACAACCTGTCATGGCTTGGACAGACTGTCATGGCCAGCAAGGAGATGTTTGTTCAATTGGCATGGCCTGTAAGGTTATTTTTGTGTGTGGAGAGGCAGCCCAGCAGTAGTAGCTGTAACTGAGGTCTTTGCCTTCTGGGAACTTTGTTGGGCAGATGTTTTGAGTGCCAGACATTGCCTTAAAGATGAAAATTTAGTCATTATCCCAGTAGGATGATGGAATTTATGGGGATATGTTTGTGGGTGTATCTAATCTAATTGTGGTTTGATTTTATTTGGGGATTGCTTTTTTTCTTCCAAAGTTGTATTTAGTGTAACCCAGGGATACTTTGCTCTGGGCTGCAGATTGAATCACTCTTTCATGCTTAATGGTTTCTTATCTTTTTTAAAGGCAGCATTTTAAGAATTAGTGGCTACTTTCTGAGCACAGGAACTGACCTCAGCTACTGGCTTAAAAGACACTTTCTATTGGTTTTGCTGGTCTGTAGAATTTGCCACAGAAACCACGTGTAATGGTCTGAGGGGAAAAGGAAAACAAATTTTGATGATACCACTTTTTTTTCATTACAGGCAACAGCATTTGATATCACTATGGTTTGCACTGTCTACAAACATATAAAGGATTGTATAGGCTTTTTCTTTTAAACCTGGGTTCCTGTGCAGATTGAGTTTACTAATATTAAAAACAGAAGCCAACAAACTTCTTTGTAGAAAGGGGAGAGGGACATGCACAAACAATGTGAACTCTGACTGTGCTGAACTCTTGGGTAGACATCAAAGCAATACACACCAGTAAAAGCAAGAGAATAAAAGCCCCTGACTCAGCTGCAACAGTGAGATATGGAAGAGGATTGTAATCAAACATTATTGAATACTCTACTTTGAGTCCCCAGAAAGAGCTGTTTAAATTCCTAAGAGATTCACTCACTTCACTGTTGGCATCTTTCTTTCCACAGCTTGACCTGCAACCTCAGGGGAAGGTGCTGATGGCTGTGCAGTATTTTTTGGAAGATGCAGGTAATGTGAACTGTTTATTTTCAGTCAGTTATGTGAAAAAAGGTATAACTTTTACAGTCCTTTTGCAGAAAACAGGATGTAGCTCAAAAAAAAATACCACCTGGTGTACTGAGTAGAACTTTCTGATGTTATTAATTTGTTTTCTAGGGGTTTCTTTGTTATGTGTTAGGCAACACATGTATCCACATAACATGTGTTGTCATGAAACCATTATTGCTTGGAATAATATTATAATATAACTGCTCTGCCATATTAGTCTATCAGTCTTACAAGGTTTATTACCATGTGTTTATAAATAATAAATGGAGAGAGTAAGCAGGAAGTTTTGAAGGATTGGTGGTTTTTTCCCCCACAGATACACACAGGGAGCACAGTTTTGCTCTCACAGAACAAGTTAATTGTGAAGGTACCATATATTTTTTGCACCATATGGGCAATCTGTATAGCAGATACTAGAAAAGCTACTAAAGAGAGGATGTGATGTACAGTACGTGACATTGCAGAGTTGACATTTTATCTCTGTGATAGCAAAAAATCTCCAACCTATATGCTTGTTATTTTGTCTCTGAAAAGTGGACTCTTTAAAGCAGAATTTAAAAAAAAAAAAAAAAAGAAAGGAACTTTTAAGAGTCATTAGGTAAGAGTGTTTCTCTGAAGACCCAAAGCTCTCTGTTTATGCTGCAGGAATACTCTGGTTTGCATTCAGACTGCTGTGGGCCATTACATTAAAACACCTAAATCTTGGTCTTTGTCATGATTTCCTGTGCAAGGCTGATTCAGAAGGCAGTGGTATTATGAGAATCTTATCAATTTAATGACACATACAGAAATCAAATTCTCTTGGAAACATGAAAGTTTCTCAAGCAAACCTCTACAAACTCAGTTTCTGTATTCTCAGTTGCTTATTTGATGAAGCTGAAATGTGTTTCCTGCTCTCCACATAGACATGAGGAAAAATAGAGATGGCATAAGTGTAAACCTTCCATAATTTATTATTAGCTGTTAGTAGGAAGGTAATATACGCTTGTGCTGTAAGCATAAAAATAATTGTACTCACTAATCAAAATCATTTAAAAATAGATGCAGTGTTCTTGCAGTTCTTCTCATTGCCTTTATTAGGGATTGCAGATGGTTGTGGATGAAGCCTGAATACCAAACAGATCATTAGTTCATGCAATCATACTTTAATTGGCAAGTTAATATTCAGATGTTATTGCACTTTTTCAATCTTTACTTTGCAACAACTTCCTATTTACCTTCTACTTTATATAAAATTAGTCACTGATACCTTTTTGGCAACTAAACCACAAAGGTGGTGGAAAACTGCCTTTCAAGACATTTCAGTACATTTATACATCTACATTTTGTGGAGGAAAGTTACTCAATCTGATACTTGATGTGAACACTGCAAATATCAAGACATTTGAACATACTACTACTCCTTAAAATTATAAACCTCCCTCATGTTACTGCTAAATAGGCAAACATTGATTTTTGGCTTATCACTGCACTGCTGTAAATATTTCCTCTAGTTAAATTTGCAGTTATCAGTATTAGATGAGAGAGGTTTGTTAGTGCATTACAAGGCTGTTTGTGTTAACCTCCATTCTTGACATTGCCAAAACTCTTAGTTAATAGTTGAAAGCTCAGAGACACTTCACATTCCTTCCTATACAGATACCAGTTTGTTCTCTCTCTGACCTGCTTTTCCATACAGAACAGTTGCTGAGTTTCTAAAATACTAAAAAAGGCTTGTTCTGAAACTGGTATTCCAGTTGTTCCCTAGTTCATTCGAGGGTATTGCTACCATTAGTATCTTTGAGTTATAGGAGCTACCTTTTGTTTGAAAATCTCCAAGCACTTTGCAAAAGTCACTAATTCTTTCTGTGGCTTGTTTTACAAACTAAAGCTGCTGTTTTTCAAGCCTTCATCTTGAGTAGCAAAACACCTTGCCATCTTTAGAGAAAACTGCTTTCCTCTGCTTCGAAGGTACAGAGCATGTTGTTGCTCCATTAACAGGTATATTATTAGAGAAGAAAAAGCATGGAATCATGGTATTAAAATTTCCTCCATGATAGGCTACATTGAGACTCTTCATTCGTATATTGTTTTTTCAGACTGGGGCCTGGCCAGTTAATTTAGGGCTATGTATGAAAAGTCTTCCCAGTCTTAGAGGTCTTTTTGCTTTCTAGACCCTGCAAAATGGGGACTGCAGAGCCTTGACTTAGAACTGTCAAAGAAGTTTTTTTGTCTTCTGTCTTGTGATTTGAATATAACCTTGTGCTGGAAATTTGAAAGCTTTTTCTTCTGGTATGTGAAACGTGAGAACAAAGGTGTTGACCTCAATTTTAATTTCAGAACACTGTTTTCCTTCTGTCCCTCCTTCTCTAGTTGTAGTATTGAAACTAGGTTATAATTCTCTAAAGCAGCTTTAGTTTTAATAGGTGGGAGTTGCAATACATTTACTGCTTTGCTTGATCTTTGTTTATTCAAATGTAGTTAATGACCTTATCCAGTAAGAAAACCCAGGACCTCACTCTGCTGAGTGTCTTGTGCAGTGTTAGCAGCTTTGGAAGTGTGCTTCGTGTCTTGGGTTCAGTTTCTGAATTGCTGTTTTGCTGGCTTTAGCTTCCTGCAGAAAGGGTTAGTGAGTTCCTTCCTTAAAATGCCACTAGAAGTACCAGAAGGTGAGTAATTTGTGTGTGAACTTTTGATATCTCAAGTGTCTGACTTATGGGAGAGGAACATGAACCGTAGATTTTGAATGTTTTTCTCTCTGTGTCGAGATGAATGTTGGGGATTTCAGAATTTTTCTGAGTTACCTTTGAAAAATAAGAGGGTAAATAACAGATTTGCTGTCACAGTGTGCATATTGTCTAAATTAGGATCTGAAGGAAGGTTCCCTATGGACGAGGTGCATTGTAGAAGGATTGTCACATTATTAGTGTGTAATTGCGATGAGGGCTGAAAAGCCCTCTTATAATTGAACATGGGGATGTTGGTATGATTTAATTATTTAACTGAGAAAATACTATTTCTAGAAATTTGGCAGATGTGGTGGTCCTTCAGTGGCACCCAGAATCTGCTTTAACCTGCTCCTTGAAGTGTGATGGCATGAATTTAATGAAAACATCTTCTGGCTTTGTTTTCTGATTTTCTTTAAGAAAATGAGACATTTGCAGATGTAGTGATTTCATAAACACCAAGTTGGAGGTGTTTGTGGTTGGTAAGGTAGATAACATGCCGTGTGGAGCAGAGAAAATTTGATATAGTTCAGTTTGACTTAGATGCTGTATGTCTAGAGGTTAGTTTTACTGTGCCTTTGTAATTTGAAAAAGAACAAAAGAGAACTTATTTTCTAGTTTATTCCCTGGTTTACCACAACAAATGAGACAGCAGGTATCTCTGCAGAAGGGTTACATAAAGCACTTACTGAAGTGTAAAATAAGAAGCGCTCTGTGCGCTGAGCACAGCCCGCGTTCGCACAGCAGCTCTGAGCGGGTGTGAGCGCTACAAAGCCTGCAGTGTGTGGGGTTTTTATTCCTGGATTGAAAGGCAGGGCTTGTTAAAACTCTAGTGTTTTGGTTTTAGCACTTTTCTAGAAGACCATTGGCGTCATTAATGCGTCTGAAAGGCCAGTAGAGCAGAGACACCCTAAGGCAGCCGCAGAGCAGCCCCTCAGTGCTCTGTGAGTGTCAGTCGGGACAGCGGGAGGTGCTGGCTCAGCTGCCAGGCAGGACATTTAATTGTTCAGCCCAGGATGGACAGGGCTTTGAGCAGCCTGCTCTGGTGGAAGGTGTCCCTGCCCATGGCAGGGAGGTGGTACTAGGTGGTCTTGATGGTCCCTTCCAGCCCCAACCATTCTGGGATCCTCTTCACAGAGGGGCTGGCAAGAAGCCCATGTCCCACGGGTGTCCCAGCCCTGCAGAGCAGAGTGTCACTTATTTGTGGTGTATCTTACAGTGGAAATGTGCACACGGTCACATGCAGCACACACACCTTTTCAGAACGTGCTGCTAAGAGTTTGTAGCACTTTTTTTAACTATTTGAGCTAAAGTTTGTTGTATAACTGCTTGGGGGCAAGATAGGTAATTTATGTGCCAGCCTTCAGACACAGTAGTATTGCCTCTACAATAGCAAATTATAGGTATTTCTACTTTAACATCAGCAGTGTAAAATCCAAAAGTACTGAGAATGAAGGAGAAAATTTTGTTTTGTTAAAAAAAAAAAAGGCAAATTTATATTAATACTCTGTAAATGAAATGTTGTGATGATCACAGAGACCAAAATGATTTAACATAGCAAGTTCATGTCACAGAATTGTACGCTTTTGGGAAACTTTTATTTCTGCAAATGTTTTCTGGGGTTTTTTTGGGTTTGGTTGGTAATTTGTTTGTTGGGATTTTTAACAGATCTTTAAAGCAATCCTCTCCACGATCAGGTTAAAGAGCAGTTTTCCTCTGAGACAGTTCATGCTAGGAAAGTCGTCTTTGTGAGGAACAAACTTTCCCTTTTAATGATTGCTCTATGAGATTAATGTTTTTCTTGACCTGAAGGTGCACTTAAATTTCAAACTTTCAAACAAAGCCAAATGCAAGACTGTAGAACAACAGAAGGAGACAGACACTGAGCAGAAATGGTGGGTTTGCAATTTATGATACAGTGTCAGGCAAATCTCAACCTGAGCCATCAGTTAGCTCATAGAACGCTTTGCCTGTCCCTGTTTGAAGTGAGGTCCCAGTTCCCAGTCTCTGGCAGTAGCACTGTTATCTTTCCTCTGTTCTCAAGCAGCACCGTGAAATGAACAGGTTAAAATGAAAAATGAACTCTGAAGATGGTAAATATTTTTTTCAGTTCTTTCTTCTGAAAAAAAAACTACTGGGGTTATTCTGAGGTTGTTTTCTTTTGTCCCTGGACTTTTGAGGTTCAGTTGAGACAGTTTGACATCTCACCTTGAGATTTATTCCAGTTCAGCAGAGCCCTGGCAATACTGCTTTAGTAAATGTTTTCCAGGCAGTGGGTTGGGTGTTGTGTTCGTGGTGTGAGGGCTGTGAAATGTTCAGCAGGACTGCTCCTGCAGTTAAATAGTGAATACAGTGGCCTGTTTACAGCATGTCTGGAGAGCTGCACTGTCAATTCGCAGCCGGGCTTAATGGTTTCTTAATGAATATACAGCATGGAGGAGTTCTGGGGGGCTTTTGTCAGATCAGCTGCAGGTTTTGAGAAGGGACCTTGAAATACATGAACGTGTCAGTGACAAATATTAACCACAGCTCTCAATAGAGGAAATAGATTATGTTTAATGGTGTGTGCTGGGTCCAAAATGATTCATTTCAAGTCCAGGCCATAGAGGTCACTTGTATTCTAGTTGCTGATTCAGCTGGTTTGTACATGACTCTTTCTGATCATGTGCTGGTTCATGACACCCATTTTATCTGTGGGAATCCTGACTTGCTTGGAGAGGGAAGCAAAGTTTTTCCCTTTGTGTTTCTCTCTCCCCCCCATCTCCACCCTGCATGCATACAGTTGCTGTGATAGTTACTTCCCTGCAATTGTTAATTGTCTCTGCATCTTTGAAATTAAGCCTTTATTCCCCAGTTGAGTCCATGGTTGACTGAACTGCTTAAAACTTTTCTGGAGCAATACACGTTAAAGGTAATTTGCACTTTAAAGATAACTTGTTAAACATGCCCATAGTAAATTGGAATGAGCTACATTATCATTTCATAACCACCTCAGCTTCAGGTACACTTGACTTACAGATGCTCTCTAAACCTCTCAGCTGCTTCTGAACCAAAATACAAAAATGTCTTCAGCTATACTTGGATATGTTAGTTAGTTTTGGCAAAGGTATTTAATAAGGCAGCTGGTTGTGAAGCCTGTGTGATCTCATGTGCAGATTTTGAAGTGCTGCTGTGCTCAAGGATACCTCCTTGTAAAGTATGTTTAGGAAAGTGTGCAAAGAGGAAAAACAAAAAAAAGAGGGAAAAATCCGAAGTGATTTATTTATTAATTGCACTCTCAAAAAACAAACAAACAAACACAAAAAATTAAAACAAAACAAAAACCCAAACCAAAGCAAAAAAAAACCCACCAGTGTCACATATTTTTCTTATATTTGGTATCAGTGCACCAGGCAGGGAGGAAACACCACTGTTTCCCTTATCTTGATCAAGTTTCATCAGAGACTTTTGCACACAGTATTGGCAATTGCTCCAAGCATTTTAGCATTTTAACCATGTCCAGTTCACCTGTAAGTTCCTCACTAAACACTTGGTTTACTTGTGTTATGGACTTCAGGGAGGCTTTTGTCTGGTAATCTGCTCCCATCACAGGTGATCTCCCCAGAATAAGTGCCATAAAGCAAAACGTCTCTCTCTGTTCTGTTGCTGTTACTGATTAAATCTTCCTTACAAAGACATCTTTTTCATGCAGCAAACAATATGAAGCATTGCTGACTCTCAACCACTCTGTTTTCCTTGCACACACACTTCGGTGTGTGGTTTCCCTGAAGCATTTGAGGAGCAGTGGGTGAGGTTTGTAGTATTTGCTCAGCAGGATTAAACAAAGAGATAGTACTGTTTGCAGACTTCCACAAGCTGAAGTGGAGCAGCTGATGAGCGTTTTTGTTGGGTGAACTCAGTAGCCTGTTTGAAGAACAAAAATGAATCCTGTTCCTGCGGGGGCAGAGGTAACTCAGGGTCATGCTCAGTGCCAGGGTGTCACAGTGCACACTCTGAGCTCCTTTCAGAGGGTGTCAGGATGGGTTTTTCTCTGAACCAGGTTGCCAGTTTCTCAGAAAAGTGCATTAATACCTGGTAGCAAAGCTCGGAGACCTTCCCTGAACTATGTTTTCACTAATATGCTTAATCTTCCCTTAATCTCTGAGCTGATGTTGTCCTTTCTTTCCTAAGACAGTACATGCTGTCTGGCTGCTGCTGGCTGACAGATTGGTTTAGGACACTCGGAATGGTGTCAAATGATGGATTGTATTCCAGGGTCAGAGGTCCAATGAAATAGCAGTGGTGGCAGCCAGCTAATAAAATGACAAGAACCAAGTGCAACCAGCAACAAGAAAGCCAGAGCTCCTGGGTAACTTCCTAGTAAGCTCAGGCACTGCAGTGTGACTTGGCAAAGGAAACAACTCTGCTTCTATCAGTACACAAAGCAAGGCTCCCACTGATTTTGATAACAGGCAGCAATGCAATGGAGCAGATTAAGAAAACTTTTGTATTGACAATGGGAAAAATGTTCTTCTGGCTTTTTTCTTACTCTGTTGCTGTGGAAATTCCCAGCCTGCAAATGGCAAGGTCCTGTTGCCCTGAGCTTTGCTACTCTTGTGGCAAACCATGTCCACGCTTCTTCCAGACTGGGACACACAAGTTACTGACCAGAGCTGACGAAGTCAGTGATTGATCAGTTCCTTGTTGCCAGTTCAAGCCTTTATCTTTTCCTGATGGATAGAATAGTTCCTCAACAGCTCCTCTCATGTCCTAAGGTTACATCCCCAGTTACCCAGTCTGTCTTGATACACTCTCATGGGATTACCTTTGTTACAAACTCGTATTATTCTTAAAATGTACAATTAAGGCTTTATAGTCTGAGTTTGTGTCTCAGTCTTAAAGCCACAAATACTCATTTTTGTAAAAGAAACTCAGAAACTTCCTTGGAAATGGATGGAAATAACTATAACCTGTAATGAAGGACCTGCATGAGCCAGTTGGACTTGGAGCCCGAGACTTTGTTTGTCCTTTTATTTCTTGGCTTACTACTGCTTAATTACTGCTTTTCCCCCTCAGCTCATCTGCTGAAGGCTTTTCCTGCATAGGCAGGAGCTGGGAAGTGCTTGCAGACAGGTACAGGGAGACACCTTAGGAAGCAGTGTGTGCATGTGTTCCACCCTTGCTGGGCTGCAAGTCAGCAGGATGCAGGTGTCAAATTAACAGAAACACAATTCTGAAACCAAAAAACCAACTGAATGTTTGGGAGAAGCAAATATTCATCTTTGTAAGGTCTTTAAGTATTAAAAGTGTGTCTTCTTGTCTCCCCCTTAGACTGCAAACAGTCAATGAAGGAAAATGAGGGCACAGTAACTATTAACAGGAGAGGAGCCATCAAACAGGCCAAAATCCACTACATCAAAAATCATGAGTTTATTGCCACCTTCTTTGGACAACCTACATTTTGCTCTGTCTGCAAAGACTTCGTATGGTAAGAAGGAAAAATTAAGTTTCTTCCACCCCCAAATAACTTCCGAATTCACTTCAGGTACATCGAGACAAAACATGACACGTAAATTCATGTGTGTTTGGAAACTGAAATGATATATTTACTAAGAGCATTTTTATACCTAAGAACTATAGTTGTCTCTTTCACATTAAAAAACAGAACTTAAATATTTTTGCCACTGAAGTGATTGACAAAAATTCCATCAGCATCAAGTGAGATCTGGCCAATAATCAACAGCAGCTCTGTCACAAGAGAATGGGGTGGGTGGATCTGAGAAAAATAATGCTCAAACTTTGAGCTGTGAAGTGGCTGATGGCAGAGTAAAGACCCATAAGGGGCCACAAGTTGGATCCCTTTCATAGCAAAGCTGTTTTCATCCCAAGGCAGAGCAGGAAGATTTCCCATGTGATTGAAATCTTGTCATTTCTGGGTTCCCCTCTCAATTTGCTGGTCTATCAAAACACAGTACCTTACCCTCTAAACCTTGCTTTCTGAAGACAGAGGATTCTGATTAGCAGAACTTGGACTGGTTTATTAATAGGAAAAGTATTCCCATAGACAAATTGGTTGTCACAGTAAAAATAATAATAATTTTTAAAAAATCCTGTCTTTTATTCCTGTAAATGTATGGGGTTTTATTTCCTTCTTTAACATTTGTTTTTCAGGGGACTCAACAAGCAGGGATACAAATGTAGGCGTAAGTGGATTTTTTTTTTTTTTTACATTTTTCTTCTACTGTTTTCTTCTACTGATTCTGAAGATCTAATAGTTACTTAAAAAAAAATCTTCTGTAAATATGCATAGCCCAGTGCATCATCACCATAGGTGGTAGTAGTAGATGTTAAATATCAGTTTTGCACAATAATTGAAGGAATATAGTTGAGATTCCTACCTGGGTTTTTAGTATCAAGACTTAGACTCAGCTATTCTCAGAAGTGTTTAATGCTGTGGAAAAGTTGCACTCATTTATGACAGCAGCTTTTGTGAAAATTTTTCTAAAATTAAGTACAACTATGAAGGGTTTTTTACAGCTGAATTGAAAAGCTCTTTTGACTGAGCATAGATCTCTGTGCATTATTCCAAACAGAGAGGAGATATCAAAGGGTAAAACTCAAAAGCATGATATTATTCTTCTGTTATCAAATGCTGATAGCATTGCCTAAGGGAGGCTGATTTAGTTTAGAAGTAAAGTTTATGATTAAAAAAAAATGTGGGGTGTGGGGGAATCAGCTCAAAAAAGATCATCATCTTGATGGAAAAGAAATTTTGGGGAGTTGTGGTATGATGGAAAGGTGTGTATTTTTCACATTCTACTATGAAATGCAAGCACCTCATCCCATGTATTTATTATCTGAAGGAGTCCTTTTTTTTCTTGTGCATGTCTTGAAGAATGCAATGCTGCTATTCATAAGAAATGTATTGATAAAATCATCGGGAGGTGCACTGGTACTGCAGCCAACAGCAGGGACACAATGGTAAGAGCTGGAACAATATACTTATACCGTAATTATGTAATTAAACACTCCTGAACTAACAAAAACCTTGTATGGAAACTGCCAGCTCCAAATGGGAGATGCTTGGCTGTACAACCCAAGGAACTGTCTCCTCAGGAAGTGGACAAAGTTTCCAAAGCCCCGCGAGCAGTTGGGGGGTATTTGATGGGCAGATCCTTTCCCTGCTAGATGAGGGATGTAAGACTGATATAAAATTGTTGTAGGCTTGTAATATCCGAGCAGTTTTCTGTCAGAAGCTGGTCCTGCTCTGGGCAGTGCCTCACCCCTCCCTCTCCCTGTGCTCAGTTTCAGAAGGAAAGGTTCAACATTGACATGCCTCATCGCTTCAGAGTTTACAACTACATGAGCCCGACCTTCTGTGACCACTGTGGCAGCCTGCTCTGGGGGCTGGTCAAGCAAGGGCTCAAATGTGAAGGTGAGGAGGAGGAGGGGAAGGCAGCTGGGACCTTTCCCAGGGTTCCACCCCCAGGGCTACACACCGGGCATTTGTGGGTGTGTTGTGTAGGATGGGATTCGTCTCATCCGTGCGGGTTGAAAAGGCTTCTGTACTCGAGACAGACAAAGAGGCACTGGGCTCATGTGGCAGCTCAGCCAAGGTGAGCTGCTGCTGATGGAGTCAGGGAACACACTGTGGAGGTGTAACCTTGTGTATAATCAAAATTACTACTCTGGGAAGAGCTGAAATTCAGTGGTTCCGACTCAAGGTAGCGCCTAAAAGTGCATGGAAAGCGTTTACTGTAAATACTGCTTTTATAATTCTCCCACAGAAGGCAGGATGAACCTTATTGTAACAGATTCTGAGATTAAAATAATGGTGATAGGAGGTTTTTTCCTTGTGAACAATTTTTATATTTCCACTGTGTGGAAGATAAGATAAAAACTGCAATTTTGTTAACAATGACAGGCTCGTGTCCAGCCTGGTCTTACAACAAGGTTTCTGAACTGCTCAGAGAAACAGCCTTTTTGTTCTAATGTCAGACAATGTCTTCCTGATGCTTGTATAACCAACTTTACATTTCTTTTAGAATGTGGGATGAATGTGCATCATAAATGCCAGAAGAAGGTGGCAAACCTGTGTGGAATAAACCAGAAGTTGCTAGCTGAAGCTTTAAATCAAGTTAGCCAGGTATGCTTTATTGCCATTTCAGGTAATTCCTTGTTTTCAGAGCATCTTGGGGTTTTCACATCATCTTTTCTGTATTACTTTTATAGGGAACTGAGTTTGGAATGGAGGAAATGCAAACAGCTTTCTCCTTTTAATTTTATATATATAGAAATTACAAAGATATCAATAGCCTAAAATGGGAATGGAGGGGAGGAGGATCCCACCTAAAGAATTTTTTAAAAGGTGTGTGATTTCCCAGTTCTGTGGTGCCAAGATTATCCTCACCTTATCTGTTTAACTGATTAAACAGTGGCATCATAATACTGAAGTCTGGTTTTACATGTTTCAACTTTAAAATTCCACTTGAATGATAAAATTAAATGAATAAAGAGGAATATACCAGATACTACCAATTTTTATTAATCTTATATTACATACACACAGACAGAGAAAACTCCTCTGGAATTAACACTGACCCCATAGCTTACATTTCTCATCTCCTGCTGCAGCTCGACTGTCTTTTGTGGCTGACTTCTGGCTTGCAGATAAAGATTCAGACACAAGTCCTGAAATAAAACAGGAAAATATATCACAAAAGCCAACAGTGCTTCCTCTGAGCTGTGTGTTCCTAAGCTTTCACTGGATATTTACTTTGAAAACAGAGAGAGCTGTTGCGCCAGCTCTTTCATGACCCAGAAAACCTCAATCTTTTCCTTACTAAAATTCCTTACTAAATTTCCTTACTGAAATTTCAAATGTTCCTTCTCCTCAGAAATCTACACGAAGGTCCGATTCGGGGTCTGTAGAAAGTGTTGGTATTTATCAAGATTTTGATAAGAAACATAAAGCTCCAGGAGGAGATACAACAGGTAAGGAAAGTGAAAATGTGTCTGTATGGCCATTTACCTACCAGACAATTTAAGTAGTTATTTATTTTTGCCTTGTGTTAGACAATCTTTTTCAATAAGCACTGTTAAAAAAAAAAGGCATGTATTTCTTTTTACTATCTCCTGGCCACACAAAATTCTTACATAACTTTTGACAAACACCTGGAACCCCATCTGGGTTCAGAGTAAAGTTTCGTTTGGTGTTTGTTTTTGCACTATTGCTAAAGACTTCAAGCATTGTATAAGCTTATTTTCATTACTGCTGACCTATGATAATTTATGCAAAATTAAATGCAACAGTAAAAGTAATGTTTTACCAGATGGAAATGCCCAGACTCAGTAAGAGATAACATGTGGGTCTGGCGTGTACAGGATTTTATATATTCATCCATACATTGAATTAATTCAGTTCAAATACCCACTAAAAAAAAATTTTTATATTACTTAGCATACTTGTTTTGTTTTGCCAGACCAGAGCGAAAAAACCCAAAACCTCTTGCCAAGTACATCAGGGTGCAGCTGCTGTTACTGCTGCCTGGGTTGTCCCGAATGCTGGGCAGTTACAGGGCATGCACGGGATCATCTTATGATTAACATCAGTGTCTTGTTAGTGACCCAACAGATCTATGCAGCAGAGGGCAGAAAAAAAGTTATTAATTTTAGGATATAATCAGGATTAAACTGTATGATCGTGCTCCTTAGCCAGCACTGGGCATAAATCAGATCTCTTTATGTGGACAGGCTGAGAGACTGTCCTGTTCTGCTCAGGGAAGATAAATAAATAGTTTGTTTACAAGCAGTCCTTGTAAAGTATCTTTTTCTCCAAATTATGTTCTACATTTTAGTCGCAGGGAAAAGTTAAGGGTCTTGATTTTTATAATACCCAAGTATTGCTTAAACCCAGCATCAGAAACAATCACAGGTTCCATTCAGATCCAGATCGAGTACCCTCGAGTAATTTAAACTTGGCTATAAACCACAGGAGCTGACCCTTGTGTTTAGGTTCACCAGTATTCCAACAGCAGATGCACTGAAATACTGTGCCAGTACCTAATTCCTATCGAGGGATATGAGTCATGCAGTGTTTCTGCATACACTGAACTTAGACCTCCCTGTTTTGATCAGCAGATAACAGCGAGTACGATAAGCTCTGGGAGGGAAGCACAGCCAAGACAGCGTCACGAGCTGCAAGGAGAAAATTCAACATAGACAGCTTTGTCTTCCACAAAGTACTAGGCAAGGGAAGCTTTGGAAAGGTATGTAACAAACTTGGAGAGCTTAAGGCGTCTGCCTTGCTTGATCTCTGCAATGTGACGGGCTATTTCCATTAACCAGCAAGGTCTTACACCTCCTTGGGTCGATAATCTTCTAACAGAATGGTATAGAGACATCTTTGTCAGAGACACTAAAAACTCATCCCCTGGATCCTGTCTAAACTCAAGTGTGGTTCATAATGCACAGCACTTTGGTGGTTGTTTAGTATCGAGGCAGAGGAATTGCCCTTTATGCACGACGGTGCAAATGGATATTTTAGGTTCATGCCCTCTACAGAAACAGTCTCATAATGTCCCAGTGCAGGGGCAGGGGGATATTTGGGAGAGCAGTATGTTCTTCATGGGCCCTGTCCACTGCTCTCTGTGAAACTACAGCCCTGGGGAAGGAACAGGCTTTACGTGGCTGCTGTTTATACACTCACAAGACACTGACAGAACAACCGCTGTCTCCTCATCTCTGCCCAGCAGCTTCACACTCCCAAATCTCCCTTATCTTTCCCATTTAAATGTATTTTTTGAATTGTCATTGCACCTGCTATGACTTTCCCTGACTGATACCATCAGTAGGAAGTCTTTCCTACCCATGCTGTAACATCATCCTTTATCTTTTGTAGGTTCTGCTTGCTGAGCTGAAAGGGAAGAACGAATACTTTGCTATCAAAGCCCTGAAAAAAGATGTGGTGCTAATTGATGATGATGTGGAATGTACCATGGTGGAAAAGCGGGTCCTCGCACTTGCATGGGAAAATCCATTTCTCACACATCTGTACTGCACGTTTCAGACAAAGGTAAGAAAAAGCCCAGTGGTGACAGCAACACAACAGATCAAGCCTTTTAATGGATGCTGTTATCTGCAGTCAAGTGAAAGTGGTGCAAGAATTAGGCTTCCTTTTCTTGTGCTCTGTGGAATGGGCCTTGTGGAAAGTAAATATGAGTAGGACCAAACATATGTGGATGAGGACAGAATGAGATCAGAAAAATATCTATGCAGTCTGAAATAAGAGGCAGTTTAATTTAAATCCTTGATCCAAACTTTCCCCTAATGAGGGGAGAAAAGATGACTGTCACAGGTAAAAAAGTCAGTAAGTCTGTTTAAATGTGTATTTTTATTAAGCCTAGAAACCCACAGAATACAAGATTAGTTATTTATCTTCACAAGCCCAGGCCACTCAACTCTGTAGGAGCTTTCCAGACTCTCAGGGTGTGCATGAAACAGGAAAATCCTTCAGCAGAGGAGGCTGCTTGGTCCCCCGTAGGCACATTCTACTTCATTTGTGGTTGGGACAGCATCAGTAATTGTTTCATTCCCTGGTTATTTGCAAACAGGATCATCTGTTCTTTGTTATGGAGTTCCTGAATGGGGGAGACCTGATGTTCCACATACAAGACAAGGGGCGTTTTGATCTCTACAGAGCAACGTAAGTCCACAACCCTTCATTCCCCATCTCCATGAAGGATTTTAGTCTCTGGGTTTACTGCTGCTAGTTTTGTGCCCCTTACTTGCCCTGGCATTTCAATGGCTGATGATTGGAAAGGCATTTCCAGGCACTGGGTTAATACAATGAAGAAGTTCACTGAATCATCTGTGGAGTTAGGCCTTCTTAATTTACATAGTGTGATGTTTTACTTTGTGGGATGCTTGTACCTAGAGGTGCAAAACAGACTGCAACATCAGCCAGCAGGTGAAAAGAAAAAGGTACAGCCTCAGTGTCCTTTGGAACAGTATTTTGATGAAAAAAAATGGAAAAATAATCAGTTTTTAGATTATTGTTATGATAAGTTGTCATGATAGCACAGGACCACCTGTACCTTTCACAAGATACTAATAAAATGGGTGCTTTGTTCAGCAAGTGCAGTTGTGTCAGTCACCTATGGCTGAAGATTTCAGTTCTGGCGATCCTTAAAAGATGCAAAAATATTTTATTATTGTTACTTTATCTGTCATTTTTAGTTTAAGGTCAATTTCTATTTCTCTCACCCCAAGCCATGAGAGTTTTAATTGTAATATTGAGAGGAGAAAAGGGACAGTGTTCTCTCAGGGAAGTGGAATGAAGTGTTATGGCAAGTTGCAGTCGTGTCCCCTCTGCTGTTTGGTATTGGACACTGCCGATGTTTGGTGAAGGGATTCACCTGCAGCTTTACAGCATCTGGCTACATAAACTGGGATTTAAAGGCTTGTACAGTGCTTCTCACTCCATGAAGAGATGCTTAGAGCAATATTTTGGCTATCTCTCTGCATGGCTATGTTTAAACTGAGCAAGGATTAAAAGATGTTTTGATCTTTTCAGGTTTTACGGAGCTGAAATTCTATGTGGGCTCCAGTTCCTTCACAGCAAAGGCATTATTTATAGGTGAGTACCAGCCAGCTCCAGGGTGGAACCTGGAGTTTGTCTCAGCACTTTGTGCATCTCTGAGTTCCTGATTGATGTAACAAGCACAAGCTGCCTGTCAGTGATCTGATGTAGTTCCAAGGCCATTCACATGCTTGACATGAATCTCTGTTTGTGTGGGTTTTTTCTTTGGCAACTAGAGTGATGGAATGATATTTGTGTCACACAAAAGCAGTTCTGTTTCAGTTGTTTTTAAGGACTGCCTTCAAATCATAAGTCTGTTTAGTTTGGAGGTGAGGGAGAGGGTCCTTGAGGCTCATCAATCTCCACTGGCAAACCACTGAGGTGAAAGTTGCCTGGTTTTGCCTTCTGTTGAAACCACAACATTGATGCTTCTGTCACACCAGGTTGCAGCAGCAGAGGCCAGACCCTGATCCACTGCTTCTGACTATATATTCCCACTCTACAAGAAATCAGAAGCTTATTTTAATGTAGTTTTCCTCTCCGTTTCAGCCCTTTCACCACACCCCTCAACTTGAAAGCACTTGTTTGGTAACTGCTTGCTAAGACATCTCTCACCTGTATAATAAACAGGTGCAAAGAATGATGTGTGTGTTCTTCAGAGCCTTACACAAGGCCTTAGGTAAACATGGCCCAAATATCTGCTATTGTCCATCTCCCTCTATAGAAATAGGAAACATCTGTTGGAGCATCCATCCTTCAGAGCGATTTTCTGAAATTAGAGTCTAGTTAAAAAGCATTTGTAAAGGAGAGGAACCTTACAGGAATCCTTGGTGAAGAAAGACAATTCTTAAAAGCACATCTGCCTCTCAGAGAAGACAGCCATAATCCAGGAAAGTACTTAACGTTCCCAGCTCTATTCCCACAGCGTCCTGCAGGTTTTTAAACAGGAAAGGATCAAACTGTTGTCAGCAGCATGAAATCCTTCCATCCCAGATTTTTTTAAAGCATTTTTAGGCTTGCTGTTAAATTTCCCTACATTAAATTAGACTGTTCCTGGGGGGAATTTCACGGTATGAAATATTTTCAGAGAAATGGTTCTGCTTC
Source organism: Empidonax traillii (assembly GCF_003031625.1). Lineage (NCBI taxonomy): Eukaryota > Metazoa > Chordata > Aves > Passeriformes > Tyrannidae > Empidonax > Empidonax traillii. The sequence goes on from NW_020955380.1 coordinate 280,401, forward strand.
CAACAAGACACCAGCAAACCCAGTGGTACTGGGTTTTTACCATCTCAAATGGGATGTTCACCAGTATAACCCCAGAACCTGACTCAGAGCAATTTTAAGTAGGTGTTACATGTAAGTGCACATCATGCAAAAGATTTTAGGACTTGTTGTAGCTGGGTAAGTGCAGTGCCCTAAGTTACTGTGAGGATTCCCCATCTCAAATATATTCAGCTTGCTCAGATGAGCAGCAGCTGGCTGTCCCAACATGGAAGGATTTATGGTGCATTGCATTAGATCAGGAGCTCTTGGTTTGAGCTGCAGCTCACACTGATAAATGTGACTAGCTGATACTGGGAAATTCAGCTACCCAGAGAAAAGACTGCCCTGTTCTTATGTAAAACTGTCTGCTCTATTTGAGTCCTCCTGAGGACTGCACAGTTTTCTTTCAGCCTGCCCTACTTGGTATGTGCATTTGCAGCCAGATGGACAAAAAAATGCATCATGGTCAAAGGGAGGGAATGTAGCTTTTGGAAACTGCTGGGAAAAAGCTCATACTTGATTGAGTAGTGTTATTCTGAAAAAAAAAGGCATGAATAGGACACTTCACAGGCCGTGGCCACAACACATGAGCTGGTGCTGTAACCAGGAACAAGTCACAGGTAGTGTTAAGAGCTGGGCAGGCTTCAAACAATCACATTCCTGCCAAAGGCGCTCAGAATCCAACACAATCCTTCTTTTGAGCTCCAGAGCTGGTGCAGCAGTGCTGTGTCAGCTGCTGGGGCATTAACTCACACCGCCTTCCAGAAGCAACAGAAGCACTGGCTGTGCTTTTAGATCTGAAAGCAAATGTGGAGGATTATAAGGTCACACTCTCTGTATGCACCTCAGCCTCTTATTTTGTCTGACAAGAGAATTCTTCCCTTGCCTCCAAAGCACAAATGTATGGATTGTGTTGACGGATGATTATTTTCCTGGAAAAGCTTCTGTTATGCTGTAGGGAGGTGTTTATCAGTGCATCTGAATACAAAAATGACTCCCTTAAAACACAACTCTTTTTAAACGCTTTTTGCAGAGACCTAAAACTGGACAACGTGATGCTTGATAAAGAAGGCCACATCAAAATAGCCGACTTTGGAATGTGCAAAGAAAATGTTGTTGGTGAGAACAAAGCGAGCACTTTCTGTGGAACCCCAGACTACATCGCTCCCGAGGTCAGTAAGGCACAGCCACACACCACTGGGATGGATTTAATGCTCTGATGTCAGAAATGGCTGCTGTGATTAATCATCTCTTTGTACACTAATAGTTCAGAAAAGTCAAAGTCTCATTAGCAGAGAGAAAAAAAAATTATACCTGAGTTTTTATAGAAAGTACTTGAAATTTCTGAATATTCCATAACTGCAAGTTTAAAAACATGGTTTTAAAAAGTTAAAATGCTCAGTTTTGTAAGAGCTGGGGTCTTTTTTGTAGCCAGCACACACAGAGGGCTCCCACAGAATGAATCCACATATGTGCACTGTAGATGGAAAACAGACTAGTGCCCCTGCAAACAAGTAGAATTAAAACAAAGGCAGCTTCTAAGGGGAATCTCATCGAGTTAAATTCCCTGTGTTAATTTTTTTTTTTTTTTTAAATCTCATTTGCAAAGTAGCCCAACTAAGGTATTGGGTTTTAAAGCTATAAATTATGTCAAAGCTTGTCTTGTAGTAAGTTACTTTTCATCGTCACTTGCTTCTCCCTTCACCTTGTAAGACAGTAGAGAAGATGTTTTCCAAGTATATTGTTATTTAAAGTTAATGGAGAAAACTTCTGAATGAGAGCAAAGACCTGTCCACAGAGCTGGCCACATTCCCACAAACAGCAGCCAAGGATAAAACCGCAGATGTGCATCAGTGTCCACAGTTTCTCAGAGAGATGGATTTCTCTTCTTCCCCTAAATGCTCTAGTTATTATTTATGATTCTCTCTTAAAATGCCTCTCCTGTTTTTTGGGATATACTGCTTCCTTTTCTTAATTGCTTGTATCTCTTGCTCTGCGGAACAAGATCCTGCAGGGTTTGCGGTACACGTTCTCTGTGGACTGGTGGTCATTTGGGGTCCTGCTGTATGAGATGCTGATTGGCCAGTCCCCTTTCCACGGGGATGACGAGGATGAACTGTTTGAGTCCATCCGAGTGGACACCCCTCACTACCCACGCTGGATTACCAAGGAATCAAAGGACATATTAGAAAAGGTAAGGCTGATGATCAACAGGGGGGTCCCAGTACTGCCTCTGTCCAAGGAGAGGCAAATCCAGGCTTTGGAAAGGAGCTGTTTCTCAGCAAGCAAATTGCCTTTACCAAGGAAAAGCCAGGTCAGATGAATTACTAATGATCTGTTTACTGTCAGCAACCTCAGTTCTTTCAGCAGCATACCTGTTTTTCTTCCACTTCCACGTACCTTTTGAGCAGATGGAAGGCTTTACCGGGTGTCTTCTCTTGCAGCTCTTTGAAAGGGATCCAGCAAAACGACTTGGGGTCACTGGGAATATCAGAGACCACCCTTTCTTCAAAACAATCAACTGGACAGCGCTAGAGAAGAGGGAGGTGGACCCTCCTTTCAAGCCAAAAGTGGTACGTGAGTTGTTCTTTGTTCTGTGGCAAACAGCAGCTTCAGGGGAAGGGGGGACTTCTGTAACCTGCTCCAAGTATCCCACTGCCATTGTCCCCTCACATTTTACAAATGAGGAAGTGTGTATCTGAAACCCCCTTGTTCTTGCATGGTTCACTTATAAAATGGTGCACTGTATTGCTTTGACTGCCCAGAAATCTTCCTGTTAAGACTGTCCTCCTGTGTGCTCTCAGGGAGCTCCTTCCTGAATAAAATCTCCAGGAAAATCAACAGATAATTCTCCTCTCTGTTAGAAATGTTCGTAGTTCCTTGTGGTTTCCTTTTCTGCAATGCCACCTGGGAGAAGCACCAGTAGCTTGAGGCTACTGTAATGGAGTAATCTTTAGTAATGTCAATTTTTATGAAACACACACACACAAATATTTTATCCACACACAAAGCAGCTGATATAGGATACTGCCCTTTTTTTTTTTTTTTTTTTTGAGTAAGTACAGCCTGTAAAATGCTCACAGGAATTTAAACATTTTGGTTAATGGCAAGAAATATTTGGCTTACATATAAGTAAATGCTGCATTGCTATTGCCAATAGATAATATTTGGGTAATTGTGCAGCATTATCACAAATCCATGTGGTTCTTTCCAAAGCAACCTGGTGCTATTTGGGGTTTTTTTGTTTGTTTGCTTTCATCTACTAATAAGCAATCACCCAGTTATAATTTTAGTCTTGTTAAAATAGGCTAAAATGAGATTTTTTTTTTTTTTCTCTAAAGCAAGGGAAGAAGGGAGGGAGCTCAACCTTTTGTGTTTAAGTAATTTGTTCTGGAATAAATTAAAAAGCTTGTCTCAAACCATCTTTCCTCTCTAACACAGAAATCAGCAAGTGACTACAACAACTTTGACAGAGAATTTCTGAGCGAGAAGCCAAAACTGTCCTACAGTGACAAAAACCTGATTGAGTCCATGGATCAATCTGCATTTGATGGATTTTCTTTTATTAACCCTAAATTTGAACAGATCTTGAACAAGTAAGTCTCTGAACAGTTGGACTTCAAAGCAGGGTTACACATTACAAACCCACACGCCCAAGTGTTAATGCATTCCAATGACGTTGTCGATACTTCAGAATAATACACGGTAGTGTGATGAATTATGTCCCACTCCTGATTTATTGGCAGTGTTTTTATGCATGGTTGGGTTTAAGGTATGTGAATCATGTGCATTATTTTCTCAGTTTGGGAAAATGTAAATTCTGTTTGGTACTTGAATGTAGTTATGTTATATATATATATATATATATGTGCTGTATATTTTGCTCGAGAGAAGACATTGGGGAACAGAAGATGTCTTTTTAAAATGTGTTTGAGCCCTTGGTTCTTTTATTTGTCTTCAATTAAAAGAAAGTTTAATGTAACTTTCATTCATGACTCTATGATTTTTAACAATATACAATTAAACTCCAGTTGTCTTTAAACTACAGTGGAACAAAAATAATACTTTGTAAGCCCTGGTTGCTTTCCTAAAATATTTATGCTGGTTTTTATGTGAATTAACTAATGAAGAATCAGGCAAAAGCAGAGATTCCTAGTGTAACAGCAGCTGCTGTGGGAAACGGCTCTGTGCTGCTTTTGAAGAATAAATGCTACACATTTATTCCAAGGCAGTCCAAGCAGGCAACAGAGGCCTAAGCATCCCAGAAGTGCCCCATCCTGCCTGGGAATGGGGGGTTTTGCCATTAAATGCCAATTCCTATTAGCACAATGAGGCACCATGATCAGAGCAGCTGATCCTTGTAGGACAAAATTGCCAGGTAATGACTGTGTGGAGCTCTTGAGTTACTTGCCTGCTCTGCCTGAGAGAAATTATCCTGCTTTACTGCCAAACACAATATCCAGTTTTATTTGCTTGTTTGTAACACAGCAGCTGTGCCTCCTACTTGCTGTTAAGGGCACAAAACTAATCCTGCTTTGTTGCAACACCTACTTCTGAATATTGATTTTTTTTAACCACTAATAAGAAAAAAGAATTGTATTGCTGCAAAGCTCCTTCTAAAACTCTTCTCCTTGCAATCAGCTCATAAAATACAGACTGAGGCAAGGTCCCTTGCTTCCTATAACACTATTGCAAATGATTTCATTTTCTCAACACTGAGCAGGTGGAAAAAACAGTCTGGGTGTCAGTTCATCCATGAGTTATACAATGCTCCAGACCTCTAAGGAGCACCCTGGAGCTTCTGGGTAGTTTCAGACTGTTAATCCTGCTGAAAGAGCAGGAGAAAGCTGTAATACTTTGTAGGGACTCAAAGGAATACAGTGCTGCCTTTGTTCCTCTCCTAAAGAACAGCTGCAGCAGTGCCAGCACCACTCGGATGCCATGTGAGATTGAGGCTGGAAGGGGCAGAACACAGCTGGCATTTCCAAACTGCCAGGGTTCCCACCACACACACTTACACAAACCCTTGTCGAGGGGGAACAAGCAGTGAGGTGCTCCAGGGAGAGCAGAAAACTCAGCTTCTTTCCTTCACATACCCTACTAATTTCTAGTTTGCTGGTTTTCACCAGAAAGGGATTTTGCTTTCCAAAGTGACAGTGCAAGTGCACTGGGCACTTGCTCCTGAACAGAAATGCTTTTCCAGGTAAGAACTTACAAATGTGGGTGCCAGCAGCATGGCAAGGAGCTGTAATGATTTACTAGTAGTACTAAGTGTTGTTTGTGGGAACACCTGCTCCCTGCACTTACCTTCTCTGCTCTGGAGTAACCAGGGCCAAGCCTGCTCAAGAGGAGATCGTGGTCTTCATAGAGCAACTCTTCCAGCTGGCATTTGACTGACTGACCAGGAGCAGCTCCTGCTGCCACAACTGTGCCTTCTGCCAGCCCAACTGCACTCACAACACCTGGGCACAGGCACCTTTCCTCCATGAAACAGCTACTCCATCCCTCCCCTCCTGTTCTGTTCACAAGGTCCTGCCCTGCACCACCAGTACCTCCTGACAGCACAGACATAAAAGCTCCACAGCCTGTAACAGCTCCTCAAGCCTCTTCTGCTGACCTGCTGCACCCCAGGGCCATCTGCCAGGCAGCAGAAGTCAAGATTTTGCTCACCCATCAGGTCTGGGTAATCCTCATACTACAGGAAGATGGAGGTATTAAAGGATTTGTTCCAGAAAGCGGCCTTAAAGCTCTAAAACAAACAATAAAATCACCTCCCCTCCAAACAGAAATACACAGTGGAGTGAAAAACAATGAAAACACTCCTCCCACCTAGCAGAGAAGATACAGTGGTTACCATCCAGACACATACAGCCATCAACAAGACATGAAAAATCTGAATATATAACTCTAAACCACAAAGCAGTAATTAATTTTGTCCTTATCCTTCAGAATGACAAACACCCCTGCAAATTTTATTCCCTCCACCTAATGTCTGCATGCAAACTTGTACTGACAGGCAGCATTTGGAAGACAACATAAGAACAGTGTAGCTCTGAGGGCGTGGATCAGATCTTAATACCAATGACCAGGTAAAACTAATAAAGTCTTACCTTTCTCTTCTGCTGTGTGAAAATCTTGGCTTGTATTTATTTCATCAGTTCTTCCACTTCCTTCCTCCGTTATTGGGTTTGTTACTTAAATTATAATTATTTGCAGAGTAAAGCAATCAGTGGGGTGAATGAACTTAATTCTTAAGCTGATGGAAAAGCTCTCTTAACCGTGGTGCAATTCCTGTGGAATTGTGGAAACCTGCTGAGGTGCAGGAACACTCACCTGGCACTTCAGCCACTGGAACTGGACAGGGAAAGAAACACACACAGGTGCACGTTGTAGCATTTGATCTTTATTACTTGGATCAAAGGTCAAATGATTACATTTGTCTGAAAGATCACAACGAAGGCCAACGATGTAAGAAAAGACAATTTAATCCCATTCAAGAGACTGCATCTGAGCCAGGCAAGTGCAGTAACAGTCAGAGGCAGTAAAGTAAATGGGTACAAATACAGACGAGGGTTTTCCCCTCTCCTGTCAGTGACCAGTCTGTCAGGAGGGGGGGACATACACTTTTAGAAAGTGACAATAATCTGCATTTCTCAACTGTGCCTTCCCAGAAAGGCAGTGATGGTTACACCCCAGGAGAACCCATCACTCACTCCAAATCTACATTCACCTCAACTCTACATTCAAATACAAATACAAATTTACACCTGCTCTTGCCAGCCAGGGTCGGATGCAGTCACTGATTTAGTACCTTCCTAATGCAGAACAGACAACTTTTTTTTTTTTTCCTCTTCAAGTATCAGCACAACAGTTTATTTACACTTGTATACAATTCTTTTTACTGAACACCCATTGTAGTAAAACACTCATCACAGTATATTTGAAAGCAGGCTACAAAAATACCTACTGTACATAGAACATTAAGCCTCGAGGATGTTACAGCACCTCTGACAGTTCAGAGAGGTAAAACAAAGGGAGAGAGGAGACATTTCAAGCCATGCTCACCAGCAAAGAGAATCAGCCCCTGGGCTCAGCTCTCACTGGGGCAATATTTTCCTTCCACCAACATTTCTTCAGCCAGGTCTGAGCTCAAGAAGTATCACAATCTGCTGGTAAAATCCTGCTTTTTTAATGCAGCCTCCTGGGATTTGCCCTCTGTAGCTAGGGATAAACCCTGGCATTCCCAGTGTAAAAACTGTTTAACCACTCCTGTCACGGCTGGACGGTGCAGGAGCAAGGGTTGCCTCGCTTTCCCACGCCAAACTGGGGCGAGGAGGGGGAATTACTCCTACAGTTTTGCCACAAAGGTGGCCTTGTTAACTCCACATCAATAAATTAACTCCTCTGAGCAGCGCTGTGTGGGCTGTCTCCTCACCCCATAACTACAGACACAGCTGAATTAATAAAGGTCTGAAATGGCATTACCAAATGCAGGGATGACACACACACACACAAAGCTTTAGACAGCAGCACTTGAAGCAAGTCTTTCTGGTCACACATTCCTCTTCTGAAACAGAATCCAGTGATGCTCTATGGCTTACTTCCAGAGCTGAATATATTGCTGAATTTAGCTTATTAAAAGAAATTAATCACAACAGCAGCACATTATTTTATAAACCCTGCACAAACAGAAGACGATGTAGCCCTTGCCTGCAAAACGATGTTACGAGGGCCTGGTATTTCACACAGGAATTGAGGAAAGAACAAAACAACAGAACCACCCCAACAACTTACGTGGTAAAAGCTCAATTAACTGAAGAGTTTCCTTAGAACAAACACAGTCAAACTATCAAAGAACAGTTCTCCTCATTTCAGAGCTAGAGCCAGCAGCAGTGCTGGCAGCACACTTCAGTTGTCTGGTAACACGCATACAAAATATACTTTGATTTAGTACAGTTAAAAAGGTCGTGGCCTCAACAGACAATTCCATTTTTAGCACTGGAGTTTCACTAGGCGTAAAAGAGCAGAGAAGAACTGGGATGATGGAAGGTGCTTAAAAACAATACAAAAAAAACTCAAGGCAGGAGGGCCATGTTAAAATTATTTCAGAATTTACCTGGTGTTTTTCTTGCATGAGCTGTTAGAATGGTTAAACTCACCTAACCTTTCTGTACTGTTTCCTGATGTACGTATTAAATGTTGCTATAAAAGAGAAACACATACTTTTATGTTGAAATTCATTCCAAAAATTGCCTAAAGAAAGAAAATAATCACAACACTAACAAGACAAGCAGCTTCTTCAGACCCTGACAGTCTGAATCCTTCTCCCCTCCCTTCCAAATTCAGAGAAGCTGCTCATCCCCTCCCATAACTGCAGCAGACAGGACATGTCTCTCTCTCTCTCTCCATTCATTCCCCAAGCTGCCAGCTGTAGTCACACTTATGCCCCCCACTTAATACTGTGTCCCCCACTGCCCTCCAAAATACAGCTGAAGTCTGGAAAATGTTAAAATCTTGCTGAAGCAGCAGAATCTTTCACAGGTATAGGTAGTAAATCTAGCTTTAATGCTTTGATTTTCCAAAGGGAAAGTCTCCCCTCAGAAATTTCAGAAAAACTGTAAGTTGTTGTTGGCAAACCAAAGCTCAATTTAAAACACGTAACAGCTATCAGAGCTGATGGGCTTCTCCATTTAAAGCAGCTTTGCAACATGAAGCCTCCAATGCTCAAAATGTAAAATTTCACCCATTTAAAATACGCCATCAAAAAATCTCCACGTAATTCTAGGCAATCATTCACAGTAAAAATAAGAGGAACTCTTAGAAAAACACTTAAAAAAGAAAGTAAAGTCTACTTAAAATCTGACAGTAAAATCAACACGGGCAATTAACCATCTCGCACAGATGAACAGTAAAAACCCACTGAAATTGCACAAATTTACATATGAAAAAAAAAATAATCTTAAAACCAACTCTATTCTGCTTCCCACAATCTTTTTACGGATACCTTTCGGCACTGGGAGTTATCCACAACTACAGGTTTTCTCCAAAGAAGCGGGATCACATTCGAAATGTCTCAAAGTGAAGGGGAAGGCGCGTTCATCCCGACCTGCTCCGACACCTTCTCCACCTCCGGGCCCTGAGCTGCGCTGGAGGAAGGGCTGCTGCCCCGGGAGCTGCAGCTATAGGTGGGTGGGCACTGTCCTCAAAGCCTCTTCTCTCGACCGATCCACACCTACATTCTGCAAATTTAAAGACAGAAAAAAAAGACTGTAAAGCAAAGGTCTCACAGCCAGGCGTGGTTTGGCTTAACAACAGGGTATTACTTAGAGATAAGTCTGAATGCTTATTTCCTCAGAATGGTTTGTGAAACACAAGGAACAGCCCCAGTCCCTGAGCTGGAGTCAGAACCAGGCTTTGACTTTGTTCCAGGCACCTCACAGAGCCCCTCAGATACCCAAAAGCAGGATCTCTGCTGTTGGTGAAAAGCATCCCTAAGACATGTATTATTACACCAGGTCTGGTAGGACAGTTGGTCTCTGAACACCATATGCAGGTCACAGTGTTATGGGTTTTAAGACCTTTTTATCCTTTTAACCACAGTTTTAACCACATTTTTCTAATGCCCTGTCTCTCCTGGTCTTTATGGACATACTAAAAGGAGAAACAGAACCCTGCAAAGGTCATAAACCACACAAGCATCAATAAAATCTGGAGGGAGGGACACCCACCTCTCCTTGTTCAGAGAACACAGCAGGAAATGACTCCTTAACACCAACAGCCATAAAGCTAATTCTGATCCTCCCTGTGAGCAGCCAAGTTACTGGAAGAACTCTGAATAACTCCCTGAAGAACTGGTAACATGAAGTGTTCCCTAAAGAGCCGGTAACATAAAGTTTAAATGCGCTTCAGGGTACACAGGCATGTTGGCAGATGTCACACTGACATCAGGGTATGTTTCAGTGGCTTTATAACCACATTCATTAGAGTTCACTTTCAAAACAAGTCTCTCCGGTCCAACTCCAGGGAAAGGAGAGCCCCTCGAGCACCCAGCAAGGGGCACTCTCAGCACACCAGAAACACAACACCATCAGTCAAAACATATCAACTTAAAAAGCAATTCAATCCTCTCCCTTTCTAGAGTTTTAGCCATTTCTTAAGAAAACAGGATATAAACAAGCAGCACCAGATCTTCTTTGGGGGTTAAAGTGTGCCAACATCACTTCTGCCCTTACCAGTTCTCCTACATCCATGTCAGCCCCTTCCTTTCTCATCAGTCTTCAAGCTCTCAGGTAAATTCCCTTGTTTTCCACCCTAAACACCACACAAAGGTTTCTGAGAAATCACACACAGAGAACGCTCTGGGCAGAGTCCTGGAAACCCCTGCACCCACCAGCACATGGCCCGACCCGCTCTGACTTCTCTCTTTGAAGGAAAGCAAAGCAACAACCCAATTTCAGAAAGGGACACACAGAAAGCACCAACATCTGTCTAAGAACACAAGGAGCTGGCAGAACAAGTCATATTCTGCATGACTGCACAGCAGGGGAAAAAACAACCAGCCAACAGAACATGCTGGCATTTGGTGTGTTTGTTTGTGTTTTTCTTAGCAACTTACGCAACTTATACCCAGAAATTCCTTGGGACTGTGGAGATGTCTCCACAGGCACTCCAAGAATATTGGCTGAAACCTTTTAAGCTGATCATCTGATGTTGATTCAAAGAAAATTAAATGGAGCATGAAATGGAGCATCAGTATGCAGGAATCCAGAGGTACTGGGAATTAATCCCCAAGCAGCAAGGACTAGAGAGCTCTAACATGAAACTAAAAGGAAACAAGGTGATTAAGGCACGGCAGAAGATACCTCTCACTGACTGAAATAAGCTATATTGGATGGAAGCAGCATCCTAGCAAGTGAGACAGACCCAGGGGGAATATCAATACACAGGCAAGAAAGTTGAAACCAAAAAGTGGTTGGATTTGAATAAACACAAACAGGCTGGGGAAGCGAAGCACTGAACTGTCACAGTGAGGGAAGAAAACTGGGATAAAGCCTAACAAACACCCCCAAGGGCTTCTTAGACAAACACAATAGATAAGAGCGAGACCAGATGAACAGAGGCTTAGAAAGGGATCGGTATCCTCAGTAACAATAAACGGATTCCTACTCATAGGAATCCCATTAGATGAGATGATGGCAGCTGGGATTGTATCCACTTCCAGAACAGCCAAGGGCATGCAGAGGGAAGAGCTGTGCAACAAGGACAGTGCTGTTGCTCAGAAAGGTGACTGAGGTTACTGTCCTATTTTTGGGACCAAAAGGTGTCCCTGCAACTGCTCAGCACTACCTTCCCAAAGCACACACCTGGACAAACCACCATCCTGGGAATAATACTGCCACACACCAGCAGCAACATGGTCTGAAGAGGCTGGGAAACACAGCAGTGGGAATAAAACCCACACACACCTCTTGTGAATACTTCTTCTACCAAGGCATACGGACTCGCACTCAGTCAGCCCAGGCAGGGGTTCACTGCTTCCAGTGCCCACTCCCTGAGGCAGGAGCAGTGTCACTCTGCCTTACACAAGGGTCCATCTCATCCATCTGAAAAACAGACAGATTAACTCAAAAAAACTCCTACATCACCATCATTCTCCTCCTCATTACACTCTTCCCTTTGTACACTTTTTTCCTACAGAGCAGAGCCTGCCCCGGTGAAGTGCTGTGCACAGGACAGGCCCTGCCATCCCAGTTTTACTTTGATTTAGCTACATGTGATCTGTGATCTTCACAGCAGAACAGGAAGATTTCACAGAAAGGCTCCTCTAAGGAAAAGGAGAAGCCTCTAGGGACAAGAACCAACACAGGCACAAAGAGAGAAATAAACAGCACGATACAAACATTCCAGCCCCCATCAGGCAGCTCTCCCTTGGCAAAGCTGTGCCACCAACTGTTCCTGCCACTCCCCGTCCAGCATCAGGCCTTTTGTTACTGAGGAAGTAAGTCAGAGAGGACTGTTGAGCAATCCTGCTGTAAGAGGAGATCCCTTAGAGCATTCTGCTTTTAAATATCCGCTTCAATCCGTTGCACACATCAGCACAATGAGTGCTGTGCTCAGCAGAGAACACCCCGCAGCCACAGCCCCAGGAAATCGGGCTGGCAGCAGCTGGCAGGGGTGGAGGGTCCTGGGTGCTTCTTCTGCTTCTCCTTCCTCTACAACCTCTTCCAGAACAGGCAAGCTCAGCTTTCCTCTCCTGCCAAGTTCCTGCCCTGTCCATCCTCCCTGTCCATTTTCTCTGACAGCCCGAGCCCTCCTTTCTCAAGCAGCAAAACTCAGTTTTTCCACAGCAGACGCCTGCACATGTTTTGGCTCCATCAAAAATGCAACACATTTAGTTTAAACTCTTTCCAGCAGAGGTGACAGCACTCCAAGCTGTCTCCATGCAGCTACTCAGTACCTGACTCTGGCCAGATCCCTGCTACCCCTTGGGAATGCCACCTCAGCTGTCAGGTAAGAGCAACCAGACTCACTAACTGGTGTGTGAAAGGGGGTATGGCAGCTCAGGTCTCCTCCTCCAGAGCATCTTTCACAGCAAAGCCCATGCCCAGGGGCTGGAGCAATTAAACAAGAAAAAGTGACCAAACATTTCTATGTCATGGTCGCAAACAGCAACAAGAAAATGATCCAGGTTCCCCCACTCCCAGCCCATCCTGGGACGCTGGTTTAACTAAATACCAAGCAGTACAGCAGGAGGCTTTTTGGTCAGGAGGTTATTTGGTTATGGCAGACATTTCCGACTTCTGAAAACTTCACTCTAACTTTAGAAGTGCAGATATGCAACACGTTCTTTCTGAAATCCTGGTTTTGGAAAAACGTACCACCTGAGACACCCAACAGATAAAAGCTTTCCACAACCTACACACTTGCTTACATTCAAGATTAAAAGACCCCCTTAGAAAACAGTTCCAGGATATGGTGGGTTTTCTGCCTTTCCCACCTCAGTGGTGTCTACTCAATGGCACAGGTTACTCCCATGGCCTCACGTTGCCCATCGCGCCCAGAAAGGCACTGAGGCACCACGTCCCCAACAACCTGCAGCCCGTGAGAGGCTTTGCTATCGTTCAGTTTTGGATTCACGCCCTGCTGGTTTGAGATCCCCTGTCTGCTGGAGCACAACCCAGCTTCAAAATCCTCTAACCCTCCTGCTCCGAAACAGTCAGTGCTGCTTACTGGAGCCCAGATAAAATCTGGGTACAAAACAACTGGAGCAGAACTGTAAATGCTTGATCAGCCGTGTCCGTACAAGAAGCAGGAAAAGAGGGAATTTAAAATCACTTCTGCTGATGGGAAAACCCTAAAGCCTACTTAATGCAGAACATCTGTTAACAAAAGTCATATATTAAAAACATTTATACACATTCCTGTTCTTTGAATAATTGTCCTGGAACTAAGTGAAGACTTGCTACCCTTTTCCAACAGTACATCATTAATTAGCACGTGTAGAGCACTAGTGCTATGGACCAGCAGGATTAGGGGTTTACAACTATGGGTTGTTACTTTACACTACACAGCAGTCCAGTCACTCCCAAGGGCACTGAAACAGATAGTACTGGTGCCTAGAAAACAAACTTCAGACCTTCTTATCTCACACAGGATGTCGTGTTTCATGGCTTTCATAAATACACTGCAACTAGCACTAAATGACTGCTGGCTGCTACAGTAAAACTTAATGCTGCAGGGTATTTAAATTACAGCAATTTACAAAACCAGCACTCCAGCAAGAGCCGATCAATGTTTGATAAGTCATCCACAATAAATTAGCCAGTGCAATAGTTTTATTGTGATCTGATAATCTTTTCAAGTCATATGCTGTACAGACATTTGGTTTGGATTATGAGTTGGGGTGGGGTGGGGCTTTTTTATTTCAAAGTGATTGAAATCATTAGTTTTTCAATTTATTTTGAAGTAGTAGGATGAAAACAGCACCCCAAGTTCGATAGTTGACCAGCACACAGGATTCACTGATGAGCAGGGACTGTTACAAGAGCGTCCTCGGGAGGTCTGGAAATGTCTACATTCTGTATAATAATAAAAATACAGAGAATATTTATCATGCAGCAGTAAGAGCAACAAACCACCAATCAGATTCCTTCACAAGTACACAGCTGCATTGATTCAGAAGCAGTGATTTTTTTTTTTTAACCCCCCACACCCCAAGAGCGCAGCAGAGTGACAGTCAGTCGCTGTCCCAGAGCGAGACAGCAGGAAAATGTATTTACAGCAATCACTGACCCCCCGCTGACAGCACTACCAAAAGCTCAAGTCACTCACATTTAGGAAGAAGTCTTTTACAGGCCCAAGCAGGAATCTACTTAATCATGTGCTTCAGCACATACACATCTATCCATTAGGCAACTTGCAGTGTTTTACTGAACTATGCCACATACTTCTGTCCCAAGAGAAGACTTGTAACGTTTGTTTGTGTTATAGGCACATACCAACCCTGACAAAATTAAAAGATATATCCTCAGACATGCCAATCTTTCAAGGCTGATTACACCAACTAGGTGTCACCTCATTTTGCAAAGGCTGCAGAAAAAACCATGCCATCCAGTTATTCAAAACCAAACAAAACCAAGAGCCCAGCACAGCCAAATGCTCCTGCTGGGAAGTACAGCTGAGTGCAGCCACATGGAACCAGCTCAGGAATCACACCTGCCTCGGACACCTCATGCAAGTCCCAAAGACCCTGCAATCACTATTCTCCCTTCCATCAAGAGAGCAGACTATAATAAACTGTTCTGAAACTCCTTATGAGACCCATTTTAGTAAGACTGTTTCACACCTTTCACTACCATCTCCCTCTCCCCCCCCCAGACTCAAAAAGGGTTTCATGCTACGAGCAATCTCCCTGTCAGTCATTCACCAACTAAGCCAGAGATGCAAAGCAGACATTTCACCCCAGTGCTTGTTTTCTGACCCAAAGAGGGGACCCAAAGCAACTCCCCTGAATTATTTTCAGTAAAAGACCATAGACTCCTTCACTGGAAAAGGTCAGAACTTCGGCCACTGTACTGCTGACAAACACAAGGCTTCAATCTGCTACAGACAAAACCACCATGGTACAGTGAAGTTCACACATACCAGAAACAAACACTCCAGAGCCCTGCCTGCATTTCTGCCACGTGAAAATAGACGCTTTCAGCTGAGCCCAAAAGGAGGGCACTGTTCTGCACTACAAGGGACTGGTGGGGGCACAGAACAGCCCACTAGGCAATTCTCAATCCAACAGTTTCATTGTTTAACAATGTTGTTATGTGATGCTGCATTTAATTAAATGCTTTGACTTCAATAGACGACTTGAAAACTTAATTTTACAGAAGTAATTAACATTTTTGTAGGTGATGAAAATGAAAGCTTTTGAAATTTTCATAGTTCTGTGAGCAGCATTTAAATGCAGACAGGACCAACTCAGTCCTTTAATCAGACCTCCTAAATGAACAGAGTGTCACCATCCACAGTCACCAGGCTGGGTCTCCTTCAGGGCAGAGGGAGAAGAGAATTTGAGAGGTTTTAATAAAAATGCCTCTGCTCCTTTTTTTTCCTTCTTTTAATATTCATTAACTCAATTTACAATTAGTCTTGTGTCTTTGTGTCCACTGCAATGGAACTGTTTGCATGATCCTCTACATGCACCTGGAACACAGACACCCCACACCAGCATGGCCACATCACTTGCTAGACACGTTGAGAGTCAAATGGTGATTTATTTCAGTCACTTGAAATAAACCTCCTCAGTTAGAGGAATGGCATTTTCAACAACATTTAGCGAGCTGTAAATTCAGCACCAATATTTTAATCAGCCAAACGAAAGATTCAGTTCATCTACATTATTTAACATGGATAACCTACTGCTCCGAGACCTCCTCATTTATTTTCACCACGCTTCTCCAACTTCAGGCACTGTGAAAACAGATTTCCTAAACCTGACAAACCAAACTAAGATACAAAAGGTGGTAAAGCAGAACGACAGAGCAGAAAGGGGAGTAGAGAGGAAATATGCAAAGCCATTGTCTGACAGAAAATGTCTTGGCTGCAGGTGACCAAAAGTCAGTAATTTCAGAACTCAGAATGCCCACGCCATCACAACAAAACTTCTTTGCAGAGCCCTCCAGCACGAATTCTGCACAAAAATGTACCCTCAGGTAAGAAAGGCATTTTGTGTCACATGCCCTGTTGAATACACACATAAAGCCTCATTTCTCACTATATTCCTTTCACTTTCCACCATAAGCCCTTGTTCTGAAAATCACCAAACACAGTCCTTTTTTCTCATGTTATCAAACTGACTTTCAGTTCACCAGCAGGCACCGCTTGTAACCTCAGCATGGAATCAGTGCCACACCTGGGGGCATTAGCATGAGGATCTGCAAGGGGACCAGAGATTTTTAATCATGGCACTTTTCACACAATTTTCAGAACATAGCAATGGGAGAGCTTTGCACAAGCAGCAGAATCAACCTAAGCTCAGGTCAACACTGAGGAGCAGAGAAACACGTGCCTGACACAGGGAGATCATGAAGCTGCCGTGGTCTGACATCTCATCTGCACTTACATTTCACACAAACGCTCAATTTCCTTGCCCCGGTTGTCCTGCTGTATCCTGAGATCTAGTCTTCCTCTCCAGCTTTGGCTTAAAACACAGGTGACATCATCAATTCCTCTTTTTCATACAGCAAGGATCGCAGGGATGAAAAAGCTGATGATCTCTCTCTCTCTCTCTCTCCAAAACAAGCATGGCATTCACAACATAACTTTTGGACTACACCCTACTTCTGCTCAGTGACAAAGCCTGGCAGAACTTTATGCTGTTTTCAGATGGATACCACATCTTCAACTTCACATTCATTTTTTGAAGATAAACTATTCCAGCTCTAACTCATATAATAAATTTGCTCAGTAAAAAGGATTTCCCCCCCGCCAACAGTAAACCAGTAGTAAAGCTTGATACATAAAATTAAATACACTCAGTTGAGTTATCAAATCATTTCTAATCACAAGGACAAGGAAAATCAGCTCAGACAGTACATTACATCAAGTTCTCCAAGTTGAGAGATATTCTTACCTCGGGTTTATCTCTGTGTGTGTTTACAGCTTCCACATTCAGAAATATAGATTCTACTTTACATCCTGTTGATAAAAAACATTTTTTAAAATACATCTGCTTTAGAAGTGAAGTTAAAGATGCAATCTAATTTTGAGTTGGTGAAGGTTAATCACTTTCCCCTCTTCTGATTTATACCAGAATTTCCTGAATTATGAAGAACTAAAGCTACTGAAATAATCTATTTAATTAATCTAGTGAGGAACACTATTCTCAATCTGATAATCCATCTCCTCACCTTAGCTCTATCATTATTTTCTTTGAAACAAATTCTTATTTTGTTAATCATACATGAATGTTCAAGTGAGAAAGTTCTTACTTGTAACTCTTTTGTTTTTAAACATCCAAGATACCTTAGAATTTCATTGCAATACAGAAGATAAACGCTGCTCTCACTTTTAAACGTGAAAATGATCACAAAAGGTATAGTGTGTTGTTAGCAACCCCCATTCCCCTACACATGCAGAACAGTTTTAATCCCCAGATAAACAGAACTCCAACACTGACTCCTGAAAAGGAATTTCTGCTTTACATTCAAAAATTCAAAACTCCAGTGAAGGAAGAAAAATTTAACGGTCAGAAGAAACAACAATTTCCCAGATGGTATAAACTTAGGTTATTACATAATTACTCAATACACCATGGGACCAGCATTTTAAGAAATATCTGATTGCCAAACACTGTTCTATCTCACATGAGCATAACCTTTGTAAGCTACTCCTACTCTACACAACATTCATTATTAGTTCCTTTGACCTACCACAGAGACCATCTTCTATCACAAATTTCCTATCACTTATTTCCTGAAGTCATAACACACTCCACAGAATTAGTACAAGACAAAACCAAATAATTTCTTAGAAAGACACCGCACTTAAAAAAAAATAAATTAGTAAGGCAAGTATTTACCTTCCTTTAGGGAAACCTATTCTGAGAAAGCCCATTTGGCAGATACACTATAACCAAACACTGCAGGAGGGCCAGCACTCAGAGAAATAGTCAACCATAAAACAGGTTTGAAGGAGGAGAAGCACACATCTCCCACTGGAACAGGACCCTCAGTTTTCCTTCTGTTCACAGACCCACTGTGACCCTTGAGACCAAGCAAAACAAGCTCTGGCCCCTGCTGCTGGCCATTACACTTCCAGAGACCTCTCAGTCCTTACTGATTTTTAAGATCTGAAAAAAGCATCATATGGAAAGCTTTAAATACAAACTAAAGGGACGTGAGTTACTCCACAACGTGCCTACTCCCAGCTCATTTTTAATTACTGCTGACCAAGTTCATACCTACAGCAAGCTGCAGTTTCTCCTTCCTGTGCGCTCCCACACAGACCACCACTAAACTGGACTGCTGGGTAAAGCTCTCATTTATCCTAATCCAACTGTCAGGCTCTAACAGATGTTCCCCTACTGCTGATCAGACACTCAAGGCGGGAATGATGCTGTTTCCAGCGCCAGGATGAGCAAAGCCCCGGGGGAGGCATTTCCCCAGAACAGGATCAGCTGGAAGGTATTAAACACGCCAGGTCTGATCCTGCATCCTGCCTTGCTGGAGCCAAGCGATGCATCAGCTTGAAATAATACCAAGGATCAGTCCTGCAGGAATGTGTCCTCAGATGGTTGAATTCCAAAAAGCAGGTTGACTGAACTGTGCTGATCAGACATCCATACAAAACTCTTTAAAAATACGACTGTGGCATTTCTTTCACTGAGGTCAAAAGGGCAAGGACAGTATTTCATACCGTTTTGTTTCCTTCCTCATTCAGTGTGTGAGCACACACTGCAAACGTCCAGGCCCTCTTAAAATTTATGAATGGTCACCCAACTACCCACAAAAAAACCCCCAACCGACCAACCAACCACACACAACAAAAATTCATCAGAAAACCCCCACAAAACCAAAGACAACCCCAAACAAAAACATCTCAGTGGAAACAGGCTAGAGACTAGTGAGGAAAGAGAACCAATTAAAAAAAAAAAAAAAAAAAAAGTAGTTTTAACTGCTCTAAATCTCTATTTTCAAAACTCCAGCTTGTCATGCAGGGATGAGAACACCAGATGTCACCACAGCACAGGCAGTTGTTACTGTAGGACAATGCAGCAATTAAATGACAAAAATCTCTTCAGGCAGATTTCCCAGTGTGGTAGTTACTCTGTTTCGTAACGTATTTTGTTTCAACTTTTTTTGAAACTTAACAATTGAACAAAATAGAGGTCTAGACCACTGCTTTTCAAAGCTGATAATCAAAGACAGCTTTGCACTTCTGATTAATGACTGGACTAGCATTTTTGGGCAATCCATTTCCTGGTGAGATGTGCAGATAGTTCTCTGTCTATAGATGATCTTCTGAAGTGTGATGAAGTATCAGAAGACACTACTCAGCCATCACTTAAACTAACAGGTAGCAGTAGGTACACATTAAGCTGAGGTTGAAATACACAAAACTTCATCAGCAATCAGCCTAAAACCCAAAGCAGGGCATGTTACAACCCACACCCCACGCTGCCCAAGCTGGCAGAGGAGCCCAGTGAAAGCCCCTGAGCCAAGCACTGGTAACAGCTGCTGACAAACAATGCCAACATCAACAAACAAGGTGATGCATGTGGTAGCGTGAAGGTCCATTAAAGAAAATACTTTAGGAAAAGAGAATAAAGCTACTAAAGGCTAAGAGAACACCCTTTGTAAGATGATAAACCTATATAAATGTAAATTGGTCAGTCTTCAAAAAAGCAATACCCTCCAATACATCAAGGAAAACTGAGATCTTGCTGTACTAGACATGTAAATGCATGGGTTTGCCAGGAGTAGTGGAATAGCACAAGAACTGAGCACAGAACTGTCCTCTAGCACTTACAGCCACTGGTGGTTTTAGGCCTTCACCAACACATATGTATTTCCTGGCATAAAGCAAAGCAAATGTAATCCAAGAGATTCACTGATTCTAACCAAAGCTGTGTAGGCAAACAGGCAATGTCAAACCTAACAGTTCAATTCCACTGGAAAGCAAAATAAACTTAGGTTTGATTTAAATGCTTCCCAACCTTTCCTGATGACAAAGACAGTACAGTTAGACTCACATATTAGATATACTTAATTCCACTTACCATAAGCCACTGGAGTTAGCTTTAAGACAGTATGCAGTGGGCACTTCAGGTAAGGCAGTTGTTCTGAGAAATCAAACCATAAATTACATATGAAATACAGGTTACAAGCAACTTCTTTATTATCTTACAGGTCAACCACTTAAATGAGTTTTCATCTGACAATATATCTGTTTTCTTCCCTGGCATGCAAACAGAGATGCTAATAATCAAACAGAGCAAAAAAACAGGCATCATTGTTTCAGGTGAGGAGCAGCTCAATAACATCAACCACCATGATTCAAGTGTGGGTCAAAGATAAAAAATTAAACTTGGGTACTTGTCTAACACAGCCACCCCCTGATGACACAGGAAATTGTTAGAATTTACAGTTAATTTTCAAAAAAACAGACCACCTGTAACATATCAAGGAAGACTTACCTGCAGGCTTGTCAAGAAAATATGCGAGCAAGCAGCGCATGACAGCTTGGTGACATATGACAAGCACATTTTCCTGCCTTTCAAGTTCCATAATTACGGGCTCCAGTCTCTGAACAAGATCTTCATAGGACTGGGTGGGGAGGAGAAATACACAGCACATTAAAAAGGGAAAACTCTTTGAACAGTGTATGTATATACAGGGGATCTTACTTTCATATTAGTCATCTTCTACAGTGCACAGACAAATACTGCAATAATAATTTTCCTTAAACTGAGCACACAGTTCAGGTCTTCCAGACTATCAAAGAGCAGACACATAAAATAAATCTCCCTCGTGGAAAACCTTTATTAAATTAGCCACTTTGATCAAGAATTTCCACAAAATCCCTAGAATTTAATTCACACCACCTGCAAATACACAGGTTAAGTCTTGCACATCATTTTCCATACCTCATCTTCAAAAGCATCCCTCTTCCAAGCAAAAATCTGGGAAGCCCAGTCTACAGTAAGCACACAAAGACTTTACAAAGCCCAACTTGTTCAGGCTGCCCTTTGAAAACAAACCATGGGCTTGCTGAAGCGGCCTGGTGACAGCAGCCACCATCCCACTAGAAATCACAGAGCGAGGGGAATGGATGCTCTTGCAAGCGCACAGGGAATCTGCTGCAGGAATGTTGCTGCTGGTGAACAGCAGGGTTTCTGCTTGTGCATGATTAAGTCGATTTTCATGTCCACAGTAAAGACAACACTTCCAAAACGTGTCATGAAATGTAGGTGTGGAGAACTCAGCACATCCCTCAGCAGGGCAGGGACTGAGCACAGCAAAAGCCTTTGCCCTGGTCTCGAGGCAGGATGGAAAGTGGCCCTGCTGACAGAGCCCCGGGCAAGAGAAAGCCCCTGGTCTCCAGCCAGCTGTGCAAACCCCCTGGGACTGTTACCAGGGACACAAAACTGCCTTTGACAAACACACAAATCTACCTTTGACAAACGGTTGAGCTCAACTAATCACCCCAAGGCGCTGAGGGAGTTTGAAATGTTTGTCACCGTCCCGGAGGACAGCACCGGTTTGAAAAACAAACAGTCCTTGTTCAAATGGATTAGGAGAACTCTGCAGCTTAATGACTGCCTCATTAGTAGGACCGGGGGTCACACTCCCAGGAACGCTGCTCTTATCACAGTGATTGCTCCTGACTGCTGAGGAGGATGATGACAGAGCTCTGGTTCCCCACGACACGAACAGCGAGCAGCTGGTCCAATTACTCCTCCACCCTGCTGCCCAGAATCCTGAGCCTTCAGCACCCACCGACAGGCCCTGTGACCATCTGGTAATTGCTGCACAGTAATGGGGTTGCTTTAGAAAAGCTGTCAGCAAGTGATGTTCCCAGAGGGAAGGAGTGTAATAAAGTGAAAGACCAACGTAGCTTGAGATTCCCTCAGCATTTCATCCAGAGCTGCCTGCAAAACAGCCATCACCAAGAGCAAGGATGAATAGAAACAGCCCAACTTGGCAGTATTTTTGCATATGCAACAGTTGAAGCCTTGTAATTCTTCCTGCTCTATCACTGCAGGACCAGCACAGGACCCATGCCCACAAGATCAAAGCTCTCCACTGTTTTTCTGAATTTATTGTTCTATTTTTCAAGCCCTGACTCAAATTAAATGGTCTGGGCTCAAATGCTGCAAGCTCCGATGTACTTTGGAGAAAGTACAACAAATAATCTTTTCATTGATTTTTAAAATTTATTTTTCCCGAGGCCAGCATGCATGTATTCAAGCAGACAAGGAAGCCTTCACCTTAAAAAATTAAAAATAGCATACCTCCCCTTTAGGGTATCTGTATCTGTATTTGTCTTGGTCTCTCAGTGCAAATTCAAGGGGGTAATTTTCCTGTATTTCCTCATATGTCATTTCTTCACACACTCCCTGTAGGTTATGAAAATAATTAAAACCCATGTATTTCCAGCAGTGCCAAAAGCAGGTATCACTGTTAAATAAAACCATATATAAACAACCTTTAACGATTTTATTTTGTTACTCTGACACTTAAAATTGTCACACATGATAAACAGGACACTCAGCTGGAGTCAGATGTGGTTAGAAGGAATCATTAAATGTCTATATAGGTGAAGCTGCATATATGGGCAGACAAGGTCACATTTCATCTATTAACCCTGCTTATATATCTTAGAGGT
Organism: Empidonax traillii; assembly: GCF_003031625.1. NCBI lineage: Eukaryota > Metazoa > Chordata > Aves > Passeriformes > Tyrannidae > Empidonax > Empidonax traillii. The sequence continues at coordinate 303,300 of NW_020955380.1, forward strand.
GCAGTTGGAAGTGCCAACTAGCAAGCCACAACTACCCTAAAATTCTTTCCAACCCCCACTTACCCAAAATTTCATAATATTATGGCTTCTACAGAGAAATGTTTTACTGGGAAAGACACAGCAAGAATAAATTAACTATGGCAAAATTTAATAAAACGTTTAGCCTTGTTAACAGGAATTAATGACAATTTTTCCAACCTCTAGAAGCAGCTTCAATAACTTTCCATCCCATAAAAGGCATATTATTAAAATACCAAGTACTTCCTTCATCCCTAGCAATCAAAGCAACTTATTAGACACTTAAAAGAGAAGAACTTACAGCGTCTATCTCATTCAAAACCTTCCACTGCTCATAAGGCACTCCCAAGGCTTCAGCAGTCTGAATCGTCCTTTTCATCTGGCTGGTCCAAACCTTCAGATCTTTGATATTTTGCTCATTAATAAACTGTGCCAAGCTTTTGGCAAACTGAAAAAAAAAACCATGAGACACTGGATGAGGGCTCGGAGCCAACACACTGTGTTCAGTTTGGAACACATGGGCTCTAGCCTCTGTAAATTCATTATAACTTCTCCAAAATGCTGTCAAAGTTTTCGCTAAGAAATACAACACGCTCCGTTATCCAAGTGCGAGAGGAGAGGAAAGAAAAGTAGTACAAGGAAAAAACAAGTTTTCTGTGGTTTCCGACTTCATTTCCAGGAATTTTCCTTTCAGCTTTAACTTGTGTATTTTCCCCATTATCCAACTAGTCAGGATTTTACAAAGATACAGTTAAAAAATAAAGCCCTCTTGCCAACTGCTTTGTGCCGCAGGATAAAGAGGAATATCAGCCAACAGAAAGACAAACAGATAAGAGTACAGATCAAATCACAACACACAAAGTGCCCACCCTGTTTCCACTACCCAAACACGCAACTAAAAAAAGTCCTTCTTAACCACGTTAAGAGGAAAGGCCGTGGAGGAAGAAAGCCATAACTGCACAGCACAGACCCACACAAAACCCCGTCGCGCTTGTCCAGCAGGTACGTACTTCTTTCCCCCTGACAGACAGCCCAGGATCTCCTCCTATTCTCCCTTTCAGATTGAGTTCACTTTCTCCATGTCGACAGAGGTAGATTGACCGAGGAGTCACATGGATATTCATGAGGTAGTAGACAATCCGGCTCTGGATGTGATCCATCACTCTGTTCACAAGATAACTCCTTCCGACATCCATAATTTTAATGTAAGAAAGATCCCTTTCAGGAGCAAATAAAAGGGAAAAAAAAAAAAAAAGTAGTAAGATTGCGCATAGTTTCTATTAGCACATACCACAGTCTTTCCACCCTCTTCTTCTCATTACAAAACAAAGGGGCAACAAGCCAAAGAAATGAAAAAATCCTCAAACAGCCATGGAATATGCATTAGTCCTAAGAAACAATGAGTACTCCAAAGGTACGGGATGAACTCTATTCCTTTAACATACTTTCTTTTTCTGTTTCCTCTACTTGCACTTTGTCCAAATCTAGATCCTACTCTTGGCAAAATACAGCCCTCCCACTGAAAGAAAGATTCAGTGGAGTCACTGAATATACCACAGTTGAATAAGATATCCAGCTGTTTTACAATACCTGTTTTTTTTTTTCCAGGTTATAAACACTTTCCTTCAGTGTCTGATTGCACCTGGGGCCAAAAGGCACAGTCACTCTTTCCCCATCTCAGTTAATCCCTCCAGAAAAACCAGGGCATCAGAAGGACCAGGGATGAGTCTGAGGCAAGACATTTTCTCAATCGCTCTTTCAACTACTTATTAATAATACTGTAATTTATCCCACCACTACCTTCTCTCAGCGTCAGACAGCTAATAATTTCAACTTTCACTGCTTATTCTTTCTCATCTGAGCTATAATTTTAGAGCTGCCTCTAGTTTACAGAAGGGGAAGAGTCTAATAAGCTGAAAATAATCGCTATTGGTTTCTAGCGATGCATCTGAGACATCACACCACGATGAAACATGAAAACTTATACTAAAACCAAATGAAGGTGATGAGAAACAAGCATCACCTCATCCCTGCTAGCGTTCTTTAGAGTTAATCATTACTATTCCAGCCAGGCACCACCATTAGGTCCATCACAGAAATTACACGCATGAACTGAGCCGATTGAAGCAGCTTCACGCTGCTTACACCCAATTACATTAAAATGCAGCTCAGCCCTCCTCGCAGCTCTGGTCCTGAAACAACCCAGGATCACCTGGTATGACTGCAGCCCCAAATCCCACTCTGAAATCCCAGAGGGGAGCAAGAGAAACAGGGCTCCTCCTCGTATGGTTCATCCCTACCTTACTTTCAAGAGTTCAAAGTTAATGAGAAAACAGAAGAATGCTTTGGTATGAGGATAAATAACCTAGCTAAGACAGTTTCTCACAGCCCTGCATCTGCAGGGTAATTTGCAAGCATAAATAAATAAATAAATAAATTTAGAAGTCACATTTTTAAGAGTGATGTGTTCATAATTAATCTTAACTATGCCAACCGATTAAGTTATGCTTATAAATCACTCAAGTCTCCTCTGCATACTAAAAAAACAAGTACCAACCGACCACTGTAACAAGTCTGGAATAATTCCTAAGTGCTGGTTCTATCCCAGAAGAATCATACCATACTTCAAGTGGGAAAATAAAAAAGAATATTGTCCCAGAGTAGACTTGTTAGGTAATTTTCCTCAAACAAGGAAGTTTCCAGGCTACACTCCTTGAGTCAACTCTCTCTAATTCGCCAAAGGAAAAAGAGCTTAAGCCACTAAAAACCACGACTTGAAAGCCCTAATCCCCACTACAGGATGCTCTAACCCTTAAGAAAATGTTTTAATAATACTGGATCACCAGTGATGATCACAGTATTGTTTAATCACTTACTTGTCCAGAGTTTCATCTAACGTCTCATATGAGTTCTTGTAGCACTCTATTCTTTTCATGAAGTCTTCTGTTGCTTCATCATTACTACAATCAACATAGTCAGGACTACCCAGCTTCACTTGCTGTTGAAAATAAAACCAGGAGAGCAGTACGTGAGTTTCTTTCCCTTTTTACGGAAGTTTAAAGAAATAGGAAGGGGGAGAACACAACAAGAAGCTTTGTCTGCAAGTAAGTTAAAATACATGTAAAGCAAAAATAACTATTCTTCAGAGAAAAATAAACTTCTGAGTTAGTAACATTCACATGGACAGGAAAATAAATGAAAACTGTTCCATTAATGGGAACTAATGTGGTAGTTTTTTGCTATTGGAAGTTCTTACTGTGTACTTCTAAAAACACTGAGGTTAAAGCAAACTTTCCTCCATCACAATACTCACCACAATGTTTGCAGCAATGACCTCTGGATCGACACATACTGACTCCACAAAAAAAGTCTTCAGTCCAAATGGAAGTCACAAGAACAGAAGGAAGGAATAATACATTAAAATACCTCTGGAGACTAACACACACAAGCAGCATATTGCCCACTTCCATGCTAAGGCCTGTTTAGCAGTGTCCTATGTTAAACTTCCCTCCATTTACTCAGGAAGTTTCTCCAGACCCTCTCATCAGAAATTCCTGGCTGACCATTCCTTGAAGCATCATTCTTTATACCCTTTTCCCCAATGTAGCATGGAAGGAGAAGAAATAAATGCAGAGGATGCATGTTCAGCCAAACAAACAGTAACTAATGTTTTTAAAATAAAGTCCCTCAGCTAATGGAGTAGGCTCCTTAAAGAGAGGTTCGTGTTTTGCTGTGTCAAAGGTTTATGGAGTTGTAAGCTTAGTGGAAATGGATTTTTACTGGAGAACAGCTAAATGCAAAACAATCCTGGACACAAGGAAGAAAACCACAGGAAGTTTTTGGTTTGCACAAAACTAACACAGAATTCCTTCCCTGTTTCTGCAGCAAAAATCTGAAGTGCACAAAGAACTGTATTTTAAATAGTTCTTGCTGACAGTGCACTCAGAACTACAGCTCCAGGATGACAGAATTGAAGCCACAGCACAAAATAGCTTAGCTTATGAAAGATGTGAAAAATGAGGATGGGGTGGTTTTTAAATCAGAAAAATTTTTTGGGAACACAAAGTGCATTATTGACTAAACACTTAAGAAGGGTGTGCCTTGTGCTAGTGCAGTTCTTAAACTCAGAGTACAGATAAGGGCAAAACTATCCCTGCCTTACTTGTCCAGGCATTAGCTCAGAACTGCTTTGTTTCTGACTCACCTTATACCCATTTTCTTCACCAAATTTATAAATAGTTTCTCTACGTTCTCGAGTTGTGTTTGTAGCATCAAAGACCTAGGAATAATTACAGGGAGAGAGAGAAAGGAATTTGAAAACCATCATAGCCTGTTAGTGATAATAAAAATAAGGGTTCAAAGTCCTTCAATGTGAAGGAAAGCAATGGAAACATTTCCTCTTTCCTTTACCCCACCACATCAACATGCTCAACAGGAAAGCAAAGGCATTCCTACTTTACACACACTATTTTCTAAATACTAAAAAGAGTAATATTTTGAAAGCACTGCTAGCAGAACACTGGATTTGAAAGCAGCAACCAGAATTTAAACCTAACACGTAATACAGGACAGAATCTTCCTCCTGGTCTATTATCACCAATAAAAGCTACTGCATAGGTTTTAACTTCTGCTACACAGAAGAAGATGCTGCAATCAATCTGCTATTCAAAATGCAAGTGAAAATCTTTAAAGGGCAGAAGATCTGCAAGAGTTGTAAATTCTGCCCATGGATTACAGGATTAATGCAGCCTTTTTTCTAAGGACTTACATTTGGCTCTGAATGTATCAGCGTTTCATCTAAGTAAGAAGCCTGCCAAAATATAACGTTTCCCTTGTGTCTCCAGCAGAACTTACAGTTAATGGTTTTCCCTGATTAGTTAATGAAAACACCAGAGCTGTGTCAGTAGTCTGAAGAAAGACATTACACAAATTAATCTGAATGAATATGCAATGACAATAGTTGAACAGCTGATGTTTTGCATCCCATTATTAAATACTCAGGTATGCATCAATTTATTATGATGTTCCTCCTGCTCTCTTCAGAGATTTCTCACGCCAGTAACACAACTGCCAAGCACTACAGAGGATCCTTTTTTTGTTCAGCAAGTCTTTACCTTCCACTTGGAACACTGGACTATCAAACAGAAACAGAGGTGCAAGCAAAACATCAGGTATGTTTAAGGGCACATTATACAACATGGAGAGAAGGTGGACATCTTTCTTGCTGTTACTCTCTTTCCAGCTAACCCCTCAAATCAAAGGCAGCTGCTCAACATGGCACCATCACCTTGAAATTAAGTGCTCCTTTCAGCAACAGGGCAGACCTAACATACAAATTGCCAAAGGAAAAAAATCTGATAAACTGAAGAGCTATTGGAATTACTCAGTCTGTGTATTATCCAGCAGGCACACACTGTTAAGAACAGAAGCATCTCAAGAATGTGTCTTCAACAAGAGACTTACAGCCACATGCCCGTTTTCTTCACTGAGGTACTGCCGGACATCATTCAGCGCTGCTAAGGCACACTGTCTGAAAAATGAGAGAGTAAAAGTCAAATAATAGTCAAATAATTTTATTAATGCTTTTGTGCCCTGCAAATGTTAGATAGTTTATCTCAAAAGCACAGTCCTCCTCAAAGCATGGGAAAAACCAACAGAGGACAACCAAGCCATACCAAGGAAAGATGGTCACGTCATCTTGCTCCTCTGTGTAACTGAGACCACTTTACATCACCACAGAACACCCATCAGCTTTGCTGACCAGGATAAACTTTCACTGATCTAAAGTAACATTGCTGAATCACCCCTGCAACTGTATTCTTTTCCCAATTAAGCTATTCAGATATTTGCTTCTTAACTTGGTTCTCAAAGGAGTGTTGGGGGGAAATAAATAAAATAAGCCGACTTAAGACTCTTATCTTGTGGCCCTAAGTTAACATGAAGAGACAACTATTTTTCACCAGTCCACTTCTCTTTTTTGTGTGAAAACTGCTTATGTAAAAAACATGTGTTGAAACAGGGAGTAAAACAAACTCAGCATCAAGTATTAGGGTGAAAATAATATTCCTTTGCAGTCACCAACCCAGTGTAATTAGTGCTGGAGGCAGCTGAGGACACTAACACCAAAAAACCCATCCCTACATACTTTACACTTGTGTTAAATCTGAGCAAGAACACACTCATTTGCAACTTTCCTATGTCCCCAGAATCAGTATTATCTTCAAAGTCCATTATGATTCCTAACACATCAGTAATGCTGGAGGGCAACATTACCATTGTACATGATTTACTTGTTAGGAGAACAAAGCCCCATTTATTTCCAGTAAGTGCAGTCTCTTTGCAGTACCAACATAAAAGCCTGCCCATTTCAACAGCCCTTCTCTGCATCACTCCTCGATTTTGACTTCCAGACTGAGACTCATAACTCTTGTATTTACCACATTCTGCATGCACAGCTTTATCTTAAAAGAGAAATGAAGGCTTTCCAATCCTGACAGTATTTCCACATTAGCACATTTAATAGATGTCAGGAGCTGAGATTCAACAGTCAAATCTTCACTGAATAAATATAAACCCTTTTTACTCATTGCTAAGCAGGCAGATTAGCTCACACAGCCCTTTTCACGTTGCATCCCTCACCATTTAGTTAAAGAGGTGACACAGAGGCACGTTAAAAGGTTTGGTTCTACCTGTAAGCAAAAGGCAGTGGCTTGCAAGGCTAATGCACCTCTCAAAGCTACTCCTTAGTCCCAAAGGATTAGGAGGTTCTTATGCAATTTGTTCTACTTAGCATTAGCAGCACTCAGTGCTGCTGAGAGGGAAATGGAAGGGGAGGAACAGCCACAAAACAGTCACAAAAGAAAGTCCAGACATTTTTGGTGCTTGAGCTGAAGCTGAACTAAGAACAAAACAGTCCACATTTTTAGTAGCCTAAATAAAAAAAAAAATTTCCATTCCTCTCAAATTTCTGCTCCTTCTCATTTCGTGCTGCACACTCTTAAATGCTTTCCTGAACATACTAAAAAGTACAGTGAATGTTGAATTCAAATCAGGAGACCTTTCTCTTCATCTAACCTTGCTTCTCAAGGTCTGTCTCTACATTAAAGCACAGCCTCTTTCCACATGAGGAGAGACTCAGACGCTGCACATGGACACAGATGTTCACACTGGTTCTGACCTTGCTTTGCACAGCATTAGCAAAACATGGCAATTTTAGAAGCAGTGCATTGACTGACTGCACGAGGCACCTGCGTGGTGGACAAAAATACAATTTCAGGGAGAAAATTACAGGGTTTGATTCCTGCTCATTTGAACAGGTAATGACAAATCTGTTCAAAGTGCTCCAGGTGAATAATTCCAGTATGCAAACCAAAAAGAAAAGCGGTTATGTGGCTTTTTTTTCTCTTTTTTAATGATCCAGAAAAAAAAAGGTCTAAAATGGCTTTTTTGGAATTAGGTGGCAGGAAGAGTCACATCCATTAACTGATACCTTAAAAAAAGGTAGGAAAAGAAGTAACTATCTGCTAAAATTGCTTTGCTTTGAGTGAAAATATCGTAGAATATCTACAGGAATAATAGTAGTCATAGCCTACTGAAAGGTGAAAAGGAATCAAGAAACAACTTTCTCTCCATTTTTGATGCTTGAGATTAAACAATCAACAAAAAAAATCCCCAAACTTTAATCAGCCTAAATAAATCCCTTCTCCAGCTTCTCTGGAATTTCTTCTCCTTGTCATTTCATGCTGCAGTCTCCCTAAGGGTCTTCTTGAGCATACAAAAATGCAAATTAAATCCACCCCTAAGAGCAAATTACACAGGACATCATTCTAATACAATTAGCGTTGTGAACCAAACAGAATCAAGACTTACTTCCTGATTTTCAAGCCTTCTTCATTGTCAGGCAGGAAGAATTCAAAGGATTTGTACTTTTTCACCAAATCTCGACGATACTGACCCACATTAAATTCTGCCAAGAGGAAACCAGCGTTAGTGGGAGCTACCAACAGTCATGGGAAAAGGACAGAAGTTAAGACAACTCTGAAACCAATCCACCTGCAAGGATAAAAATAACTCAGGACGTATGAAGTTACCGTATCATACCAATTCTTGTGTTTTGAGGGGTTTTGAATACAAAGACGACGATAAATCATGGAAATGGCTAAAGAACATTTGGGTTGTAGGTAGTTTCAGTGGAGTGACCTGGCCATACTGAAATGCCTCTGTCAGTTTGCCTGGACAACAAAAAGAAACTCTTTTCCTCCTTTACAGGGGTTACTCAAAGTCTATGAAAGACTACTAATGATTACTAATGATTATTAATAATTATGATGACTAGCTTTTTCCTCTGTGTATATACACAGTTAAATAGTATTCTTGCAACACCTCCCAAAACTTAGAATTCAAGTAGTGGAAACATGTTTTCAGAACCCCACTCAAATACTTCTATTCCTTAAGGATTAGCACATCCTATTTCACAACCCCTGTTCCATTTATTAAAAACAAACAAACAAACAAACCCTTACATTGTAAAAAAAAACAAACACACATTAAAAAAAAATATCAGCATTGAGTATGGAACATAATCTCACTGTGATCTGTTAACAGTGGTCAAAGAAAATTATTCCTTGGGGAAAGGTCCATAAGGTTCATGGCCATACAATCATACACGTGTCACAATACTGGGTATGGGATTAGGGCAAGACAGTTCTGCTTTGCTACAGAACAGACAATGACACTGAACCTTAATTAATTCATTCAAAGGCTCTGAAAGTAGGTCTCTGAAATGCAATTAATGTCTAGGTTGTTTCTGACCTATAGCTTTTTTTTCTGTTGAACTACAAAGCTTTTTCTTTTTCTTTTTTTTTTAAACAGTAGATCACACTGAAGTATTCTGTTTGAGAAGCTGCCAAGGTACAGCTATTTGGCAGACTTTGCTGCTGGAAAGAGGAAAAGAAGCAACAGACACTACTGTTGAGTTGTAATTAAAAAAAAAAAAAGACAGAACAAAACAGTTTAAGAACCAGCTGCTGTATACAAATTGCTGCTGGGACTGGGGGCAGAGGAAAAAGATACAAATTTGCTTATTTCCCCAAAACTCAAGTTTTGTTTGAATTCAGAAATGCTGACGGAATTTTTCATGGTCAACTGCATGACATGGATTATAAAACAATCCAGGTTATTCTGTGATGGTTTTACCAAGCACTGGCCACACAAAAAGGTGGGTCCTGGTAAGAAAAACAGAAAATGCAAGAAGATCAGATGGCCAGTGTTGTCAGACAACAGACCTTTAAAAATCAAAAGTAATGAATTTGATAAGGAGGAATAGGTATTGCAAAAGTGTCCTGCACAGCAAAGGAAAAGTGCTATCTAGAGGGGCTGATCTTTAGCCCTTGTTATTAGCATCCATCCCTATGGAAAAAGTTTCCCAAAGTTAACGGGTATCACAACTATCACAGAGCCACAACTATTCAAAAAAGCTTCCAAGGTTTAGTATCTAAAAACCACATTGCAACACAGTTCTGTTCAGGCATCTAATTGACCTCCTTTCCTTCAAAAAGCCCAGACAAAAGTCCTCTGTATTTTTAACCATTTCAACCCTAAACAACAGAGGATTCTGGAAGGAAAAAAACACAGAACTGATGGCTGAAATGATTCAACTAACACCAACCCTGGGCTATTTACCTCCACCTTCTGCTCTTGAGCTCTCCAGTTGGCTTAACGTTACATGGAAAGATGGCATTTATCTTTTCCTCTGGTTTACATAACCTCCTAATTTGTACCATCTGTCTCAGAGAACAAGAATGCTCCCTAAATTAAGCACACAATAATTTTAAGACATTAAGAGCCATAGGGTAACAGATGTCAGGGCTACTAGATACTGATCCTGTATTGATTCAGTCCCATCAGCTGGAAGCACCAGGCAGTGTGTCATCTGTTCCCTCAGTCAGGCACTGAGGGGTTTTACATTGACTTCAACTTCACTACAATTGCATCATTGATGACACAAACAGGAAGGCTCTGTGGTTTTCCAAGAAAATCCCAAATCATCCTTTCTAACAAAGACAAACAGTAATCAGCAGCCTTGGATGGAAGCTCATATGGCAACTTTATGTGGAATATTTTTTTTTTAAATTAGGCAGCAGTGCTCCAGTTTTCATTAAGCACAAGTGCACGTGTTTTCTGATGAGCTGCTCACAGCAGCCCATGGACCTTTTCCTGTAACTGAGGCCAACCACACCTACCCATTTTACTGTATTTGGGATATATTCAACCAAGCATGAGCCAGATGTGGACAATATCTTGTTTGTTGTTCAATACTGGACTTGTCCAATACTGGACTTCTGCTTTTCAAAGTTCACACAGCGAAGTGCTCTACACAATGACATGTAAACACATCTACATAAATTGAGGTTAAACATGTACATAACAAACAAGCATAATTATATCACATACATTTTATCAGCTTGGATATAGGCTAAACTACTTAGACTGTTATTCCATTTCAGCCTAACAGATAAACCCAAACTCTCCAAGTACCTGATACTGCTCCTCAGAAGGAGGAGCAGTGTGAAAACAGCCAAACTCAAGTGATAATTTAAATCCTGTAAACATCCTGTAAATTCTCACACTTAAACAATATATCTTCCATAATGTCTCTTCTAAATAAAGCACATCTAAAAAAAATAAATAAATAAAGCAAGTTTCTAAAAGCTTAAGAAAACGCCAATTCAAAAAGCTATACCCTAAAATCAAAAGGCAGTTTAAATATAGGCCAGAACTCTTCGTCTTGACTTCTTAGAGCTACTAGGAAATACATCTCTGAATATCCAGCCCAAACTTCAGTATGATCTCACATGTTTTATGTTATTTAAATGATTAACCAGGCATAACTATAAAGCTACCATTACTGCACTGGCCACAGGATTACAGAACACTAAACTGTCTTTCTCTTCCACGGAGATAGAGCAGAAGGCAGGGGATTTGGCTGCTCAGAACCTCAAAAGGATTTAGGTCTTTTTTACTTGCCAGTCTGGGCCCACAAGATACCACAGGAGCCCAGGAATGAGGCAGGACAGCCAGATCCTTGGCACAGCCAACATGAGCCGTCATTTCCTGTTCAAAACACCAATATAAATCCTTAAGAGAAAGATAACAAGTGGCAAGTCACTGCCCCAGTTCCTTGGGCTCTTAATATTTACACAAAAACCTGTAAGTCATTCCACAAATGCAGTGAAACAAAGAAGCAGACAGAGAATTACACGTGGCACAAAGTTCACAGAGGAAAAAAGACGGAGAAGACGGAAGTTTAATCCAGAAGTGCTGACTGCTCAGCTGCTTGTAAACAAGATTCCTTTTCACCCACATACAGAATGAGGAAGGGATAGCAGGAAAAAAATAAATAAACCAAAATAAAGGGCAGTGGTAAGGAATAAGGGAAAGAAGAGTTGATTTAGGCACCTGACAGAACAAGGAGGTAAAAAAATAGTTGCCAGAAACTGGTTAACACTTCAACAGGACAGAGAGCCTGCGTATGTTATTACTTAAAAATACAAAAAGTAGTCAGTGTTAGCAACAAAATTACTGGAAATCAGGTTTATAAAACACTTAATGCCTGCCCTGTCCTTCTGATGTAAACAAAAGTAAACCCATCACCTTTTGTAGGCACTCCAATCCAATTTAAATAGCGTGTCAGCTTCTTCGAGATGTAGGTTTTTCCTCTTGCTGGGAGACCCACCATGACAATCAGAGTAGGGCAGTTGGTCATACATACTGCAACACAAACACAGAAAACGAGGATTTACCACTCATATCCCCACAAAGCAAAGGCTCATACTGCAGTGGAAACATCACTGCAACAGCTACTCCCCGTGTGCTCTCTGAGGAAGTGACCAAGCAGCTCATGCACTGTGTGCCCCACTGTCCCAGGGGATTCTACACCAACCAGGTTCCTTATGCCTGTTCTGAATTTTGGAAGGGCGAGTCAGTGATAGTGCAGTGCTGGCCACATGGGTTGTATACAGGCAGGAAACAAGAAATCTACGTATCTGCATACAAAAAACAAGGACACTGACATCTTATGTACCCCTGTGCATCTCAGTTCACTGCTTGCATTGAAAGGAAACAGCAAGGTGTAGGCAATTTTAGTTAATTTTTATGTCTCTAAGACAAGACCTCAACACTGCTCAACTTTTTCTTGCTTTTGAGCAGAATAGGCATGACAGATGCACTTTAATACATTATAGTAAAACAGGGTATTCACTCTTTATTATTTCTCTTTTAAATATTATTACCAATAAAAATCTCTCAAGCAGAGCTCATTTTGGCTGTTACTGGGAATAAAGCACAAGTATTCTACACAATCAAAAACAATAATCTGATATAGATATATGTATAGAAACACTCAGAATCGGTGTTGAATTTAAAAAACCCAACAGCGTAAGAAGTTGAAGGAATTATATGTATAAACCAAAAACCTTGAGGTGTTTCCTTTCAAATGACAAGTTTTTGAACATTTTGACAGCCCAAAATTAAGGATACTTGCATGAATCTACCACAGCTACAAGGAACTGCCTAAAAAGAAAGCAGATATTAAAGCGATGCAAAGATATCACCAGCTCCCTCCACCCCCTATTTTTAAGGGAATTAATTTCTACACAGTCCACTTGTGTATCAATTTCCCCAGTGACATCCATTCACTCCAAAAGATTAAATCTCAGTGTTTTATCTCTAAGGTGTAACTAAACTGTTGTACAAAGCACTGTGACTGCCCAAGGTTCTCAAACCTTGGATTGACAAAGTCCCATCTCACAAAGTCACTTGCACAAATAATAAATTAGGAAAAGCCAACAGATTAGCAGAGGCAGATGTGCTTTCTTAAAACACTCATTGAAAAGAAAACAAACAAACAAACACCACAAAACCAAAACCAAACCCATTAAACACAGCACTTTTCAAGAGAGAGGAGACAAAGTGGTACCCAACCTCAAAGCCATGGAACAGTCAATTACTGGATTGAAAGTTACAGGGACCTAAATGTAAAGCAAAACAGATCCATCCAAACATGTCCAAGTGTCCGGAAGGACATTAATAAAAGCCCTCAGAGTCAGTTCCTCTGTGCAGAAGCCTATAAACAAGACATAATATTTTCTTGTCCCTTTTCCTCTTTGTCATAAGTTCAGGCTGTGAACCCGCTCCCAAGAGGGGAAAGGAAGTCTCTGGGAAAACAAAGCCTATGAAGTGCCAATGGTACAGTGCTTACTAAGCTTAACAGCTTTGCTTCCAGTTTTAAGGACAGTAAAATACTGAGATAAAATATGAGAGAAAACCCTGAATCCCTAGAAACATTAAGAGAAGACACTGCTCTTCAAAGCCAGTTTGAAGGGTTCTTCACCTAGCTCGAGTTCTGAACAATTTTTCAATATAAGCAGTGAATTAAGAGCTGCAAAAGACAAGCCATGATCTGTACAGAAAGGCTCTGTCCACAGCCTCAGGCCCTCCTGTTCTGCAAAGAGCTGTGCTAAAATAGGTTATTCTACACATTCTAGACAGAATTTACCAACTATCACTATACCAAGAACATCTCTTTTTTTTTTCCTTCTTCTGCTGGGTTCAGCCACACAAATTTAACCTTCTCACAGAACATCTGTCTCCTGGTAACGTAACAATAAACCTGCACTGAGGCAAAACTAAGGGCTGGGAAGCCACCATGAAGAGATCTGTAACACACTTAAATAGTCACTTCACAGATTACACCAGCAACTACTTTCCAAATTAAGTGCTACTGCCTAGAGGGGTTTGTAACAGATCTTCTCACCGAGCAGCAAAGCAGATCAACACAACATGCACAAGAGACGTTTCCTCCCATTGCCAAGCAGTCAGTGTGCCAGCCTGGGATTTTTACACAAATTTTTACAAAAATTTCCTCAAAGAGAGTACAAAACTAGCAAACTTGCCTTCACTGGAGGCCTCTGTGTCCAGTTTAGCACACACACCTCACCTGTTATTCTGATTGCTCTGTGCACCACTAGACAGTGGCAGCCATAAAGCAGAAACCAAGGGAATTATCCCAATCTAACAAGTGGCAAACCTGCTCTGATCAGGTGCCAGGCTAACTAGGAGTGCTTTTCCTCTACAGATACCAATAAGACAGATGCCCTGCACACCAAAAAGAGGAATACCACTGATCCCAATGATCCCAAATACTCTGCTTTTGCATAATGCCATAGCCCTGTAAACAACACTACACGGCGCATGGTGCTACAGCACATACACCTATCAGTGCTTATCTTCAAAAAGAAGACGAATGTTCACAATCTAAAACTGAGGGCACTAAAAAATGTTTGATGTGCTGGTTTAGATGGCCACCATGCACTCCAGTATCACCTACACAGGTGGCACTTGGTGACAAACACACCTATGCACTTGGAAGTAGAAGCCAAAGGTACCTGTGCTGGTCAGAACAGATGTTAACAGTGAAATGACAGGATTAAAAGCAAAAGCAAAAAAAGCAGATATCTTGTTTTTCCTGTACCTCAGTGTAGCATCCTCAACAACACACATAAGACTCCATACAGCAAACACACGTTTATTTTCTTCCTTATGATCCTGTTTGTTCATTAGCTCAATAAAAAAGCCAAGATCAGAACAAAATGTAACACTCTGAGGATGTACCAAATACTCAGAATTATTTAAAAAATTAATTATCTTTCATTTTATCTGACTAAGCCACAGCTTTCTCCACAAAGTGTTGCCAACACTCACTGCAGGTGGGAAGGAATATTCATTCTAGTGACGGTATTTTAAATGTCAGCATCTCGTGAATTACATTTTTCCCCTGAAGAAATGTAAGCAAGTTTACAGTGAGGAAGCAGACTGATAAAAAAACCCAAGCATACCCACAAGGTACATACATCTAACATACGTGCTACACATATTGGTTTCCCAATGGCACAATGCTCAATTCCCCTCTTCACACCACTTCACCACCATTCACTTTATATGAAAAACAATTTACAGACCCAAAGTAGTTCTAGAGGTGAAAGCTGCAGAGCCAAGGCACTCCTAAGGTCAGCTTTCTCTCTACTCCTTATTGCTGAATTGTCTGGTTTACCACCAGAAATATCTGTATACAATCTAGTCTCCAGAAAACAAACTCATTTTTTAATACTGCTTCACAAATATAACTCCTAAGGCTTTCCAAAAGCCCCAGTCTGTGGATGTGCCATCAACTCTAATTTTGCTAGAGGAACACACACTCAGAACAGCAAACCAAAACTTAAGAGTTGCATGCCATCAGTTGCTAAAGATGCTCTAAGACTTGAGTCAGTTTTTTCTTTAAAACAGACGTTTATGATACACACATGTAAGACTGCATGTTTATAAACAGCATCACCAAACATAAACACATGCTGTTTTCCCTCACCTAGAGGGGACATACAAAAAACATACACCCAAAATACCAATCAGTGAGGGAAAATAGCCAAATGGTGAAGTGCATTACAATGAAGTGCTGCAACCAAAGCAAAGTCACTACCCCAGTTTAAAATTCCTTATATATTAGTGAGCAACACAGCAAGGTGCAGCTCAAGTGTAAAATTATGACTGCCTACCCTTCTGAAGTTTAAGGTTTAACAGTCAAGCAAAGAAGAAATTACATTTATTTCTTATTTCTTACCTCGTAGACTCTATTGTGAAATAATGCAAATGGAAAAGAAGGTTGTGAAACCAAACTGGGGCATGGAACAATCTTGCTCAGCTGTGCAGCATTTCATCAGCCCTCAAAACTCTCATGATCTTGTGAAATCAGAGACAAGAGCTGGTATTTTTCAAGTTCAACTACTACCAAACATATTATTGGGTGTTCCTTCCTTTCACCTAAATTAGATTTTGTTTATTCCTTATCTGTGTTTAATTTTTAAAGTCAGCTTTTAAGGACAGATGCTTTTTGTATCAGCTGTTACAGTCAGTGATCTGAAGCTTACCAAGGATTCTTGCTGTTCCTACAGCCCTCAATTCAAGGCCTGTTCTCCAAAAATCCCTGTACTATTTAGAGGCTCATACAAAAATATCTTTGACTATAGGCCAATACAACCACCCTTCCAAATAAGGTTAGCCCTACATGTTTTGCCCATCACTTATCCAATTTAACTACTGCTAATCCATTGTCTCCTTTTGATCAGTGATGACAACCAGTCACCCTGCTTTGCATCCCACAGGGATGACTTCCCCATCCTGCTGCTCTTCCTGAACAGCATCTCCTCCCTCTATCTAAGAAGTGCATTATCTTCCAACTTGTCCCTCCTCTTTTTGTCCAAACCATCAGTTTCTAACATCCCCTTGGGTACAAGGGCTTCAGAACTCATATGTGTCCTCTAGCCATCCACGCCACCAGCTGCTCCTCGCAGCTCCTTCGTCCACTTCCCTGGAGTAACCATTTGCTTCCTACAGCTTTGATGCCAACAGTGCCAGGCCCATCACACATCCTGATTCTCAGGCTGTGCTGGGGGTTGTCCTCACCTCATTCCCTCTCCACCTTCAGTTCCTAGGACTGGGGGCACAAATACACACCAGCAGCGTGTGCTTAAAGGGTAGAGTTCCTAAGAGCAGAGGTAATAATTTGATACTTCCAAATTATGTACATTCCTACTGCTGCACAAACAGCAAATGACAATTATCAGAATGACCAAACTCCAGCAGCTGTAGGGAAACAAAGCCATTAACTGTAGAGGAGGGGGGGGAAATGCTTAACCACAGGAAATTCACTATTTATAAACATCCTCTTCTGGACTCTCAAAACAACTTTCACTACAGAATACTTTCCTATTTATTTTTTATGTCCATATTTGTAGCCCATTGCTTGATTCAGAGCTCGAAGCAGTCTGACATCCGATGCCAACAGAAGCTTTAATGCAACCTATTTACAGACGAAACTTATCACAAAAGACCACAAAAGACCACAAAAGGCAAGTGGCAGTTATTAATAAAAACATGCACTTCTACAGTCCACTAGTCTGACTTTGAAAGGTCATTAGAACAGTTACCGTCGTTGGACTGGTGTCACCAGCTGTAAAAGCTGTCTGCTCAGTAGGCTGCACACGGGCACAACTCCTCCTCCAAGCCCTTGTAATGCAGACTAAAAGAACTGGCTCCTCAAAGCCCCATGACAGCTAAACCCTGGCACAGCTCACCAGATTTCTTCTTCCCCAGAAAACTGCAGTTGCTACAACTTCTAGAAAAATCACACTAAAACCAGCTAAAATGGCTAAGTCCCTTTGACAATGGATCTGCGAGTACTCACTACTAAGATAAAGACTAAAGGTGGTGCATGAACGAGAAAATAAAAAATCCAACCAAAGGAGACTGAGAGAGTTCATCTCATTTAGCAGAGAAACTCAGAAGACAAGAGTGACAAACTTCATCTCTTCCACTGGAAAGTTACACTTGAGGACAACAAATCCACTTTCACCTTGAGCTCATAATTTTGGAATATTAACATCTGACAGATGTTAACATCTGTAACAACAGAGATCTGAAACTGGTCAACCCAACACCGCCCCACATCACCCAGTCTGGTCAGTCCATCCTGAGCTGTCACAGCACAGCTACAGCACCCGCAGGTCACGGTCATCAGAACATGGGGCAATGCAAGACACATGGAAATGTGATGATAAAAGACTCTGCAACACCCTTGCGTGGGGAAAATTACGAAGTGTTCTCAGTTTCCTGAAACAAGACAGATGGTTTTATCTAAGAAGAGTAAGTTCTGCTCCTCTCCAGGCTGTTGTAATTCTTATGTATCACAAATGACTGCAGATATATTATGGGTAGAGCTGCAAGAGCAAATGCATGCAAAAGGATTAAAAAAAAAAAAATTCCAAGTCTGTTTTTCTAGCCAGAAGGGTTTTTAAATTATAATGGATCTCAGGCATTAAAATTACAGAATGCTACAAAACCCACACAGGTAGTTGACATTTTTTTTTTAAGTCATAGTCAAGAGCAGCTAAATAATTCTGGGAAGACAACTCTGTACCTCACCAGATTACACAGGACCAATATTCAATTTTGTTCTTGGGGTTTACTTTTTTGTAAAACAGTACCTGTGTCAAAGTTCTAACAAATGTTACTCTGTTTGGAAAAGAGATGCCACATTAAGGCTAAAATTAAGCCTTCTCCTTAGCATGTTTACAAAAGCACTTATACACATTTTCTGACTCTTTTCCTATTTCAGCACTCATCTCCTCTTAACCTACCGTGTTTCAGATTCTGGAGTAATTTAGTTCCCACAGAAACACATGCCTGCTTGCCTAGCACACAGCAAGAAAGTCTGGGGTTTTTTCCCTTTATTTTAAGCAAGGGCTGGACCAAAGTAAGAGCCAAGACAGAGCCAAGGCTGCAGCCCATGGACTCCTGCCACACCGGCAGAGCCTCAGCACAGCCTCTTTGCATGACAAATAAAAACAATTCCACATGACAAAGCCCCTTTTATCCGCAAAACTGCCTCGTACTGGACCTCAGTTACTTAAATAACTGAACCTTACCTAAGTAAGGGGGGGAGAAAGAAAGAAAGTGGAAAAGAAACAACCTGCGAGGCAAAGTTTGTTAATGAACTATGGTTTACAAACACCACAGCCAAAGACTCAGGAGGCTGATGACTTGGTTGGCTGCACCTCAAAATATGGGAAGTCATTAACTCATAGAACAGATGGGCTGATACAGAATTGGCCTTGAAGGAGAAAAAAAAAAAAAAAAAAAAAAAAAAGGCAAAAAACCAACAACCAAAACAAGAACACAGTGAGATTTTCAGGCCTCTCTCCAAGAAGAATACACTCTGAAGAATATAAACGCTCCCTGGACCCAGAGCGCCTAAGAAACAACCAAAACAGCAACAAAAGCTACTAGGAAATATTCTCTTCCCATCCAGCTGAGCTTCCCTTTGCCTTCCGCTGGGCACAGATCCAGGGATTCGACCCTCCACGGCGGATGGGAGGGGGTGTGGGGGGACCGCGACAGACCCCGGCGGGTCAGCGACCCCTTCGCGCCTGAGCCGGGCGAAGGGGGCGGCTGCGGGCGAGCGGCCCCGGGGAGGGGTCTCGGCGGGTCCCCGCTCCCCCGCCTCGGCCCTTCCCAGGGGGGGTGTCCCGCCGCCAGCCGCCCCCCGCGCCCCCCCGGCCCGCTCACCGCCGCGCTGGGCGCTGTGCCCCGCGGGCAGCCCGTTGTCGTAGGGCTCCCACGTCTTCTGCAGCGGGTTCTGCGTGAGCTCCCGCGCCGGCGACGCCGCCGCCGCCGCCATCCTCGGCCGCTCCCGGCTCCCTCTGCAGTGGCGGCGGGCGGGGCGCGGCGGGGCCGCCCCCGGGGCAGGGCGAGGGGGAAGCCGCAGCCCCGCGGGGTCCCCCGAGGGACGGGCACCCCCCGGGACCCCCGCGGGCGGCAGCGGGAGGGAGCCGGCGGTGCTGCGAGCAGGTGGCTGCTCTCCCTTGCTGCCGCACCGCTGTGGCTGCAGAGGACACCACGCTGCCTCAGAAAAGCCTTTTTTTTTTTTCCCCTTCCTTTTTTTTTTTTTTTTTTTTTTCATAGCACGCCCAGGGAGCGTGCAATGTACGTTTTAAGTCTTGCCTCGAATTATACGGTTTTTTTCCAATCGAACTCTGTTTTGGCCCGAAGGGCAAATTGACAGCGATGCGGAAAAACGTCAATAAACCATAGGTTTCTTACATCCCGTTTAGCTACTAAAAAAACCCACGAACTACTGACAAATGGCCATGAAAGCTCCTGTGCTGCAGTGAGAGCGGTGGTGTGACACCCAGCTGTCGCCTTTCCACATCACCTTTGTCAGCTTTACAGCTGGGGGAAACCCAGTTCTTTCAACTGGGCTGAGCAAAGTCCTAAAAAAGCTCATTATTTCATTATTACGTATATCTCAAGGTATTTTACAGCAGACAAATGCAATGCACTGAAAATATGGTGGTGAAGTGCAATAGGCCTTTTCATTATTAATCACTCCATTATTATGACACTGGCCTAAACACAAGTGAAGGCCAGTACATACTTTTTTTTAATACTAACCGGATTCTGAGCACCTGAGGATCATGTTCTGTTTTTCTATTCTATTACAAGCTAAAATGTACTTTTCTAAATAACAAAAAGGAATTTTTCAGAGACATTTGGCAAGACAGCCCCAGGAGAATCAGCACTGTTTTTCCAAAACCATGTTTGCTTGACCTGCCCTTCCCTCTGTTCAGAGTTTTTTCCTTCTCTCCAAGACTGATTACTGTTTTTCCACTGTAGGTGCCTGTTCTATATTTTTATCCGAGATTTTTTTTCCTGATTTCGTTTGGAGTTGACAGCTGAAGCAGGGATTGGCAGAGGAGTTAGGGGAGTTACATTACAAGGGTCAGAAAATTAGGAGCAGAGTGAGGGAGTTTTTGAATGCTTAAAAGCTTTTTTGTTTCTTCTGTTGCATATGTATTCAATTCCAACAGTTGCCAAAAGAGGTATGAGCAGGAACAGTTCAATCTGTGTTCCAGGTCAATCCCAGAAGCACGCACAGGATGTTACAACAAGCAGATGACAGTACCCACCTCAGCCTCCTGATCCCAGCAAGGCATGCCAGCACCAGGATCCTCCAGCTTTCCTAACACTGCCTCCAGTAAAGCCAGGCGAAATATTACCAGAAAGGAGAGATTAACAGGAATGCCAGTTTATAAACCACACTTCTCAGGCTTGTTTCACATAAAACAGAAAACATATGAAATCCTTCCAGTCTCTAGAAACAAAGTCTGTACTTCCTTCCTGCAAATCCACGCCCTGCACTAAAACTGAAACTTTGCTCACACACCTGCCTCGCAGCCAAGAACACTGGCCTGATGTTGTTCATACAAAAATAGCATTTTTCTGAGGTCCACAGGGTGAATGACTGCGTTTCTAAGCTTCTCCTCAAAGCACCAGGCACACTGGCAGTGAATTCTCTTCTCACTCAGGCCGATTTAAATCAGTGGCACCTGTACAAAACTTCAGTAAGAGTTTGTCCAGGTGTCTACAATGACATTAGAGGTGTGCATGGACACCTGCTAGCCTTTGTTTTTAGGAGGTAAAGATTTCAGCTTGGCTGATGACAAGCTTATGTGATTCTGTTGTTGGTCAAACTTATCCAAGGGTTAGTTGGTTTATGGCTTGTTTTTATAACCTCAGTGCAGTAATGGACTATTCGACCAAGGATGCAGAGAAAGCAAATACAGAAATCTTGTGCCACTCCTGAGGTCTTGTTTCAAAACATGGCTTACATAGACACTACATTCAATTCCTGGAAAAAGACAGAACAAAAACATTGCTCATTAGATTCCCAATAAATGATAGAAATCACCTTCTGCACAATCTCGTTGTCATCAGACCCTTTCCTAATGCAAAGGCTTGAGGAGTGAAGCAGGTGAAGAGCTGGAGACCCAGCTTTGTTTGCTACAGGGAAACCACAAACAAGCCTTTACGCCTGGGAAACCGTTTACACAAAGCTTCTGCTCCCAGGGCCATGCCAAGCAGAAAGCTTTCCTGAGAAACCACCTCTCTGCAGAGGCAAAAAACATCGAGAGGAAAAGCAGTCTTGGAAAATGAACTGCTGTACACAAATAAGACAGCCAAGGGACAGAGTTACTCTCTGGAAGCAACTGACTGACAAGACAAGAAACTTGGGGTTTAATGTATACAGCAAGTGGTAATTATTTAGAGACAGGGAGAAATAACAGAGACTGAACCAAGGCTTCTGCGTTATCCTACAGAAACCCTACTTGTATCTGTAAACACGCTGTATCACACGGTAGCCGTATAATCCAAGTTTCACAATACACCCAAGTTACTTCCATGTATCTCGTTTCCCTAGTAAAGACATCACTTTATAGTCTGACAGCCCATAAAACATCCATAAACCACCCAACATCTCTGCCTCCCGTCTTTCCACCATCGCTCTGGCAGTGCACTCTCGACACTTGGAACAAGGGAAAGAAGACTTTCCAGTCTTCCAGGTGCCCACGCCCTCACCACAGTGAGCAGAAAAACCCATTCAAAAGCTCTTGCGCAGCGCAGAGGATCCAGGATCCGTGATCCAAGAGAGATCCGTGACACCAATAAGGGACGCGTGGGCACAAGCACCAGAGGTGAGTCAGCATCAAGTGGGGGTTCTGCGGAACCTGAGCGTTGCGGCGGCTATTCCCCATCACCGGGCACATCCGCGGGTGCCGCTGGAGGCCGCGCTTGGCCCGGGGACACCCCGCGGGAATTCGGGGACACCGCGCGGATCCCGCAGTTCCCGGGATCGGCGCCAGGCGGAGCCCCGGCCCCTCCCGCGGGCGCTCCGGCTGCGGGCGCCCTCCGGCGGCGGCTTCGGGAACTGCACAACCCTCGGCACCGCCACGGGGACACGGGGAGGGGGGACACGGGGAGCGGGGACACGGGGAGCGGGGACACGGGGAGGGGGGACACGGGGAGCGGGGACACGGGGAGCGGGGACACGGGGAGCGGGGACACGGTGTGCCCGCGCTAGGGGCAGCAGGTGCTGCCGCGGGGTCACAACTGGTCGAGCCCCGGCAGATGGTTTCCAGTTGTCCGGGGAAAATGAGGTAATTCCCTGTTATGCTCCAGAAACGTCCAGCCAAGCGATGCCGGCATCACCGTGACAGGAGACAGCAAAGCCCCACAGAAGTAAAATACACCCGGACTTGGCTTTTAAGCACCCAAGGTTACAGAAAATTACAGGGAAGAAAAGTTCATCCACTGATCCTGAGTTATTTCCTCACACAAACGGAAAAAAATATTGGGAGTGAAGGGAGGATAGTCCACATTCAGTACTAAATATGCCCTTTCCTTTTAGATTTAATCAGCAACAAATTATATTTCAGCATTAACCTACTACTTCAATTTCTCTAAAGCAATTCTCTTTGCACTACATCATGAGGTATATTTTTTCATGCCCACATTCTCAGCTGCTCACTTTGAGAAAACCAATAGTATCTGACCTCTACATACACAACTGGCAAGAAAACAGCTGGGAAAAACCTAAATCCAAACACTCTCTACTGCAACTGGAAGGTTACTGCTCTAGTTAGAAGCGGCAAACAGGAATTAGTTTAAATGACCCCATCTTAAAACTGGTATCTGCATTTTCTACATATGGCAATAGTGAGAGGAGGGGAGATCAGAGGTAGGGTCCTTACTCTCCTTTAATAAGGTACAGAGACAGGGCTGTGTGCTCCCCAGTTTACAACTACTCTGAAAGACACGAGCCACACAGCACAGCACCAGTTTTGTTTCAGCACAACTTTAAGGAGGCACAGAGGAACACAGCATTTGCAAAAATCATTACATATGGCTGTTATTCAAGAAATACAGACACACACCAGCACAGCCTTCAGCATACACGTATCTCATATATCCAGCTTTGATACCCAGCCAATGCTCCCCAATTTCACATGGATTAGCTGGCTCTGACCAGCTAACTGGCAGCCTGCTACACTGCATCACAGTGTGTGTAGAGAGCAGACAGGAAAATTCCTATTGAGCTTATAACTGATTTTATCTTTTAATGAAAAAAAAAAAAAAAGAAGAAAAAAAAGGTATGTCAAGTGTACCTTCAGCAGGCTCGTGGCAGTCCTTCATTGGCCAAAATTTGTGCAGCTGGAAGCATCACCCGAGGACAGCAGCAACAGCTATCTAATATATACAAGGCTGTTACAACACTGCAAGCCAATGAGAGGAGTCAGTGACCAAACACACAACTATGCTTCACCCTTTTTGTTCACAAGTAGCAGCACTCCAACGTTTCAAAACGGGCTTTCAGGTGGAATGGGAGAGATTTCTCCCCACATGCCTGATGTGGGGCACGGTGATGATGGTTTTGTTTTGACCAAGTATTTGTTCGGGTGCTCTTACCTGATGAAAAGATTTGCAGCAGCACCCAGTTTCTACTGTAATGACCAAAACTACTGCAGAGCAGCTGGGACACTTGGCCTGTTCCATCACATCCCTTTATTACACTGATACATCAGCAGGGAACAGACTGTTCCCTCCCCCAAGTAATTCACATATTCCTGAAGTACAGATCAAGCCTGGCAGGTTTTTCCTCCCTGTGGAAGAGGAGTCCCTAACAACCTGCCTAAAACACAATGCCCTTCTGCTCGGTGTGTTCTGACCTTTGTAAGACAAGAACTAACCCAACCTGGACCTTCAATTGCCAAGGAAACCCAGAGATAAAGGAAGCTGCACAAGAAAAAAAAGGTGCCTCTCTTTCTCCCTGGGCTGTTCCTGAGCTCCTGATGATGACACAAACTATGCCTTGGGAACAGTCATCCTGCAGGAGAGATCCCTCACGAGTTAAAAGCTTCTCACACAGCTTCCCACAGAGGACAGAATAAGTTCCTTTCCATAAAGAGCTTAGCAAGCACAGTGAGCAATCCAGGAAGAGATGTGATACTGTGTTAGCGGTGACATACTTTGGTTCACACCTCCTCAGTTCAGTTTCTCAGGACTTTTTGTTATGTCAGCTTCTTAAATGAAGACTTCCCATCTCCTCCACACTGCCCATGGTTCTCTTCTCAACCACCCTTTTTGTTTTTCCAGAGTCTAATGTCCCAGGAGTTAACCCAGCAAAAATGACAAATAGCCCACTAAGTCCCCAAAAATTTCAAGCATCCCACATGACAAGTTCAGCAAGTTCCCCATACCATTTCCACAGGTTCTTCCATTTGGGACTTGATTCCAAACTAGCTGAAATCATAAGGACCAGGCCTTGTGATACATGGCCCTAGCACTAACTCCATTTCTTCTGAGCAACAAGTAAGTTTTATTACTGGCACCATCCACTTCGTATCTTCTTTCCTATCACTGCCTGAAGGGAAAAAGTTGCAGCTGTCTTGAAGGAGACTGCTACCTCAAAGAGAGGCAAAGCCATTAAGAATTCAGAACTAAAAAAAGAATCTGCCCTCAGCAACACAGACCTTCAGAAGTTGTTTTATAAGAGTTCATTTTACTACTAGACTTCCTGGCTACAGATCAGTCTGTCAAAGAGATTGATAAAAAAGCCATATGTAATCAAGCTCTAAATGAGAATAAGCTAAACTACTAGGAACAAAAGATCCCTTTAGTGCTTACTGAGGAATAGATTTAAACAACACCCAAGATCCCACACAGACAAAGTTGTAATAAATATAGATACTAGAAAGATTCCTTAAGCTGAAACAAATCATTCCTTAGCATGGATAAGGAAAATAACTTATCCAAACAGAAAATGTTGGTGCAAGGTAAATCAGCAAGAAAACAAGCTCTCATCTATTCTAACAATCACCAACACATCTTATACAAGAGAAGATCTGACAGGGTCCAGGCACTCAGAAGCATCACACCACACTTATTTGGCTGGAGAGACAGTTAATTCCCACACTAATTTGCATTTATTGTATTTTCTTCATCATCTACTGGAACATCATGATAGTTATTCATCCTGCATGCAAAGCAGTGATGTATCCCTTATAGAAGTGTTCATGTGTGGCTCCATTCCAGCACACTTCTGTGTTTTCCAAACCATGACGACCTAACAATCAGGAAACAAACACTAGCTATTCAAAGGTTTCATTGTTAGAATTGTACCAATAAAGTCTTGGACAGGTTTCTACAGAACCCACGTGCTGCACTGTAGGCATATAAAAACTATCAGGCAATCTCAGATTGCTTGGTTATGAGGTTATCAGCAGAACAGCATCTCACCAACAAGGGGATTTCATGAGAATCCCAGGGCAAACACTGAGATTCACAGACACAAGTGTGTAACCAAATCAAAAATAAACCTTGCTACACTGTCACTCTGTTTTGTTACTTTTACGTGAACCATTCTTGAAAGCATGGCCAATCAGAGTACCTTCATTATTTCTAAGTATAAAAACGTGTTAGTTTAGATGTTATCACACTTCAGAAGAAATAATTGCTCTATTTTAAATGTGGGAGAAACCCAGTGTCTGGAGATAAACCCCATCAATGAGATGAGGTTGTTCTCATGCAGGGAAGTTTCCTGTGTTAAGTGTAGCACAAGGCATATTAAGTTTGGTCTGCATTAATTGAATTCCTTAAAACTGAAGGACAAATCACTAAATTTTTACACCTCCAGTTCAAGCAGTCAGCTCCCCTCATTACCTCTGAGAGAATATTTTAATTATTTCTCTTAAAAATAGCCAAGATCCTCAAGTGGTGCTTAGAGGTATTGCTTAAAACTATTTCCATCATCACAAAGTTGAGCAACACTTTAAATCTTCCTGTTATGATGCAACATAATAGAAAGATGACATCCATTATTCATGTTTTCTGAGTGCAACCCAGTGTTAAAAAGCCCTTTGTAGATAAACCCTCTTACTGTATACCAGGGACTCCAAGCTATTTATATGAAGGGGCATGTGCTCCCAAGAAGTGCAGAAAGAGGACATCAAAATACGCGGAATTTGTACAAATTGCCTATTTACATTCACAGGTCTAGAAGTTAACTGAAAATACCGAGTCTCCAAGATAGCAAGTCTACTGAGGACAGACATTCCTACACGTTGTTCTGGTAGTATCTGACGCTGTTACTACAGCAACAGCACGTACAGCCTTGCACAACCCCGGGACGGCTGGTGGGTGTACCCTGGTACACTCTCCTCTTCCTTGGAAGTGGGTGCAGCAGCAAGTCCACTTCTCCACCTCAGTTATCTGATATCCATGATATAACCACAGATAACTAAGCCTTGATAAATTTGTGCTATTTGAAAGAGAAGGAAAATCAAAAACATACCTGCCTCCAGTAGGATGTCTGTCTTTGTGCCTCCTGAACTTGCTTACAAGCAGTTTCTGCTGAGCAGCCTGAAAGTGTCTCTATCACCTCAAAGCTCTCTATTCCTTTTCAATCACATCTGCACACTAGAAAACCTTCTCAATTCCAAGTTTGGGTTTGCTGTTATGAGTAGGAGTGTAGTTAAAAGGAGCACAAGGAAAGGACTGACAATTTTAAGTAAAACAGACAACCCATATCCAGGCTGACAGGCTTATGAATTATGCTCAGCTACTTTTATATTAGACATTTTAACATTTACGATGTATACATATCCTTTCTCCTGTCATTCAGCTAGGATGCTATGAATCCCACTTGCTCATAACAGCTAGATCTAGGCTGCTAAATTAAAACAAAAATAATGACAAAATAAGGGCAGCTGCATTCTCAGAGTGAAACTAAAACACTTCACACCACCTTTAAAACCAAATTCTATCAACTGACTTCAGAAGTACAATTCCTCGAGACAGCCACTTTGAAGAAAAACATCTGTAAAAACTTATTACACGCATTAGGGAAGTTGTCTGATGAGATGAAAAAGGAGAAATATATTGACAATAAAGAGTACACAAAATTTGCATGCGATTCAAACGCACGAAGTAAACCAAATTAATTTTTAAAGAATCTTCACAAAGGCTTTGGGACAGAGCTACCTATCAGATGGCAGCACCTTTAAAAGACAGGAGATAAGAGAGCTTCAGAGGCACCACCTGGGGTTTGGGGCGTGAAATATTGAATGACTGATGGAGAAATCAAAGGGAAAAAGGCAAGGAGGAAAACAGCCGCCAGGCTGGGTGACAAACCCTCGGAGGTGCAGAGTGCATCTGTGAGTCATCAGCACATAATAGAAGCTGAAGCCATGTGAACGCCTGGAAAAGGGCACAGGGAGACAAGAGCAAGACAAGGTCAAACTGCGGGAGGAGGAGGAAACGCCAGACCAGGAGGGGGGAAGAGCATCACGGAAGAAAGAGCAACACTTTGTTAGGAGCAGCAGTGACTGTGCAGAGAGTAGAACTAGAGCAGAACAGGGGTCTGCAAGAATTTCTGAGATAAATAACATATAAATACAGCAAAGCACCCCAAACAGCCTCGGAACAGGTGAAGCTGAGGGAGAGGTGGTACAACCTCCTGTTGAAAAAGGGACTAGACGTGGCTCAGAGCTAGAATAAAGGAAAAAAAGTGGGTTTAGAGGTCCAACAGATGATGGTACTCCAGCCTACATTACCATATGGGACATGTAGGTCATTAAGGAAAAAGCCCATGGCAACAGAAGCAAGAGCAAAGAGTAACGGGCCCAAAGTCCTCTACAGTTAGACTCGGTTTCATGGTGCCCCGTAGGCAATGGAGACAAAAAAGCAGGTTTTTTGACTGAAAGGATAAATCCCTCTGGAAAGCAAGCATGGAAAACTGACACTGACACGAGGAGGAAAAAAAACTCACAGCATATGTGATGCCAGCTGCCGCTGGAAATATTCTTAAGCTTATGAAAAAGGAGTGTATTCATGCAAATAAAAGTACAAGCAAACTAGAGCAAGGCTTCTCAGAAGTTACCAATTACAGGATTTATAAGAAGAGCAAAATTAATCTTAATTTGGCAAACTGGAATGATGGCAGGTAGGCTAAAACATAGCACTGAAGGGGAAAAAAAATACAGGCCAGACATACAGAGATCCAAATCACAGTAAATCTCAGCTTTCAGAGCCTCCAGGGCAGATATCTCATTTTCTCTGTATTTTGCAAGTACAGCTAGATGGCTTATCAGCTTCCTGAGACTAACAGGATCAATATGCAAATGAGAAAGCTTAATAAGGATAACTAAATTACGACAGCCAAAATAATCAAATTTATGCAGTGCAGACAGGCTAAACAGGACAAATGCTACAAAAGAAACTCTTGCAAGGGGAAACATTTACCAAGTGAGAGTGGCCAGCATAAAGTTAGTAAAGAAATCTTCTATTAAAAAAAACAAAAAAAAAAAAACAAAAACAAACCAAAACCACCAAGCACTCCACCTGAATTCTCTTTATATTTAAAAAATAAATAACTTTTTTTTCAAGGACAAGTGTCCCTAGAGAAAATGCATTATAAAAATTCTTTCAGGGGCACAGAAGGCCACGCTTCATCACGTACAGCATAAGGGCACCAGAATGAAACACATTCAAAATTTTAAATATAAATTGAAAGCAAAACATGTAGGGGGTATAAAAATAGAAAGCTAAACAAAAGAATCAGAAGCAAATGAGCACGCTGGGCCTCACACTCGCCACCTCCAGTCAAACACCAGCTGTCCAGGCTTGCTGGCTCCAGCCACCCCACGCTGGGTTGGTCTGTATCCTCCTCGTGGCTCCCCCTCACCACCAAGGACATCATCTGAACTCATTGACCAGTTTGAACCTTATTTCACACAGGACAGAGGTCTCAAAACCATCAGCCCCCTACATTTTAGGAAAAGCTGACTACCAAGAGTGAAGGGGTGCCCTGCCAACAGTCCCAGTACACGCAGTGCTTTGACCTGTCCCATCAGGCACAAGACTGACACCAGAAGCACAAATCCATGGAACTGGCCCAGCCCAGGGAAGAAAAATCAATTACAACCCCAAGATGTAAACCCGTGGGAGACAGCGCATCCAGAACTGCTGGGATTTTTAAGCTCCCCTATTCTAACCCCCAAATGGAGCACTCTCCTCAGGGTAAAAAAGAAGCTGCTAGATCAATCTCCTATCAAAAACGAGTAAACTGCTTCAGCTCTAACAGGGCTGCTTGCTTCCTCCACAGCAAGGGCTCTTCCCCCTCCTCCTTCGCCCCTCTCACAAGCCAGCTGACATTTTTTAATTGCAAGAGGTCACGAACCCCTGAAATCTCCTCATTGTTTTGGGTAAACCAGTTTTATGTTGGCCGTAGAAAAAAACTACAAAGTTCTTTTATTTCCTGCCCCCCCTTAACGCAGAAGGTAAATGCTGCACAGCTCCCTGCTCAGGAATATCCACAGGGTTCCCACGAACAACAAATGCTGCTTGTTATTAACCAACATCAATTAGATTTCCAGGGATGTATCACCATAAAAGAAAACGTAAAAGGAAGAAACAGCCAGCCTTAAGTCCAAATATTGTTGTGGCAGTGATCACCGGTCAGAAGCAGTTTCAGATGCATTAAAACATCTCATGTTTATTGTGCTTCTTGATTAGCCTATGTCAAAAGAGGGGAGGGGTGTAGTCACATAGAAGCTTTTAGCCATAAATAAATCATCAAAAACATTTTGTTCTTTGCATCCCTTGACTTAAACTATGCACTGGCAAACTGTACCCAACGCAGACACTTGCTGCTTGGGGAAACCTTCCTATTCAGGCACCCAAAACATATGCAGGAGCAAACAGAGCCTCTGCAGTGCCAGCACAGACTGAGCCAAGCTCACAAAGTCTGCCGCTGTTTGCCCATGGAGAAATCACTCACGTGTGAATCCACTTCCAAACAAGTGGCTCTTCCAAGCAAGGCAGAAATAGCACGCCTAAGTCATTTTTAGGTATCTCTCTGGTGACATGTACCAATCCCACAACAGATCTGTGGCTGGCGGGGGTGTGTTGTAACTCTTGCTTGGAGCAGAACAGCTGCCGGGGAGCCTGGATCACACAGCTCTCCTGGCAATTCCTGGTGCCAAGGCACATGTGTGAAGCCAGCTCAACACAGACAAAGACGGAACAGCATGCACAAAGAGAAGAAAATCTGAAAAATCAGCTACTCAGGAATGAGTTAGGTCAACTTCAGCTCAACTTCAGAGTCAAAATCAGAAGGAAGAACTTAAAACCCCTTTATTTGCCCTCTTTTTTTACCCTTTCCTACCTTCTTCTACTCATGCATGGCCTGTAAACATGATAGTAACATACAGAATCATCTGGAAACTAATGCCATACAAGCATTTCAGATATCCAGGTGCTGAAATTATACATAGAATTTAGGGCTGTAACAGGCAAATTATTTCCACAAGGGCACTCATGACAAATCCACCCCACTTTATTAATAAAACATTGCAAAACATGCTTTTTATCCATCACATGGATAAAAGTCAGTTCTAATTAAGGGACTCCTGGCAGCTACATGCTTAAAGGCTTCAGGATTAATTCCAGTGCATTACTTCAGATCCTTAGATGTCACAGACATCAACATCCAGAAGAACCCCCCAGCCACCAGCTTCTCAAATGAGGGATAAGTTTTGACATAGTCCAAACATAATCCTAAAGGCACTTACAACTGCACTGCTACCACAGCAAAGGTAAGTTTACACATTTTATGCAAAACTCACAGTTATTTCTTCTGTTTGCATGGACACAAATTCACAGACCCACAAAATTACTGTGACTGTGGAGAAGAGAAGGCTCTGGGAGACATGAGGCACCTGCCAGTGCCTAAAGGGGCTACAAGAAAGCTGGAGAGGGAGTTTTGACAAGGTCATGGAGTGGTAGGACAAGGGGGAATGGCTTTAAACGGACAGAGGACAGGGTTAGATGGGATATAAAGAAAATTCTTCCCTGTGAGGGTGGTGAGACCCTGGCACAGGTTGCCCAGATAAGCTGTGGATGCCCCATCCCTGGAAGTGTTTAAGGCCAGGCTGGATGGGGCCCAGGGTAACCTGGTCTAGGGATCCCTGCCCCTGGCAGCGGGGTTTGGAACGAGATGATCTTTAAGGTCCCTTCCAACCCAAACCATTCCATGATTTTACTTAACACAGCGCACACAGCACCACACAACAGCTACAAGGTCAGTACCCGGTAATGCATTAAATGCGTCTGGAGATTAGTATTCATAATTAGTGTGTGATTACAATATTTAGGGCCAGGTTTTGGCAGGCACCCAAGAACAGGCCTGGTTATTAACCACCCTGGCCCCGCGTGGTACCTTGTCGGAGCGCTCCAGGCCAGCGCTCCCCCGGACTCTGCCCCTCTGCATGACCATGCCCCTCAGGCATGACCAAACCATGCCTGAAATCAACCCACCACCTCTGGAAATAACAACCTGTGGGACTCTCTCCCGCATCCTCACTTTGAGAGCCTGATAAAACTCAAAAAAAAAAAAAAAAAACCACCAAAAACCAGGAATCGACCTAAATTACTTAATTTTAGCCGTTGGAGAGCCCAACCAGGCAGACTAGGGAGTTTAGAGTTCATTATTCTCTTTAACTCCCTTCTACAATTTAATTACTTAACCTCTTACGGTCTCAGAGACCGCGAGCCAAGTGAGAAAAGGTTAGCAGACTAATTATTTCACTTAAAATGGGAAAAAATGGCTTCTGGGGAAAACCAGAGCAGACCCAAGGAACCCTGCACTTCTCAGGCTCATACCTGGTGCTTCCTCAGTTGTATTTTGAGAATTTTGACCCTTTCTACTACACTGGCCTTATGACTCTTCCAAACAAGCTGCCCCACCCAGGGTGTGGGAACACAA
Organism: Empidonax traillii; assembly: GCF_003031625.1. NCBI lineage: Eukaryota > Metazoa > Chordata > Aves > Passeriformes > Tyrannidae > Empidonax > Empidonax traillii. Next base: position 335,587 of record NW_020955380.1, read on the forward strand.
GCTTACACCACATTCAGTAAATTAAAGCAAACAAATAAAAAAAAGAAACCAACCAAAACATATAAAGTGGGAAGATGGGAATACTCTACTAGGTCATTTCTTTCAGAAGAAAGCTGAAGCTTTCCCCAAGTACCTGAAGTTTGCCAGCACTTCAAGTCTAATATTTCCATTTATCTCAAAGAAAAATCTGTGGACATCACACGCAGAGGTTAAGCCCCAAGGAAACCATGCAAGTTCAGTGAGCAATTCAGAACACATCCGTAGTGCTTCATCAGCAATTAAATACCATCCACAAGTTGGATTTACCAAATCTCTTACTCATAAAAGCAGAAGGAACACTGACGCAATCAAACTGAGAAAAATACTGGTGTAACCAAGCTGATTTTTTTTTTTAAATTAGACGGATGATACATTAAAAAAATAAAGTGTTACAATCACTTAATAACATCCTACTACTGGTAAGGGTTATATTCATGAATCAGTGCATTTTCATAACAAAATGTCCTATTTCATAGCAGATCCTTCCTTCAGATGACCTCAAAAAAGTTCTGAAACAAAATCCTCACCAAAATGCTCTCAGCTTTGGGTCCTCATCCTGCATAACTATCCCTACACGAATGCTCTCATTAGATGATGCACCGATTTAAAAGGACTGGCATCTTATGTAAATGGATGTTATTGCTTTTAATTGCAGCCATAATTATGGGAGTGCCTCACAACTGAGTAAGGCCACATTAAGCAAACTTACTGGAAACTTCGCAAACTGCTCCGCAACACATTGGACAAGCACCAGGAGTCTCACAACGGGTATTTATTCAGTCCCATCTTCAGCTCTCTGCAGAGCACTATAAAATCAATTGATCCCATAAGAGATCGCTCTGAGCTGTACTCAGTTTAGTGTGTTTTTGCCTCATATGAACTAGTTTCTCTTGACATTTGTCAGTATAAAACATTTAATTCAGAATTAATGCCTTTAAAGATTTAAAAATCCTTAAGAGTCTTCAAGTTTCTTCAGTACTAAAAGATCTTTTTATTTTTTACCTCCTCACACTCCAAAGAGCCACACAAGCACCATGGGACCTGCTACATAGGTCCCATGAGCCAGGCTATGAGGTGTTGACAAGGAGGAACGAGGGCAGGATCTATTTCAGCAGCCACCCTGGCACAGTGAACAAATCCCTGCTCATGGGAAATGCCAGTGCAAGCACTGTGCAAATGACCCAAGGAACAGTGGAGGGTTTATAGTTCAGTCAGGGGTAAGCAATGGCCCATCACTGCATTTCCACAGCTGAATCAGAGTCCTCCATCTTAGTCTGAGGGGTTTTGAAGCCACCAACCTCACTGAAATCCATTTCCATGCCCTGGGTTGGAGTCAGGCATAGACAAAGCAGGCACTGCCTAGTACAAGGCCAGCAGAAGCAAAGTGATGGCTGTAAACAAGAGCCATCCTCTGACTCACCGTGGCAGGAGCCACAGCCACTCTACACCCAGTGACACCCAGTTTTCTGTGGTACCAGGAAGCTCAGGGTGCCAGGCCAAGGCTCCCCAGTCCCGTTAACAGACCCGAGTACAATACCCCCCTGCTGCCACCTCCACCTCTTGCCTCCCTGTTCTGCCCCAAGGCAGCAGGAGTGCTCAGCAAGGTGCCAGGTTTACCTTCGGCTATTTAATACAATTTTCTTATAAAGTGGGGAAAAAAATACCCAATCATAATCCCGATGGAGCCAATGTTCAAAAGTTTTGGTACACGTGCGTCACAGCTGTCATCCCATATTACACAAAGTGCCTTACAAACGTGCCAGACCTCAGTCCCCAGGGAGAGTCAGCCCTTTCCAAGGAAGGCCCCAACGAGCCAGGAGCCAAATCTCACAAACCAAGATAAAAAAGATGCAGATTATGTGTTTTTATGGTGTTGCCCTTAGGGCTAAGGGAAGAAGCAGTAACCAGTCGGATCACTATTTGCCAAAGCACTGGTTTTACACCCTTCCTCAGCCAATGGAGGGCATCAAGGCTTGGAGGAGCACGACGTAAACCCGCCTTCCCGCAGACAGTTAAAAAAATCCATCACAGCAAAGCCATCTCCAAAAATAACTCGGGAGGCAAACAGCCACTGCTACACTACGATTCCCTCTTTCCACGCCACATCTCCCAAACCTTCCTCTGCCTTGGGCTATTCCAGCAAGAAGCCGCAAATCCCGTTTTCCACCCCGCGAGCTTCTGAGATGCCGGGCACCCTCACTCCTCGGCGGAGCTGGAAGGGAAAAATTCCGACCGGGGGTTCCAAGAAAACACGACCTTCCCCCTCCAGTCTTGCCCCGACGCGCGTGGGTCTCTGGGGGTCTGGGGGCTGCCAGAGTGGGAAGCCGGGCTCCGGTGGGTGGGAAGGCAGGGGGTGGGAAGGGGAGAAGCGCCCAGCCCCGCTCCGTGCAGAGGGTCCCGGGGGTCCTACCTCGGCAGCGCCGGCCCTGCGGGCAGCGGCCGCGGCGGCGGCAGCCCCACATCTGCGGCTCAGCCTCGGCTCCGGCGGAGGGGGGGGTGGGATGGGATGGGATGGGACGGACGGGCCCAGCGCGGCCGAGGGGAGCCCGGCGGAGGGTCCTGGCGGAGGGTCGTGCCCGCGGCGCCCCGCGGAGCTGCCCGCGGGTGTGCGCGCCCCGCGCGGGGCGGAGCGGAGCGGCGGGACCGGCCCCGGGCAGCCCCCGCCCCGCCGGGCACCCCCGCTCCGCTCCGCCCCGCCGCTCCCGCCCGCGGAGCGGGGAGGATGCGGGAGCGGAGTCGCAGGGAAGAGGCTCACGCACCTCCGCGGGGGGACCGGCTGCGGGAGAGACCGTACCGCGGCCGCACCGCACCGCTACCGCTGCCAGGACCGCAGCCGTGCCTCCCCTCTCTGCTCGGGGCTTTGTGTTCGGTTAGATCGAACAGTATAAACAAGCAAACAATCAAATCAAATAAATAAATAAAGAAAGCCAAGTAAACGGGGGAGGTGGAGCGGCTGTAGCCATTTTGCAGACCCGGGTGTGAGTGCAGCCGGCCGGGTAGAAGACAGGGATCAACAGGGTGTTTGGTCAGCAACAAGCACCCCAGCCAGGCTCGGGGGAAGCTGTGCAGCTTCTCCACAGAGCCACAGGTGACCCCAGCGCTGACCCAGCGGGCCCAAGCAGAGCACACTCACCCGGCCGGGGCACAGCGAGCAGACAAGACAGGGCTGGGATCCATGTCCCAGTGAGCCGAAGCGGTCTCAGGTGAAGCCAATCGGGGCAATTACAGACTGTACCTGTGCTCAGGGCAAAGCCACCGACATGTTTTGGGACACAGCATTCCCCTGCCCTTGCTGTACAGCATCCCTGAGGACAGGGATGGCAGCCTGAGCTTGGTGACAACAATCCTTTAGTTCCTTATACCTGCCTTGGGGTGATACTGAAGTGTGTGTGTTATTTTGTTCAGGTTGGAATAGGTTATTTTTGTAGTTGCCTTTCCTGACAGCTTTGTAATTTTATTAGTCTGCCCATCTGAAGTAGGCATGACCAAACAGGTGTCTGTAGAAGCTTTGGAGCTGTTATCTCATCATACTGTATGTCCTGCTCTGGGGTAAGGAGCTGGAGAAGCAGCACTGCGTTCAGGAGGGAGTTATCTGTCTTTCTATGCCTTTGGCCTGCAGAGATAGGCAAACAAGTTTTGGGAAGGGGAAACACCACTGCAGATGAAAGAAAGTCAAACAGAAAATTAAGGAAGATTAAGGAAGCATCAGTCTAAAGCCACCTAGTAGTGAAAAATCAGAATAATTCCTCTTTAAGATGAAAATGGTTGACGTAAGCAACAGAGTTGAGATTTCATTTGATTTTGATTTTGCTTAAAATTCATATGCAAATTTTCTTTACCTTGGCAAGATGTCTTTTCATCTACCTACACATCTCGGCCCTGCTTCCCAAGCTGTCTCCAAGTGATATCAAGTCTAAGTTTGCTGTCTGGGCAGCTGGTTTCAGACCCCCACTGGTTGCATAAGCACTGTAACTATGCCGGCTCTGCCTGGAGATCATCTGATGCTCTAAAACTTTAGTTGACAAAGTACAGCTTCTTAATTGCTTATGGAAATAAAGCCACATGAAAGAAAGGGTGGTTTGTTGTTTTTTGTGGTTTGGTTGGGTTTTTATTAAACAAGGAGTATTGCATGCTTATCTCCAGCTGGTGATGTCTCCTGCAATGAGGAAACCCAGCAGCTGAGTTCAGTACTATGCTATCGCTTCCTTCAAGTGTATGTGCAGTGACTCAGAGTGAGGGTTGAGTTACCCTGAACTGAGAGACCAAGCCCCTACCACTCCTCCAATCCTACGTTGTAACCACTCCCCTGGAGATCTGATTTCTTAGGAACTAAGGGCAAATATGGGGGAAAAAAATGTTTCACTGTTGATGCGATGCTACAGAACCACCCTCTTTCTGTTTGGGGAACCATCAAAGTAAGATGCAGCTCCTTGTGCAACCCCTAGAGCTCAACAGCTTCTCAAGGTGCCACAGTGCTCCATAGAGGTGGAAGTCATCTGTGTCCAGCTTCTGGGCAATACTTAATCCTTATTAACTCCCTATGATTTCATCTGAAGTATTAATGCTTCATTTGCTTTATCTTCTTAAGAAGCTCAAGTGACTTTATGTAACTGTGGCCTCTTTTGTCCACTGTTAACGGCGTGGAGGAGGGGGATGATGTGGTGTGTACACACAACCACCACGTCCCTAGTGCTCAGGAGCAGAGCATTTGTCACTGGCACAGGTGGCATAGCTCAGAACTTGATTTAGTTAACTCTGGTTTTGGTCTCACTCCTTCCATCTTGGAGCCATTTGAGAGTTTCTCTGAAATAAATAACCTGCAATTCTGAGCCCTGGGGTAGGGGAAGAGGCCCTTGGTCTCGTCTGCTCTCCCCTTGAAACATCTTTTAGTCATGGTTTCTGGGCTAAGCGAAATCTTATCTCCATGTTCGCCTAAAAAAAAGTAAAAATAAAAAAAAAAAGGGTTTTTGCAGCTGGTGCGAAGCAGCAGGCAGGGCCAGAATGGAGCTCAAGGGGGCTGGGCACTGCAGCAGTTCAGCCTCCTGTCCCTAGCCTTAAAAATGAAGAAAATGCAAGAAAACCACCCAGCTGCAAGGATTCCTTACTGCTTGGTGTTGGCAAAAAGCTTCAAAGTGACCCCTCCTCTCCTGCTGGCCAGAGAGATGTAGCTCGGTATCAGCCAGAAGCTTCCACTCCTCTTGGCAGAACAAAAGGTCCCGAGTACCAGTTGCAAAGGCTGCTTGTAACCCAGCACGGGCTGGTGGGCAGAACCTCGCCGGGGATCAAACAGGCTTCTGTTTTCTTTTGGTGGTTTTTGTCTTGGAGGATAACCATGTTTATCCTCCTCCGCAGCCTTTCTGTGTGGGAAGGCACACCTTAGCCTTTCCTTGGCATTGTGCAGCAGCTGCGCTTCCAGAAGGGCTGTACTGCAGAATCTTGACTGTGCAGAGGACTCAAGTGTTCTTAGAAGCAAATACCAGTACAGGTATTAATAGAAAGAATTGCTAGAAGTCTTGGGTCATTCTCAAACTCTGTGCAGCCAACCACTGATGAGGTTGCTGAGATTTTGTCCAAACTGGGGAGGTCTAGTTAATTTGGCAAGTGGAACTAGGAACCGATTCATGAGGGGGGAAAAAAAAATCTGATAATTTGTTTGCATTTAGGAGAACTCAGCAGGAGAGAAGAACATTCAAGGTAAATACTCACAGTTTCTGCCTGGGATGCTTGTGCTCGGATAGACTGAGCAAGCTGGGTCATCCGGTCGGAAAATGTTTGACTTAGTCCTGTGCCCTTCTCAAAAATAGTTAAATAGGAAACATTTCCACACTTACAGACCTTGCAAAATCTTTTGCTCTAAATGTGGCTTTGTGGTTTCAAAGAACTGAAGAAAAGGCCACAAAAATACAGCTTGCCTTTGGCTGCTTGGCAAGGAAAAGCGTCTGATCAGGCTTATCAGAAGAACTTGTCTATGGCAGGCCTGGACTGCCTGGGGGCACCAATCCTATTGACTATTATTTTCAGAGGTTAATTTGTCCTGCTTTAATGTGAGCCAACAATTTTTACCTCTGGACGACAATAATATACAGATGAGTAAATCAGTTGGATTTTTGTAACTGTTTTAGCTAGGCTGTGGTCAAATTCCTCAGCTTCATTGGAAGGTTTAAGCTGTTGGGTCCTTTTTAAAATTTCTTGGAAATTGGGCAAATGCAAGACTGCACTGTGATCAGTTGAGCCAGATAACACAAGTTTTTATTAAAGATATTTTTGCAATCTTTACCCAAATTGTAAGCGTGCAGGAGAAGGATAAAAAGCAGAAACTAATGGGTGAACTGTGAAGCCAAAGTTAATACAATACAATTATTCATGTAGTCACCTTGTGGTCACTATTCATGCTGTACCTTGTTTTTGTTTTCTCTGAGCTATTTTTTCTGTCCAGACTATAAGATCTTACAAGATCAGGTGTATCCTTGTCCTGAAGCATAGGAGCATGTTAAGGTACCCCGAGACTGGAGACTTCAGATGTTTGGGAAGCCTTATCTTTGTGAGTGGGAATTCTCATCTCCAGTCTGGTCAGACCCTAAGAGCTTGCCTGGCCTTTCTCAGGCCCTTTGGGAGAGGGGAATCTTGTTATGTGCATTGCTGGAGTGTTTGTTGGGCTATTTTTATGCTGCTCGTTTTTTGTATGTGCAGCTGTAGTCAAGTGCTGCTTCCTTATCCCAGACAACTGAGATTTTCCATAATCTTTGACTAAGAAAAAAAATGTATCTTTAATCACAGCTCCCTTTCACAACAGGCAGCATATAAGAAGATTATATAAATATTATATTAAGCACATTTTTTGGCAAACTGCTTGCATTGGTGTTGCATTTCTTTCCACAAATGTCTGGGTAGTAGAAGAAATAAATGGCATTCTTGGACCATAACAGAAATTAATTCTCTGATGTATATTTCTTCTATCCTACTTAGGGATTCCTCATCAATTAACTGCCTTAGTATTTTACATCTGACATCAATTTATCTACCAAGAACCCAGACCAGGGCATTAAAGATGAATGTCCTTACTCTGGGTTATTGGTAGATATTTCTAGATAAAGCTGCATAGGTAGAAAAACTTTTTTCTTGTTTAGAAAACAAAAGTAAGGCTTTTTTTTGGTAGCTACCAGAAAACTACCACTCATGCTATGCCTTCTAGCCACAACTGATACAGAAAAGGTTTCATGACTAACATCCTGAAGATTAGCTCTGAATACATTTTGGTGGCAGTTCTTGGGCTCACCTGGTTTCATACACTGATGGGGCACTGATAACAGCTTTTCAAATTACTTCATTTAATTTGAATGTAATCAGCGATCCAACAAAATCTACAAGCAGATTGTCAGAGCAAACTGAACAACCCATGAAATAAAAAGCAACCTAGGTGTTTGTAAGTGTGCAGCATGGATTTCTGGAAGAAAATCTGCTCTAATTTTGATAGGGTGGCAGAGATGCACAGTGAAAGGGGTACCTCTGGGAGGCTCTTCTGTTTTATGAAGAGTCACTTGTGCCCCAAGATATGGTTCATGCAGTCAAGGAGAGCAGACCCATGTTCAAGAGTCACCACCTCCCCTGTTTTATAAAAGGAGAATAAGATTAAACACAGACCACCCCTTTTCCCAGTTGCCTTGAAGTCAAGGAAGCAAACACCTACCTCTGTGTATAGTCTGCTGAACCTTTGCACAACACACACTCCCCAGGGTACGTCGGATTCCTCTGTTCAGACATCCACTGTGGTTCTGCATCACGCACCGTGACAGTATATAATATATCCTGGTAGAAGTCAGTCTTCCACCAACACTGCCCTTGCTGTGCTGGATGCTGCAAGTTATCTGTGTCCTCTTACTCTCTTTACACATTTGTTGCTATGGTGAGAAAAGCCAGGCCTTAAATATTGAGCTCCCTGTCATCTCAGCTGGTATCTGCTGCATGCAGGTATCAGCTGGTGTGTATTAAAACAAATAAGATAATTAAGAATACATGTTTTGCACTGAGGGCAGGTTCGGTCTCCAAGTTTTGGGGTTTTTTCCCCCCTGCTTCAATTCCAGCTTGGTCTGGTTTTGCTGAAACTAACCTCAAACTCTTCCCAGAGGATTACAACTATTTGTGTCTTAATTAGGAAATAGCACCAGTAACCCGTCAAAGCAAATTTTTCCTCCTGACAAGTTGCAACCAAATGCAGGACAGCTCACATAAAATGTTTTGCTATACTATTTGGCCTTTGCTTTAAGTCTGCACCAGCACATTAGAGCAGGGTTTGGAGCACTGTGTGGTTTTGTGCTTAGCGTGTCACTGGAAGAAAATGAGTTTGCAAGGTGTTTCATAGAGCATGAGTGAATGGCTTCACTGAAATCACTCGCAAGACCTTACTCTGACCCTCCTTGGGCTGTTGATAACACTCCTGCTGACTTACTAATGCCAGCACCGGACACTGATTAGCCTGTTTTTAAAACCCCAGGGTGGAAAATAACTAGGAGAGGAATAAGTGCCAAATCAGAGCAGCAGAGATGCTGCAAACAGCACGAGTGTTCTGCCCCTGGCTGTCCCCACGGCAGTGAAAAACACGAACTACACATTTTCTGGACAGAAAACGTGGAAGCCCTTGCACCCCACATACGAGCCCTGCCTCTGGCATGCCTGAAGCACTCGCAACAAAGGAGCTGTTGCTGCTGCTGCTCCCACATTTTTGTGGTGAAAGTCCTGTTCTGGTGCCCAGCCCCAGCAGTGGCAGATTAAAAAAATTATGGAACAAAGTAGGACAAGTTCCTAAACGCATTTTTGTTTATATAACCTAAAGTAAGGTCTGCTGTTTGTGCTGAATGTTTAAACACTTGCTGAGGGCCCACAGCCCGTGCTCCAGGGCTTACATTTCTTTCCAAGGAACTTCTGAAATTGCAATCTGTTGAATCAGAGGAATGAAGGCTGATATCCCTGCTAGTGCTCGGAAATGAGGAATGTCAAGTTCAGGGCAACAGCCTCTGAAGAACACCTTAGATCTTTCTGAAATCTGGGGGTTTTTTAGATCTTTTCAGATCTTTTCTAGAAATACCCGAGCAAGGGAAAAGGTAAGGAGTGGGTAATTTTCAGACACAAATACAAAGAGACTGTAAGAAAGATCCACTTTCATTTTAGGTAACTGGTAGCTCAAAAGTCTTGTGTTCAGTCAGTGCTGCTCTGACGGAGCAAAGCTGACACTGAGGGGGGTTTGGGATACAGGGTCTTACATTCAAGCTCTGGAAATTATTTCTGTAAGAGGTGAATATTTCACTTTTAAAACAGTAATCAGAAGAGAGCTTTGACATTGCATGTGGGGAAAAAAAGTGGCAGGCTTTAGTTAAAGTGTTAACAGGAAAGCAGTGAAGCCTTGTGCACACCCTCAATGCTATTGGCACGTACCTGATTCTGGTTTATGGCATCTGTCCAAAGCTTTGGATGAAGTTAAGTGCAACAGCAAATTATAACTACTGGGGGCCTAAAGCAACTCCTGAGGTCTCAAAATATGGTCACCCCCTTGGTTATTTAACCAAAGGTGTGGGCTGTTAATGCAAGACAAAATTGTAAACAATACTTTAGTGTCTGACTAAACCAACTTCTAACAACATGGAAAATTCCTCTGTCTCTATTGATTTTGAGGTTTTTAGTCAAGGAACAAGGCAGATGAGAACTTTTCTTATTAGCTTATTAATAGGCCTCTAATTTCCTCCTTGTATCTGAAAAAGCCTGTGGATTTCTTGGGAGGGCTTTCTTCCATCTGTTTTATGCAAGACTTAAAGTACTTTAGCTAAAGGGTAAGATGTAGGTTATGTCCTAGTCATCTCAAAGCATTTAAAGGCTTCTTACTATGAGCATCTTCATTCTAGATAGTAAAATAATCCTTCAGAGCAATCAGCAGTTCAGTTCTCTCTGTTTGGGATAGTAAACCATGATAAGTACTTTGGATAAATTATTTCTGGAGATATGTGGCTTAAGCAACCTGGACAAAAAAAGAATCAGTTGTTGAAATGAAAAACTAGGCAAGGTAAGGACAGTTTTTAAGTGACAGACTTCCCTTAGTTTTTGAAGCAGCACATGAAAAAAGCCTAGAAATCAATTTAGTGTGAACCCTGTAAGAGAGTGGACGAGCAAGCTCTGCATACAACAGGTTTCTCACTCATCCTGAGCACAGAAAACAGGAGCTGCCACGACAGCACCATAAGCATATTCCACCCGAGAGACGTGGAGCAGCCAGAAATGTGAACCACACAAAGGCCTGTGGATTGCTGCTGGCTCCCCTCCAGCACACTCCCGTCAAGCGTGGGCTCGCTCCGGTGCTGCCGTGGATTTGCAGAGCACTACATGTGTACAAGGCATAGACCTGTTAAAAAAACAACCCAGCAGATGTTCAGTGCTTCTAAGTTGCCTGCTGGCACCATGTGCAGTGTCTTTCTAGTCTCTATTCCTCGGAGTCTGGAGCAAGACAAGCTAGATTACATGAAATCCAGTGTCTCGGGTGTCTTTAGATATGCTGTAAGAGGCAAGGACAGAGGAACAGCTACAATAAGTAGGATGAATAGAACAAATCCTCTTACACGTTTAAAACTATTATTTGAAAACGACAAACTGCATTCATGCCCAGGCTTGCATTATTTAAACAGCAAGAGAAAGAGCTGGCCCGAGTTTCCTGCCTCGCTTTTCTTTAAGGCAAGATGCAAACCCACACCTAGAGACAGGGTCTCTGCAGGGCTCCTGTGGCTTCTGAAACATCTCTTTCCTCATGCCCACCTCAGTGCTTTGCTCAGTTAATAAACTGAGATAATACTGTACCCAGGAGAACCCCACATCAGCCCCAAAGTATGCACCAAATATTCAGTACCTGAACACTTAAAACATATTAAGTTACTTAAGTTACAGGCACACCGCTCCGATCCCTCCCAGGCATAAAGAGGACTTGAAAATCATGGTAATTTTCTTTGTGTGAGTAGCAAGGTGAACTTTGCTTTCAATTTCAGCATTTAAAAGAAGGCAAATATCAGATTCCCTGTAACTTGGGAGGAGTGTGTTTGAGTGTTCATTAAGTTAAATCACATTCCACACAAAAAAAAATACCGAGATAATATTGTTTCCAACATTTACACCCAACATTTACCAAGCTATCTCTATAAGAATTAGATAAAACAATTAATTCTTGGCCAAAATCCAATTATGACTAATTTTTTTCAGGGGCCCCCAGCTTGGCAAAGAGCTTGGCAATAACCCAGTGCATGTTTCTGAAAGATGTGACTGCAGAATCTAAAGGTCTAATTATGTCTCCAGTGGTATATTCTCAGATAATCCTCAAGGTAATAATAAGAAATGAGCAGGTTGGCTGTAGTAAGTCTGCAGAAATCATTGGGTCAGGGTCCATATGAGTGATGGGCATGTTCACAACCCAAGTTCTTCTAGATAGGACATTGGTGTTAGTAACTGCTTTTTGAAAGAAATTTGTGCCCTGGATAGAGCATTTTGAAAATGTATGTTTGGAAACAGTAAACAGAGAGTGCTATTCAGCACAGTCACAACATGGAAAGAGTTTACCTGAATTAGGGCCTAAGTACAGAGAACTGAGTATATGATTCCCCTCCCCCAAGCTGAACATCCAGATGGAGATGCCAACATCTTTATCTCAGCTGGACTGGGGAATCGGTGTTTCATGCCTTTTCCCAACTGCTTTAAAATAGGTATGGCTGAGACAGTGGCCTGGATTACAGAAATGGGTGGGTTTGTATATCACTTGAGGGCTGAACTGGTTTGCACATGGCAATTCAGGGGAAAAATCAAAGTGGGGGCACTGGTTGTACTCCACTCCTCTGTGCCCGATGAGGGATTAGAGAACGCACTCCCCCAGCTACAGCCACGCAGGCACATCTTTTCACTCCCATCACCTGCACTCTCTGACCACTCCCCATTTCTCATCCTCTTGCCCTGTCATCTCCTTTCTTATGCCTTTGCCATAAATTTTCTTCTCTCTTTTTTTTTTTTTTTTTTTTTTTTTTTTTTTTTTTTTTTTTTTTTTTTTTTTTTTTTTTTTTTTTTTGTTGTGGTTTCTCTGAGGCATTACACCGTGAAATCCCCATCCCAAAGTGCAGCCCTTGGCAGCATCACAAGGCACCACTGGTGTTACTGGGAGACCCTCCTACCCCTAAACAGGCTGCAGCAGAAGACAAGGAGACACTTGTAGGTGCTTTCTGGTTTTATTAACAGCCCCACAGCCAGGTTCCCAAACCCACGGTGAGAGTGCTGGGGCACAGGGTAGGGTCACACTATCCAACCTGCTGTTCCTGGAGTGGGTCACTTGGAGAAGCCCTGGGTGTCACAGCGGGGTCCCTGCCACTCGTCGTAGCACTGGCAGCTGAACTCCTTTTCCAGCTGGGAGACATCACCAGACTCCAGGCTCTGAGACACCAGCCACGGCTTGCCAGCATGCAGGTCGATGGTGAAGCGGAAGGGGTCGAGGTGGAGGAAGCCCTGCTTGTTCTCCTGGCGCACACAGCGCCCGTGGCTGGAGCACAGGCTCTGGCTGCACAGATCAGCGCTGGCTGTCACATTGACGATGTAGTGGCCCAGGGGCCCCTCCACGTAGTCCTTCAGTCTCAGGCACATCTCCTGCAATGGCATGGGATGTCACAGCCCTGCACAGCTGAGGAACTGGGGGTCCCTGATGGCAGGGACGTGGTGCCACCCTCTGCACTCACCTTGGAGGCGCTGTAGTTGAGGTTGCCCCAGAGGATGATGCCAGCAGCACCTTGAGCTGCGCTCTCCCCAATGGTGTTCATCAGGTCCTCCTGCACCCAAGGGGAGAGGAGAAGTCAGCAGTGTCCAACGCCCCTGCATAGCCCCAGCAGAGCTAAAGATTCCCAGTGCCAACCCATCAGCCCAAGAGGTGTCCAGTATCCCCACATCCCCATCACCTGGGAAAGGAAGTCAACACTGAGCTCGAAGGCAATCTGGGAGTAGGGCAGGACAGGAATGCCGCTCTCAAGGACGCCACGCTGGACGGCGAACGCCTCAGCCACGCGGTGCCGGACGTAGGGGAGCACCTTGTCGGTGCCATTGAGGGAGAGGGGCAGGTAGATACTGGGATAGAGTGCCCGGCTGCTCTTCCAGAGCCAGGACAGATTCCTGTTCCTCTGCTGCTCCACCTCTGGGCATGTCCCATTGTAGGGCAGGCTGTCAAACTCATTGTTGTAGCAGTCGGGGAAACCATAGAAACCCCAGTAGGCATCAGAACGGAGGCTCTCACCCAGCCACAGGGTCTTGTTCATGAAATTGCAGGTGCTCTCCTCAAACTGCTGCTTGGCCACCTCCTCCACCTCCTCGGGGGGCCACTGCGGGTGCTGCTGCTGCACCAGCTCCTCCGACTTCTCCTGGTAGATCTTCATGGAGTCCCAGTTGCGGCTCCACAGCGGGCGCCACTTCTCCCAGTCGATGACAGCCAGCCCACTGTAGGCAGGGCTGGGCATGGTCACCTTGATGTCCTGGGTGGCCTGCTGGAGGTGAGCCTCCAGGCTGGCATTTTGGGGGAGCCCCCCATTCACTGGCACCCCCTCAGATGTGTAGTAGGGGAGGAGACCCAGCTTGTCGCTGTAGAAGAGGGTGATGTCCTGCCCGATGAAGGACTGCTGGTCGTTGGCCAACACATCGAAGACCTCCAGGCTGAGGGTAACATTGTACTTCTCGGCACAGTGTTCCGTGGGGATGTTCCAGATGGTGACGAAAGGGCGGTTGATGAGGACAGGGCCAGGTCCCCCAGTGTGGGCCAGGGCAGGCAGGAGCAGCAGGAGGACCCAGCAGGACCACACCAATGCCATGGTGCTGGTGGGATCAGGGTGGATCCTGGAGCTGCCTGGGGAGAGCCGGGACCTAGGAAGATGTTGCTTTTATCCCCAAGCTGGGACTGATGTTAATCCACTCCTCTGTTCTCAAGCGGAGCCAGTCACCCAGGGTTACCTGTCCCTCCTCCTCAAAGTCCCCGAAGTTATCAGCAGCTCGAGCCCAGCACAGCGGCCCCAGAGTGGGGACAGCAGCGTGTGTCAGCCCCTTTTAATGACCGGCGGCGGCGGGCTCGGCTGGGAAGGAATGCGCAGAGTCAACACCCCATGACTGGCCGGTGATGAGTGGGCTGGAAAGACAAACAGACATGGACGCGGAGGGGGGGTGGTGGGGAGGAAGGAAGGTCACGGTGATGGACGTGGGCTGAGCCTGGCGGGCGCCGCTGGGGAAGCGGAGAGCGACGGCCATGAGCTGGCAGGAGGAGGGCACTGTTGGAAAAAAAGCTCACAGCATCGAGCAGGACCCGGCAGGACAGAGCCCGACGTGGCGCAGGAGGGCACGGCCCGGGGACACTCACAGCACAGGGCAGCAGCCACAGGAGGGCACGGCCCGGGGAGAGGCACAGCAGCCCAGGGGTGCGGGCAGGAAGGCGGTTGTGCCACGCGGGGCCAGGCCGTGCCCACGGGCACTGCAAAGAACAGAGCAGTGCCCGGAGGGGCTGCACAGGCAGAGACAGAGCAGGGCTGCGCTGTGGCACGGGGACACAGGAGCCACGCGAGGGCACCGCTGGGGGACACTCAGCTGGCACGGGACAGCGGAGCTCAGCACAGGGGTGTCCCCACGAGGATCCCGGTCCCCCGACGCGTTCCCGTCGCGCAGCCGCCACAGTGCCCGTGCCCAGGGGGCTTGTCCCGGGATTGAGGGCGTGGCCAGGCGGGGAATCCCGGAGCGGAGCCGGGGCTACGGAGAGCAGGGGGAGGAGCCCGAGCGGGGCGTGGCTAGCGCGGCTCCACGTGGGTGGCCCGACCGTGGCTACCCACGCCGCTCCATGCCGGGAGCTCCCACCCTCAGAACGCCTTCCCCGAGCGGCTCTGGCCCCACGGGGAGAGATCCCACCCCTGCTGGGCCTCTCCCGAGCTTCACACCCACCGCCCAGCACTCTCACCCCACAGTGGCAATGTCTGGGAGCTGGGTGACCCGTGGCCTTCCCCTCCGCCCCAAATCAGCCCACACCTCTCCCTCGGACCAGCTTTATTCGAGGTAAAGCACTTGAGAGTGGGGCAGCACACAGGGGCTCAGCACCACACAGAACCCACTCCCCGCCCCCATGTCCCACTTGCCCCCATCCCTCTCCTTACAACAGGAGAGGGGTCCCCCTCCTCCCTCCATCCCCATTGCAGCAGGGAGGGCAGAGATGGGGCAAAACAGCTCTCCCCTCACAGTGAAGGGCAGCCCCCCATAACAAGCTGCCTCCCAGGCAGGGTAGTGATAATCTTAAATAGGCCCCTACACCACAGAAAGGGGCAGCTCAGTCCAGCGGGGGTCAGCACCAGCTTGCAAGCAGCAACAGCACCCCAAGTCCTAGTGGTGCCATGAGCCCAGGGGAACCATTGCCAAGGCCAGTGGGTGTCTGACAGCTACTGCCCTGCCAGCCCTGGTAGCAGTGGCAGTGAAAGTGGGTCCGTAGGAAGAGGATATCAGCAGGGGACAGCTGGCCCTCGACCCAGAAGAGGGGGTGCTTGGGGTGGTCTGCATCCCGGCGCCGCAGCTGGAAGTTGGTGGAGTTGAGGTGGAGGAAGACGTCGGCGGTGCTGTTCTGGCGCAGGCAGCGCCCCTGGCCCTGGCACAGTGTTTTGCTGCAGAGCTCTGCTGCTGTTGAGACATTCACGACGTAGCGCCCCAGGTCCCCCTCCAGGTAGTTCTTCAAAGTCTGACACAACTCCTAGGGGAAAGGGAGCACCAGGGGCATGTTGGTGTGACACAGGGAGAGAAGCATCTCAGACAGAGAGGACAGCTCAGCCACTGGTCCTCCCCCTCTGGGGGCAGGTGAGCCTTTCACCCATCATCCACCTCCCATGCAGACCTACCCGGTTTTTGGCGTCATCCGCCTCACCCCAGAAAATGGCTCCAGCTGCACCCAGTGCTGCGCTCTCTCCGACGGTGGAGATCAGGTCCAGCTGTGGGGACAGAGCCTGGTTAGTGCCCACAGACCCCACACAGCACCCACACTCCCAGCACAGTGTGCTCCAAAGTGTCCACTGCAGGGCTGGGGAGACAAGGTCCACCCCTGCTTTGAGCCACAGGGAGAGGGGACTGTCCCAGATCCTGGGGGACAAGACTTCCCAACACTGCCCTCCTCATCAGGGGTTAAGCCAGCACAGGACAGGGGCTGTGGGCTCACATACCCCAGGGTCCTGGCTGCCAGGACCTATCAGTCTTGCAGTACCTCCCAGGCACTTCCCTGGCAGTGGTGACCACTGGTGCCAGTTCTGCTGACAGACACCCCATACCTAAGGGAAGCAGTTTGTGGCATCCTATCATCCAGTCACAAGGGGGCTGAGCTGGGGGGGTGGGTCTCCCATGCTGACACCCCTTGAAGGGAAGGAAGCAGGGCTGAGCACCCCTTGGGTTCCCTGGGACCAGCCCCATGCCAAAGGGTGCTGCTCCCCACCCCACACAGAGACAGCCACAGCAGTACCATGAGGGCAGACACCAGTCACCAGAGCCACTCTGCTCCAGGGGAGCAAGATGGATCACTGGCAGCAGAACCACCTCAGCTGACCCCAAAGTCCAGATGCCTAGGGCTTGGGATAAGGATGTCCCTGTAGTGCAGCCCTACCTGGCTGAGCACATTCAGCTTGCGGATGAAGGTGGGCCGGGTGTAGACAAAGACAGGCAGGGAGTAGTTGTCATGGTGCTGCTGGGAGATGCGTATGGCCTCCATCACCCGTGCCCGCACAAACTTGCGGATGTTGGGAGTGGAGTCCAGGAGCGGGTCGAGGTAGATGGAGGGGTAGAGCGCCGTGCTCTCCTTCCAGAGCCACACCAGCTGGTCATTGCGGGTCTTCTCGACGTCCGGGCATTGCCCAGTGTAGCTTTCCTTGTTCTTGCTGTAGTCATGGTTGTAGCAATCAGGGAACAGGTAGAACCCCCAGAGCTGCTTCGGTCGGATGCTCTTGGCCTTGCGCAGGGTCCTCACCATGAACTCCTGGGCAGCTGACTCAAACTCGAACACTGCCTGCTTGTTCACCATCTCACGGGTCCAGTTTCGGTTACGCTCGAACACCAGACTCTGTGACACCTCCCGGTAGATGTCCTTGGGCTTCCAGTTGCGAGCCCAGACAGGCCGCCACTCTTCCCAGTCAATGACGGCCAGCCCTTCCCTGGTGGGCGACTGGATGTACTTGGTGATGCCGTCCTCAAGGCGGTCCAGGTGCTCCAACAGGTTGCTGTTTTGGGGGACACCACCATTGACGGGCACACCCTGGCGAGTGTAGTAGGGGTAGAGTCCCAGGCGCTCCTTGTAGAAGATGGTGAGGTCCTGCCGCACAAAGCCTTCATTGGGGGAGGCGTCCAGATCGAAGATGCTGAAGTCAAACTCCACCTGGAAGCGGGGCTTGCAGTCCTGGGTGGGCACGTTCCAGGCCACCAGGAAGGGGCGGCGGGTGACATGGGGGGAGGCCGACGGCTTCTCGGGAGGCTGCCGGGCCAGGGCCAGCAGGGCCAGCCAGGGCACCACCGCCGCCACCGCGCAGCCCCCGCGCATCCTGCCCGGCGGAGCCTGGGGGCGGCGGGAGACGGGGGGTCAGGAGCGGGGCAGGCAGGCGGGGGTGCAGGCAGGGGCGGGTCTGCCCGCACCCCCCAAGGCAGACCCCGACCCAAGGCCCCTCCCGCGGCAGAGAGGTGAGCTGAGCCCCCCGGGGGGGTGCTGGCTCCCAGGAATCCCGGTTCCAAGCGGCTTCGCTCGCTCCGTCTCCCGTTCCCGCTTCCCGGCGCTCCCGCGGGTGCCGGCGCGGTGCCGCCTTTGTTCGCGGCCGGCAGACAAAGCGCCGGGGCGCGGCCCCCCGCGGCCCCGCTCGCTCCCCGCGCGGCTCTCACCGCGCCTCAGGCCATTCCCCGCCGCGGGCTCCAGCGCCGCCGCCTCCCCCCGCCGCCGCTTTTAAACCTCCCGGCGCGCACCACCCGCGGGGGCGCCGCCCCCCACTCGCCCGGCCCCGCCCCTGCGCCCCTCCCGCGCCGCGCCGCGCCGGGCTGGCGGCGTCGACTGCCGCGGGGCCCCGGGGGCCGCGGGCCGGCGGCGGAGCTCCGCCGCACACACACACCTCGGCGGGACCGCCGCACCGGGCAACCGGAGACACCCCCCCCCGGTCCCGACGCGCTTGGTATGGCCCGGGAGGACCCGCCCCCCCACGCGACGGAAGGGGGCGGGGCGGGGCTGCGGCGGGGGCCGGTAGGGGGCGCTGCGGGGCGCGGGGCGGGCGCGAGGGGATCCCAAAACCCGGGTCTGTGGAGACCCCGAAACCCCAAAACAGAGGTGAACCCGGGTCTGTAGTGACCCCAGAACAGCGATGACCCCAGGACTGTGGCACCCCTAGCATTGTGTCCCCAGGGTGGTGGTAACCTCGGAATCATTGTCACTCCAAAACGGTGGTGACCCCAGAACGTTGGTAACACCAGGACTGTGGTGGTCCCACGGTGGTGATGACCGCAGGATCATGGTGTCCCCAAAACAGTGGTGACCCCAGAACGGTGGTGACCTCAGGGTGGTGGTGTTCCCAGGATCAACATCACCCCAAAACACTGACTCCAGAATGGTGGTGACACCAGGATGCTGTAGCGGGATCATGTCCCCAAAATGGTGGTGATCTTAGGATGGTGGTGACTCCAAAGTGATAGCAACCTCAGAATGCTGGTGTCCCCAAGGCAGTGGTGATCTCGGAATAGCGGTGTCCCCACAACAGTGGTGTCCCCACAACAGTGGTTTCCCCAGAGCAGTGGTGTGCCCACAACAGCAGTGTCCCCAGGACAGTGGTGACCCCGGGGCGGTGCCGTGCCGGACAGGACATCCTGTTCAGGGCTGGGGCAATCGGTGCTGCTGACTCAGCCACGACCCCGTGGGTTTCCTGCCCAGAGGGGACAAAGGAGGCCATGGAAGCAGCAGAGCTGGGGGACCTTCCTTCCCAGGACACTGCTGAGGCTCCAGAAGGTCCCCCCAGATGGGCAGCGGGACAGGCAGGGCTCGGGGACCAGCCATGTGGCAATCCCTGTGTCCTGCCTGTCCTCTGCCTGCTCTGGCCAGGGCTGGCCCCGGCAGGCTGGGGGCCATCGGGGTGCCCCGCAGAGGAAGCACTGGAGAGCGAGGGTGTGCCGGGGCTGAGGGGGGAAGGAAGCGGGGCTGAATCTACGGAAACATTCCCCAGCCGCCCGCCAGCTCCTCAGGGATCGGGCGGGAGCACCAAGCTCAGCATTGTTCGGTGTCAGCCCCTGGTGCCGCCACTGCCGAGCCCTGTCCGCAGGCACCCGCAGATGGCTCCAGTTAGTGACACCACTCGGGTGCCAGCTTTTGTGGTGAAGCTCCCACCGAGAGGGTGACAGTACTGCCAGGGATGGGCACTGCGTCCAGGCCGGCCACTCCGAGTCCAGGCTGTATGCCATAGCTCGGCCCAGCCTGTGGGCAACACCAGGCACTGGCTGGGAGAGGGGCAGGGAAGGTCGGCCGCTGCCCGTTGGCTGCCAAAACACTTGGGAGAGATTGTGGGGAGCCAAGCAGTCCCAGCGCTGCAGGCGCTGCCCTTCCCCTCTGGGCAGTAAACAGGCTCCCTTCGCCAGCAGCAGAAACGCCTAAAATTTTCCATCCTCCTCGTGCGAAGGTACCCAGCCCCCCCGGCAGAGGGGTGGACAGAGGGTCACAGCTTTCCACTGCTGGAAGTCCTCAATGTGACGCAGTTTCTCACTGTTGTCCCCTGACTGGGGCTCCACACTGCCTGATTCGGTTTCCCTCCTTGCTTCCAGAAGACTCTAGATTTTGGGAGGGGGCAGCTGGACAGATCCACCCTGCTGAGCATGAGATCATTTTAAGTCATTCGCAGATGGGCGCAAGAGAGGAGAAGGGTGCAGGGCGGCAGCGGTGGGCAGTGCCCAGGGTGAGCCGAGCAGGTGAGCTGTTCCTTGCAGGCAGCAGGGAGGATGGGAATCCCTCCCTCATGGGAGCAAAGATAACGGGGCGTGAGTCACATCCGCTTGTGCCAGACAGGTCCGGGCAAGGTGCATAAGGAGCTCAGCTTGGGGATGGGGCAGCCAGGAAGCCAGGAGGAGATGCCGGCACCTGCCTCTACCCTTGGGCTGGGGGCTCCAGGCATGGCCCTGCCCCACGGGCAGCAGGAGGGCACTGGGCTGGCCCCAGCAGACATAGAGATGCTCACAGAACCAGAGATCCACAGCCACTGCCCCGAGAAACCTCACCGAGCCATAACACCCTGCACAGCCACCATGATCCATCACACCCTTCAAAGCCACCATGATCCATCCATCTCTCCTGGACTGCTATGGATCAACAGGCTAAAGTTGCGCAGCCTCACCCCCCGCCAGCCGGAGCGCTGGCAGGACAAATGACCACTCACTCATTGCAGCTCTCGTCAGCGGCTCATTTCCGAGCCGGCTTGTGCAGAGGAAATGATGAGAGGTGACGGTGGCCACAGGAAAACATTTGTGGGGCTGTCAGGGACAGGACATGGGGTACAAAGTGAGATCACACTCATCCCACGGACAGCCGGCAGCGCTCGGAGGACGGGAGGCTTCCCAGCACAGGGCCTGGAAGTCGTCAGGCCCCCGTGATTAATGAGACACTGATTTGGCAGGACAGGCGAGGAAGGAGCGGACAGGCGGATCCTACACCCCCCCGCGAGGCTCAGGCAGTGCCACGGCAAGAGTAGCCTGAGGCTGGGCTGCCTTCAAACCTCCAGACCTCCCTCCCCATACTGGAGGAGAGAGGGTCCTGAGCTCCAACCCTCGGGGCTGAACAAGGAAATTACACAGATTAGACTTTGTTATATATTTAAAGGATGTTATGGCAGCTACAAGTAAAGTCACAGCCTGACAAAGCCACCAACTCCTGCCAGTGCCATGTGCCAACTGGAGCACCTGGAAATGGCTGTGACCCACGGGTCCTTCACCACCAGTTCAGCCACATATGCAAAAACATCCCCCTCCTACAAAAACAGGGGGCTCGAAATGCTGGTGGCAAAACCCTACTCTCCTTGGGCACAGCCTCCCTCCCCAGTAAGGCAGCTCTTGGACTTGCAGGCTCTACAAATAATTTTATTGAAATTTAACAAAAGTGGACAGATGCACTGGGAGGAAGGACCGTAAATAGTGTACATTTCCCAAACCCATGGGTCCTACCCACACGCTAGAGGAGCAAGGAGCCTAGTGTCAGTGAGTACGGCTACACATCCACACGGGAAAGCACAACATCGCACAGAAATCATTAAAAAAAAAAAAAGAATCAAAAGGAAAACTTTCCTTTTTTTTTTTTTTTTTTTGCTTGCTCCAACACCACAGTGGACACAAATACTATTTACAGTGACCTTCACATTTTTAAGACCCCTCCAGGTGCTCCCAAGGCCCTGCTGCTGCAGGAAGGCTGGAGGGGGCCTGGGGGCTGGCTGCTGTGGGGACCAGCCTGGGAAGAAACGGGGCAGGATGCAGCTTGTTGGCAGCCTGCAGAGGTTCGCTGCCACTCCCATGACACTAGAGGGGTATAGGGGTGGGAGAAGGCGTGTTTTTTCGGGGAAGCATGTTTAATGCCCTGGGGGAAGGGTAGGCAGCCTGTCAGGAAGGACAAAAGCATCCTTGCTAAGCCAGTCTTAGTCTCTGCCCCCTCCCCTGGTGTTCAACCCTGCCTTCCCAGCAGATTTTCGGCTGACAGCCCTGTGAGGGGCTCCCCACTGGGACAGGCAAACAGCACTGACCCCCTCCCCAATCCTCTTTCGTCTTCCCCAGTACCCACAGTGGGTTAAGTGCAGCTTCCTGTGCCCTCAGAGAGCAGTGGGACACAGACGGCACAGACAGTGCGACCGTGGTTTTCTCTCCTCTTTCTGGGGACAGCAGCTCCTGCTCTCCTGCAGAGCCTGAGGGGATGCCCTGCCCAGGGAGCTCCAGCCTGGGAGAAACTCAGGAGCAGGTGGTGTGAATAAGAAACACTTCAGTGGGGGATTGTTTTAAGACAAGACTCTTTCAAGCAAGCAGAACAAAAGATGTCGAGAGAAGTGCCCAGCATCACAGTGTACATGAGCCCTGCCCTCCCACTTTCCAGCTTGGTGGCAGCCAGCACATCCACTTCACCCTGCGTGCTCGCTCCTGCCGATGGGAACAGCGGGTGGAGGGACGTGAAGGGAAGAGGTGGTGACAGGAAGACGGCAACAGCCACGCCGCTGTTATCTCCCCGAAGCCGGGAATGTGGCCCCGCGCCCGGGCGGCTCTCAACGGACGCGGCGATGGATACATCCAACGTAGACAGTGACGGGGCTGGCAGCCAAGTGCCAGCAGCTTAAATTAAAAATCGAGGTAGCAAACGTCTGAAGTGCTTAGAAAGTAAATAAGTTCTGGGACGAAAGAGGAGGAAAGCCGAGCCGGCTGCTGTGGGGAGCAGGCTCTGACCCACTTTAAAGCTGTGCCTGCTGCCGGTCCTCCTCTGCCTGCCCGGTCCAGGCATAGCCAAGCAGGGAGGAGGGGCTCCTTGTGCTGGCAAGGGGCATTTGGGGTCAGGCCTTTCCCCCAGCACCTGGCAACACACAGGAGTGAGAGCTTTTTCGGTGCCACCAAGACCTCGTGCAGGAGGGAAGAGAGAAGAGCAGAACCTTCCAAGGCGGGGTAGAAATTCCCCCTTTAAAGTGCATTGCGCTTCCCCTCTGCCGCCAGCTGGGATGGGGAGGAACCACAGTTCACATCGCCAGGGAGATTTCCAAGCTGGGGCAGGTACACCAATTGATTGTTTCGGGGGACAGGAAAGGAAGAGAGAGGATTCCTTTCCTGCTTGGCTCAGTCAAGGTCCACCCTCCAGGGAGGTAAGTTCAAACAGCAGCGGGGGGCGAGGACACTGCCTGGCAGCCTGGCCCTGCAGCGGGTGAGGGACGGTGCTCAGCAGGAGCCAGCGTGCCAATGGGGGAGGCAAGTCTGCTGCAGAGCTGGGACCCTGCTGCCACCAGCAGTGGCTATGGACTGCAGAGATCTCCAGCAGGCAGCAGCAAAGCTAACCTTCCCAGAGCCAGCATAAGCAGGGAAACTTACAGGGGAAAGAGACTGAGGTCCAGGAGAGAGGCATCTGATCTCCATCCCCTTCCCAAGAGGAATGCAACAGCCAGCCAGATGTGCTTCAAGACCCCTCAGCCTGCCCTGTTCATCCTCCATCAACGGACCCATCCAGGGGAGCATCACCTCACACCCACGTCAAGGGACACACTGCAACACTGGCCATCTAACCTGCGGGCCCCAGAGGCCTCGGGCAGCGGGTCACCGTGCCCTGGCCCTCCCTGGGCCGCATACCTGAGAAGCAGGGGGTTCTCTACGGTGAGAAGTGTGGGCTCGCTCTCCTTTTAACAGCTCACACACAGCAGCTCGTTTGCAGTTCCAGTTACCCATCACACGTGGGCTACAGGCTACAAAAGGTATTTTAGTCTTCTGACTCAAGCGAGGATGTTTTTAAGCAGTTGTTGCACAAGGTCACCCATCTCCTGCGAGGGCCTGCTCCGTCCTGCCTCACCTCCGGGCGAGGGGAGAGCCACTGTCCTGCCGTGCGCCCGGAGTCCTCCTCGGGTGGGAACATGGTGCAGCCCGGCCGGCGAGGCTGGGAGTGGTGGGGCAGGGCCTCCTGCCCGCAGGCAGAGATGTCTGGGACTCACACCTCGCAGATGATCACCGGGAAATCCACGTGAATGCGAGGGTGCTCTAGTTTCACTATGCCCTGAAAGAAGAGTCAGAGTGGTGATCAGAAAAGGACTGGCAAATGACACGCCTGAGTCCTGCCAGTCACCCCAGGACAGAGGACGTTGTGCCCTCCAGGAACCGCAAGGACCAGGGTCCAAAAAGCAGCTGTGACACGTGATAGGGCCTGAAGAGCAGCAGGCAGAGCACAGGCACTCTGCCCTTCGAACTCATCCCTGGAGAGCCCAGGGCAGCATGGCTGGCTGCCACACATGGCAGGGCGAGCAAGGAGGGAGCTGCTCTGCCAGGCACTGCCCGTGCAGCAGCTGGTGCGTGACTGGCAGATATCGGCCGTCCGGGCTTTTCATCCGGCACCTTCCATTCACGGGATTTAAAGGAATGAAAAGAGCTCTCTGAGGGAACGCAGCCGGGGCAGCTGGCACACAAGAAAAGCAGCTTTCTGTGCAGAGGGGAGGGGAGGCTGCTGAATGAACGCTCCCTCCACACCAGCCACAGGCACCATTCCCACGGCCCGTCCAAGCCTTCTCCTGTTACAGCACCAGGAGGAGCCACTGGAAGGTGGGGGGCTGGGGGTTGAAGGCGGGGAAGGAGCTCAGGGCTGGACTTGCAACCACAGAGCCAGAGCAAAGCCTGGGCTAGCAAAGGGCTCTTCAGCGCTGGTACCTGCTCTCTTTGGCTCAGCAAGCTTTGCAACTGCACAAGTTTCTACCCAGATCAACTAGAAGTCAGTCCCACAGCCTGAGGCTGCCTCTGCAACAACGTCAGTCCAGGAAGCAGCACCAAATCCTTCCCTCCATAACTGCCTGTGCAGTGTTCAGAGGGGTCCCACCTTGTTGGGGGGCTGCCCGCCCCTAAGAGCACACCAACAACTCATCCCACAGCTTGCTAGAGCCATGCCTTTCTGCTTACTTAGGAAAGACTCCTACAGAATGTCTCTCTCTAGCCCTGGTTTGATCCACCTTTTTCTCTTTTTATGCCCCCGAAAGTTTCCCTGCACACAGGCTATCCTGCCCCTGAACCAAGACCCTCTATTGGTGTCCCAGCCCCTGCCCAGCGTCACACCAGTTGCTTATTTTAAGAGGAGGCTTTTGCACTGAGGTGCAAAACACAAAGCTGTCATCACTACTGAGCAGCTGGAGGGGATGTGCCCACTCAGTGGGTGATGGGCTTTGGCTGCTGCTCCCCAAGGCAGGGCCTGGCCCTCTGCACTGACATGACATAGGCTGAGCCAGCACAGCTCCCCACACCTCATGGAAGGTGCCTGGCAACTCGGGTTAGCATGGCCATGAAGGGCTGCCTGGCACACTGTGCCCCACAACACACACCAGGCTGAGCTATTCCCCCCAGCCTGGCAGCTCTAAAAGGCTCAGGCACCGCTTCTCTCCGAAAAGGGCAGCTGGAGGGTGCCACCAACCCTCCCTCTTCTGTCACAGCCTCACCAGGTGACATAGGTGTGTGCCAGGACACACGGGAGTCATGGCTCTGAGGTAGAAACTGGGGGGAGGAGAAAGCCTCCACCCTCCCAAGATGCCCCGAGGGAAAAGCTTCCTGCAAAGCCGGGACTTCAGCTGTCACCGTGGCGCTTTACCCTCGCTGCCCCCCACCTTCCCCCACACCCCACCTGAGGTATCAGGTTCTTGTGGATCCTCTTCAGCTTGGCGCGCTTCCTCCCGTTCTTGGTGACGATTGTCTCCTCGTAGAACTCGTGAGCAAGGTCCCCGTCCTCATCGTAGTACATGGAGCTGCCGGGAGGAGAGGGGAGGGAGGCGGGTGGTTGAGAGCCGGGCCGGGGGCTGGGCAGGCCGGGCCTCCCCAGCCCTGGGGGGTTGTACCGACCACCCGCTGCGGTCCCGGCCCAGCAGCAGAGCCCCCCGCCCCCCTCTCCCCGCTCTCACCCGCGCCGTGTGAACACGAAGGGGGTGGCGGCGCGCGCGGCCCGCGCCCGGGCCAGGGCCTGCTGCCCGCCGGGGCCCTCGGGGCCGCCGCCGCCCGCCGCCGGCGAGGCGAAGGGCCACAGCCCCCGCGACTTGGAGCCGCTGGCGCCCATGGCGGGGGCGGCGGCGGCAGCGGCGGGAGCGGGGCCGGGGGGGAAGGGACGGGGCCGGCCCGGAGCCGCCCGGCGACACCGACCGAGCGCCGCCCGCGCCGCCGCTGCGCCACTTCCGCCGCCCGCCACACGTGACGGCGGCGCGGGCGCGCCCTCCTCCCCGCCCCGGTGCTCACGGGTTCGAGTCCCGCCGCTGCCGCTGTGCTCCCGGACCACGTGCGGGGACCCACGGCCCGCTGGCAGCGCGGGGCGCTCCGCGTCCCCTCCCTTCCCGCCCAGCCAAAGACACACCGCAGGCCAGGCCTCGTCACCAAGATGTCTTTATTGGTGCTCGATGCCCTGCTTCCCCACAGGGACAATCACTCATCCAGGGACATTCGTTCCCCAAAGACACCCAACTCCCCTGAGGATACCCATTCCCCGGGGGGCACTTGCTCCCTCCAGAACACCCACTCCTTTGGGGACACACACTCCCCGCGGGACACTTATTCCCTCCAGAACACCCACTCCTCTGGGGACACACACTCCCAGGTGACACTCGCTCCCTTCAGGACACCCACTCCCCTGGGGACATTCAAATCCCCAGGGGATACTCACTCCCCTCAGGACACCCACTCCTCTGGGGACACACACTCCTGGGTGACGCTCCCCTCTGAACACCCACTCCCCTGGGGACATCCAATCCCCCAGGTGACACTCGCTCCCTCAGGACACTCGTTCCCCTGGTTTCACCCACTCCCGGGTGACACTCGCTCCTTCCAGGCACTCCCACTCTCTGGGCCGGCCCCATAGGGGCTGTGACAGCCCGCCGGGTCCGCGGTGCCCCGTTCCACCCCCCTCCCCGGTGCCCCCACCCGCCGGCGGACGAGAGTCCCGGTGCACTGGCTGGCCTCGGTCGCGGGTGTCGCGGTCACCCCGGCGTGCGCGTGGCCAGCGCCTCCTGCATCTTCTGGCGGCAGCGGGCGTAGCGGTGCCGCAGCCGCCGCACGTGCTCCTCCTCCTCCCGCTGCAGGATGCGCAGGAAGTTGTGCAGCTCCGGCAGCGTGAAGGCGTCCCACTGCGGGCACAAGGGCTCCCATCGCGACGGGGACCTGCCGCGTTCCCCCCGCGGCCGCCCCCCCCCAGGGGTGCGGGTGCCAGCCCCCCTCCCCGTCCCCCCGCACTCACGTTCACCTCTCCGGTCTCGTTCTCCTTCAGGACGAAGCTCAGCACTTTCTCACTGGGGCCAGCCAGCAGCCGCAGCCGCAGGGGCTGCTCGTCGTCACCCAGCTTCCGCAGGTACACTGAAAGGGTGGCCACGGGTCACAGCGGGGACAACGCCAGGGGTACAGTGCCACCATGGGGACATAACCCTCTCAGGGACAACACTACCACTGGGAACACCACTTCCACGGCAGACTCTGCTGCCAGGGGGGACACACCCATGGTGACAAGGGACACTGCCACCTAAGGGGGGGATACCATTGCTGCAGGGATGCTGCCACCATGAGGATGCTGCCACCACAGGGATACCAACACCACAGAGTAAACTACTGACATAGGGGACTCTGCTGCCATGGGGGGGACAAGCGGGGATACCACTGCTACAGGGATGCTGCCAGCAGAGATGCTGCTACCCAGGCAAAGCTGCCACTATGGGGACACCACTGTCAGGGACGACACTGCTGCCATGATACTGCCACCATGGAGAATACCACCACCACTATGGGAACACCACTGCCTTGGGGATGCTGCCACCACGAGAGACACCATCATTCTGGGGACACTGTCACCACAGGGGAAACTGCCACTATGGGGACGCAGCCACCGCTGTGGGGACAGAGCCACCTTGCTTGTCAAGGGCACTACCTTGCTCATCCTTCTCAGACCTCTCGAAGAGAGCGAACTTGCGGGGATTGTCGACGACGGTGAACTTGCGGAGGAGGGCGTCGATGACCTCGCTGGCGCGGGTGTGCGACAGGATGTGCAGGTGCTTCACGGTGCCCTTGGGCAGGTAGAAGGACGTGCGGCGCTTCACGCCCTGGGTGTGCGGCCGCCCCGCCTGCAGGGCGGGACCCTTCTTGGTGGCCGGCACCGAGACAGGGCGCACCAGCTTCAGCTGCACCTTGATGAAGCCGGTGTAGGAGCCGTCCTTGTTCTGCGAGACACCAGTGGGGGGGTGAGTGGGAACAGAGCAAGGCACCACGCCTTCCCCGCCCGGCCCCGCGCTGGCCCCATACCAGGCTCATGAAGAGGTTGCTGTTGATCTGGCTGTTGTACTCCTTGATCCGCTGCTCCACCTGCGTCTGGTCCAGCTCTGTCTTCTCCCACTCGCTGGGCTCATCCTGTGTGACAGCAGCGGGGCTGAGCAGCACTGCCGGCGGGGGTGAGCTCCCCGCCTACCCCGGTTATCCCGCCGGCCCCCGGCCCATCCCGCAGCACCGACTGAAACACGCGCGGGCGGTTGCGCGGGGTTGCATCAGCCCGCCTGGCGCTGAGCTGGGCTGTGCCGGGGAAGCACAGCTGAGCTCACCGCGGCCCCAGCCCTGCTCTGGGGACACCGGCACCGGCCGTCCCCCCAGCCCTCTTCCCTGGGACTGCAGAGGTGGGTGAACTCGGCTGCGGGTACACCCGGGGCTGAGTGTCCCTTCCCGGCACCCCAGATCAGAGAGGCGTCCCCAAGGCAGAGCGCTGGCAGCCGCCAGCCCGGCACCAGGGCGTCTGGGCAGGCTGGGAGCCCGCGGGGACGCCCTGGGATTCGAGGCAGGAGGGCCGGGCCGGGGGTGCAGCCCGCCCATGCCGCCGGCACCCCACTTCAAAGTGCTGGCCCCACACAAGGGGGACTCAGGCGTCCCGCCTCGGCGTCCCTGCCACCCGCACCCACTAATGAGTGTTTACGTGGGGCTGCGGAGCTGCCACACAGTGTTGCACGAGTCCCCACGGCACTAAGGGGCTCCCAGCCCTGACAGCCACCCTACAGCATGCAGGCACTGCCGGACCCTGCGGGAGTCCCTGCAGGATGCGGACAGCTGTGAGGCTACCTGGGGGGCTCACCCTGGCACCCCCAAATGCTTTCCTTTGCCCTCTCTAGGAGCAACTCCAGGCTGGAGGACTTTGGGGTGGCTGTGCCAGACAGCAAAACCCCACTGACCCCACGGTGTCTCGCTCACCCCACATCCACCTGGACAGGGCCACCGTGTCCCATGGCATGGCCACACTCGTGGCCACTCTTGCTCACCCTCCAGCAGGGTGATGCTCACGCCCGTGCACACCCCATAGCAGACCCACACTCACTTCCCAGACAGGACTACCCACATCCCGTGTGTTCTCCACGCACCAAGCCCACTCTCGCCTGCTCCCCAGCACCCAGCCCCGAGGCCTCGATGATGTCACCCGTGTCCCCCCATGACGTCACGACCCCGGACCGACCTGGCGGCGGCGCGGGCGGCGACCGAGGGAGGTGCGGGCGGTGTAGAAGAGCTCGGGCTCGGAGTCGGAGTCCTCCTGGCTGCAGTAGCCGCTGCTGGCCGTGCTGCCCCCCGTGCCCCCCGCGCCGCCCCGCCGCAGGGCCAACGCCGCCGCCCCGCAGCCCCCGGCCCCGCTGCCCCCCGCCCCGGTCCCGGGCACGGCCCCGGTCCCGGCGGCGCTGGCGGAGGGCACGGCTCGGGCCGGCCGGCCCGCGGCCCCGCCAGGCCGGCGGGCACACGGGCACACCCGGCCCCGCGCCAGCCCGGCCGGCCCCCGGGCTGGGGCCCGGCTCGGTCCGCTCCCGGCTCGGCTCAGCCCGCTCCCGCTCCTGGGCCCGGCTCCGCTCAGCCCGGCCCTTGGCTCGGCTCGGCTCGGTCCGCTCCCGGTCCCTATCGCGGCTCGGCTCCGCCCGCTCCCGGGTCTCGGTCCCGGCTCAACTCCGCCCGACCCCAGTCTCAGTCCCGGCTCGGCTCAGCTCGGTCTCTATCGTTCTCCTGTCCCGGCTCAGTTCCGCCCGGTCCCTATCGCGGTCCCGGCTCGGCTCAGCCCGGTCCCTATCGCGGTCCCGGCTCGGCTCAGCGCGCCGTCCCTCGCGTTCTGCCCCGCTCCTGGCTCAGCGCGGTCCCAGGCGTGCCCCGCCCCGGCCCTGGGGCTGACGCGGGCCGGGGGCGGTGCGGCGGCCCCGCTTCCGGCGGTGACTTCACCCGCGCCCGCCCGGACACGGCTGTGCCCCGGCTCGGATGGGCTCGGTGCGGAGCGGGCAGCGCGGCACGGGCACGGCGCGGGCACAGCACACCCGGCATGGCACAGCTCAGCTCGGCACGGCTTCACACAGCCCAGCACAGCCGTGAAAGCCTTGGCACAGCCCGGCATGACACAGACTCACACAGCCCAGCAAAGCCCAGCTCAATCCAGCAAGGCTTGTCACAGCCTGGCATGGCACAGCCCAGCATGGCACACCAAAATCCAGCAAGGCTCAGCACAGCTGTGCCACGGCCTCACATGGCACAGCCTGGCATAGCCCCCCTACAACCCTGGGCAGCCTCCAAGGTTGGCCACCCCCTGCCCACCCTCTCCCTCAGAGACAGGCCCAGGCCTTACCACATTGGTGTCCTTCTCCAGCTCGTTGCCATCGTCCTCATCGCTGGTGCCTGGGGGGCCACTGCAGTCCAGCCGCACGAGGGCCCGGCACCGGTAGTGGCAGGTGAAGCTGCAATCTGGCAACAGGGATAGGACCAGTGTCACCACTACGGGTAGCCTGGGTGTCAGGGTCAGGGCACTGGTGCATGGTGGGACAAGGGCTGGCACACAGTGCCAGTAGTGGTACCAGCTGCCTGCCCCTGCAGTGCCCAGGGACCCAGAGGTAGCACCCATGTGGGACACGGTGCTGTGCCATGTGCTGGCTGGTCCTGTGGTGCCTGTGCTCCCTGCTGAGCTGGCCAGTGTAGGATGCTTAGTGCCTGGTACCAGGATGCCCAGTACTAGGATGCCCAGTATGGGTACCAGTGTGGTGTGCTCAGTACTGGGATGCCCAGTGGCCAGTGAGGATGCCCAGTGCTGGAATACCAGGTGCCCAGTACAGGGATGTGGGGTGCCTGGTGAGGGCATTCTGAATGGGGTTGCCCAGTGCCTGGTGCAGGTGCCCAGTATTGTGATGCCCAACTCAGTGGAAGTGCCTGGCATCAGGATGCCTGGTGGGAGTAATTGGTATCGAGGTGCCTGTGCAGGTGCCCAGTGCTGGGATGTTCAGTGCCCGATGTGGGTGCTTGGTGCCAGGATATCTGTGCCTAGTGATGGGGCACCTGGTGTTCACCTGGTGCCCACTACCAGGATGCTCAGTGCCTCCTGAGGATGTCCAGTGACTGGTGGGGTACCCTATGGCAGGATGCCTTGTGGCCACTGGGAGTGCCTGGTGGTGAGGTTGCCTGGTGGTGGGATTCCCAGTGCCAGGAAATCTGTGGCCAGTGGTGGGACACGAGGTGCTCGAGGGGGGTGCCGACTACCAGGATGCCCAGTGCCCTGTAGGGGGGCCTGATGGTGGGATGCCCGGTGAAAGAGGTCCCCGGTGCTGAGGGTGCCCAGAGGCGGGCTATCCGGTGCTCGGTGGGGTCCTCCAGTGCCGAGGAAGCAGAGTGATGGGATGCCCGGTGCCTGGCAGGGATGCCAGATGCCAGGATGCCCGATGGCGGGGGTGCCAGGTGCCGGGATGCCCGGTGCTCGGGGGCAGGATGCCGGCTGGCAGGGGTGCGGGGGGGCCCGGGGAGCGGCGCGGTACTCACAGCGGCACTGGAGGCTCTTCCTGCCGCCGCCCCAGATGAAGTCCCCGCAGAGATCGCACCAGGTGTGCAGCCCGCGGCGCCGCGGCTCGAAGCGGTGCCCGCCGCCCGGGACGGCCGTCAGCCGCGGGTCGGGATGCGCTCCGGGGCCGGGCCGGCGGGCCGGGCTGATGCGCAGCGCGTTGGTCCGTTCTAGGCGGCCCCGGCCCGGCCGCGGCTCCGGCTGCAGCTCCCGCAGCTCGATGAGTTCCATGCTCCGGCGGCCGCGGGCGCTGAGCGGTGGCGGGGCGGGGGCCGCCACCGGGGTCGGGGCCGGGGCGGGGACCGGGAGGAGCCGCCCTGTCCGGGTAGCGCGAGGGAAACTGAGGCAGGAGAAGGGGAGATGGTGAAGTGCCCGGGGTCCCGCTGGCCAACACCGGTCCCGGCGAGGCCGGCGGGGCGGGCTGGAGGCGGGGATGAGGCTCCCGGAGCCGCCGCCGAGGAAGGCGGGGGCCCGCTCCAGCAGCCCCGCTCTCTCCACCACCTCTCCCAGGACCGAGACAAGCTGCACTTTCTACCTCAGTTCCCAGCGGGGAAGGGGCTCAAGGCACCTCTGGCGGAGAGTGAGAAGCAGCAAGAGAGCCTTGGACACGCTCGAGCTGGCTGCAGCCCTGGACGTGCAGCCTGGGTTTGGTGTGAGTTTACTCCATGCTCCGAGCTTGGGCTGCTCAGTCGGGGCTGCAGCTGGACCGAGGCAGTTTCCTGCCTGCTGTCGTGGGTCCTGCAGCAGCAGTGCTGCTGCAAAGCCTATTTTGGGGTGTCAGGGAGTCTCAGGTACTCCATTACAAAAGGACATGGCCTCACCAACCTTTTCCAGCTGTGCTCAGACCAAGGCTGCAGCCCTTTGGCAACGAGAGGTGAGGATGCACCCCAGGTACAGACTCACCAGTAAACCCTGGTTATTGGTGATGCTGGTGGGCAGGGGGCCAAGCCCTCAGTGCTAACACCACATCAACAGAGAGGAAAGGGGGGGAATCGTCCCTGCGAGGTGGCAGATGAGGAACACCCGAGAAACTCACAATAAGGTGCCTGAGCAAACCACATCCTCTGCTCCCCACACTGCTCTAACGACAGTAAGAGGCGGTGGGAGGCCTTCTTGCCCCTTTCCCTCCCCAGATGCAGAGGGCTTGGTCCTTCTAGTAACCACATCCTTACAGGCTTTTTCAGGTTCTCTGGGATTTCTGTTGCTGCAGAGGGGAAAATGGACACATATGCCTCTCCCTGGGTGCAAGGGAGGCGAGGACACAGTTTAGCATCTTCAGCTAGGAGAAGAAAAAGCAGGAGCCAAGCAACTGAGGGTTGCACAAGGGGGTTTATTGGAGAAGGCAGCATGGTGGGGTAGTGGGAAAGGAGAGGCCAAGTCCAGCCAGTGCTGCCTGGGGCTGGGAGCAGGCAGAAGGGGCCTTTGCCAGCTTCTCTCCAGCTCCTGGGCTGCACACTGGGGAACCTCAGCCTTGCTGAGCTGTGGGCCAGATGCCAGACACCCCTTCTCTTACAGGTCATCCACAACACTCCTTGGCACCTCAGCCATCAGGTTGCAGGCAGGCTTGTGCTTCTGCCAGTGCTGGACCTGGCAGGCCCTGCGGAGGGTAAAGCTGCTGTCAGGGGCAGTGGAACCATGTGCTGGGAGTGAAGGAGTAACAAGGACAAACCTCAGCACCACAGTCCCCTGGGCACTGGAGGGGAGCTGGCATGGCCCAGCATTAGCCCGAGGGAGATGGATGTGGCCCCCAGTTCCAGGCGCTAAGGCGCTTTAGCGCCAGACCTTGCCAGATGGTTCAGGACCAGAGAAGATTTAACTTGCTGCCACCATCCCAGCTGCCACATCCCAGCCTGTCACTTGCACCCACGGGGTCATGGGTGCTTTCCTCCCCACCCCTGCCACACCAAGATGCAGGGGAAAAAGACAGTGACACCACGGAAAACCCAACCCGTCACTGCTGCCACTGTGGGCAGAGGCAGCTCAGCACCTCGCAGCTGCAACACAACACTCACCAGCACCTCCTGCACCAGCAGGCCAGCACATCAGCCTCCCACAAGATTTGGAGAGGTATGTGGCCAGAGGAGAGCCAGAGGTGCTGAGCAGGGGTGGGACCCCTGGCTTGCCCTGGCCCTTCCTCAGTATCCTCTGGTGAGGTCTCTGGGGAGCACTGAAGGGCTGCGGGGGGGGCTCAGGGGACTGAGAGGACACGGGGGGTGGCAGGGCTCCCTTACCGTGTGCAGTACCACTCATTCCGGCAGCGAGAGCACCTCTTGGCTGCTTCTACACCACACACCCTGCAGCGGGGCTTGTCGGGGGCCAGAGCCTCCATCATGTCCAGGCTGTAGGTCTGTGCCCACCTGTGCAAGCAGAGAGGGGTGAGGCTGCTCACGGGGAACTGCTGACCTGCAGCAAGCTGTCCCCACTGCACCCTGCCACCACAGACCCCTCTTTCCTCCCAGTGCTGAGCTCCAGCCCCTGCTAATGGGGATACTGGCCCCACTGGCACCCCACGTGTACATACCAGGGCCTCACCTTCGTGCCTGCAGCTTCAGCTCCTCCTCAGTGGGGCTGAAGGCGTGCTTCACCTGGTGCTTGGCAATGGCCTCCCACTTCCCCGAGTTTTTCTTGAGGATGTGGTCCCAGATGACAGGAACCTGACGGGAGAGGCAGGGCGGGAGGAAGGGGTGCTAGCAGTCTGACCAAAGGTGCTGTGGTTCAGGGATGTTTAGGGGGGAAGCAGCCAGCTCTGGGCACAAGGAGCATGGATCCCTCGTGAGGGTGAGCAGAGGCAATGTCTGCTTTTGGGTACAGGGAGGGGAAGGATCCACTCGCCAACAAGCGTTCAGGTGAAACAAGGAAAAACCTCTGGGGTCTGACTGGGAATGAGTATTCAGCCCTGAGGCCTGGGCTCCTGAAGAGAAAGCCCTGGGATCTCAGCACCCTGCATGCTGGCAGCAGCATGAACCCCGTGCTCCGGAGCCGTTTGCCTGAGCAGATTTTTCCACTCGTCACTTCCCTGAAGATGAACACTTGGGGAAGGACTGGCCAGTTCAAAAGGAAACACGCCAGCTAAGAGCAGCGTGGGGAGTTCAGCCTCTGGAGAGAACGATGCTGCTTCAAACAGCACTGCCTTCTCCAGCAGAGTAAAAATAGCCAGGCCTGGAAGGGGAGGAGGCTGCTCTGGGAGCAGCCAAATGGAAAAAGGCCTTTCCTTAGCTTGGCTCAGAGACAAGGAGTGAGTTCACTACTTTCTGAGCAGAGCAGGGAGTCCATGTCTGTGCTTCCAGCTGGCTCCTCCTGCCTGCCCCCTGGGCTCAGCCCCGGTCCTTGGCACAAGCAGGAGCAGCACCAGCACAAAAGCTGAGCTACAGGGAAGGGCAGCAGCCTGGACTGGGTCCCCAGCGTGGCAGCTGCCTGTCGCTGTGCCACTGACACGCTGGCAGTCGAGGCACTTGGCCTGGATCCCTGTCCACCTCCACCCTGCTGCCATCCCCAGCCCCAGCCGTTCAGCTTGCTGGTCTGCAGCTTCCCCAGGCCCAGCTCCTGGCCTGGGCCGTGCCTATGGATCAGCCACATCCAGCGCTGACATAGCATGTCACCCTCCTCCCGGGCCATGGGCCAGGTATGTGGGGACAGTGTCCTTCCCCTCCACACAGCCCAAAAGGCCACTGCCCAACCTACTCATCTGCTCCAGGAAGTGGCGTGGGAGCTTCCAGCAGTGGGGAAGAGCCTCTGCTCTCCCAGCTCTTCTCAGTAGCCTCTTTGCAGATCTGCCCCCACACTCAGTTTCTCCCCTCAGCTCACGAGAAGGCAGTAGAAAGACTTTTCTCCAGAGACTACCATTGCACAGATTAAAAACCCAAGAACCTCATGGCTGTTTGATGACCATCAGGTCCCAATTCCCAAGGTCCAGACACCAGCTGGGACCAGTTTGACTCCAGCCTTTATCAGCAGACTGTGTTGCCCCTCAATACACAGCGCGCCAAGCAGCTCTGACCCAGGGAAGTCCAGAATTCAGCAGGAAAACACTGATAAAAGTTAAATGAAGAGTTAATTGTCAAAACAAGCCAGGGGCTGCGTCTGCTCCATGCAGCCACCATCCCAGGGACTCTGTGTGACCTGGAGAGCTGTTTATACCACAGCATTTATGTCTTTAGATGTGACTGCATGGCCACTGCAGTGGCAGGACGAGGCTCTCACGTCACCCACAGGCAGCTTTGCTGGCAGTAAGGGTGTAACTATGAAATGGGTGCTTGGCTGTTTTTCCAGGGCACCTCTCCAGAGTTTAGTGGGAGAAGAAAGAGGTAGAGAGTTATCAGGCTTAAAGCAGAGCAGCTGGAGAGGTGACGGAAGAGTCACAGGATACCTGCTCCAGGACGAGATCCTTTTTTGGGGGAGCTGGCTCTGTCACTGCCAGGTGGCTCAGAAATCTCTGCATCTCCATCAGGTTGGGCAGCTGGTCAATGAGGACATCTGTCAGGAACACACGGAGCTGCAGCCATGAAGGAGAGAGAAGAGAGAATGGAGAGAGGTCAAGACAAGGGAGTCAGAGCTGGGGAAGCAGCAGGACAAGAGCAGTGATTTGTGGAGCACTGGCAGAGTGAACCATGGGAGTCTCACGAGGTGCATCCAGGAAGGCAAGCTTTGCTTGCTGCTGGTACAGTGACAGATCTGCTGTTATTCACCACTGGCTCCTTGGAGTGCACAGTGAGGATGGGTGAGAGTCCAGAGGTGCCCAGTGCTGGCAAGGCCCTACTCTGCTGCAGGGCCCTTGGCCTTTGTGCTGCAGGGTCCTACCTTGAGGAGCTGGCTCTTGTTAAAGCCATCAAAGCGGTATTTGCGCTGACACTCAGGGCTGAGCAGGAGGTTGAGCAGGGCAAGCCACACCTGCCCGTCGAGTTTGGTCATCTTCACCTGGTCTTCAGGGGGCACCACATGCCACGTGCCATTCTCAAACTTCTTGAGCTTGCCTGAGGGACAGAAGAAGCAGGGAGACACAGTGCTGCCTGAGGCAAGACAGCTCAGAGGGAGCTGGGGAGGCTGGCCTGTGGTCACTGCCTCACTTCACTGCAGGGAAGTCCCTCTGCTTCTGCCTGCCTCAGTTTCCCCACCCTTTGCTCAGCATAGCAGCCTACTTGGTACTGAGGTAATATATCAGAGAGTAGGAAAAGCAGAAGGAATATGTATTAAAACAATAGGGCTGTGGCAGAAGTGGAAAGATCCCTGAGACATCTCCCTCTGTACTTGGCCAGGAGTGTAGAGGACTGGTAGACAGTTGCTGCA
This sequence comes from Empidonax traillii, assembly GCF_003031625.1. Taxonomy (NCBI): domain Eukaryota; kingdom Metazoa; phylum Chordata; class Aves; order Passeriformes; family Tyrannidae; genus Empidonax; species Empidonax traillii. The sequence continues at coordinate 372,464 of NW_020955380.1, forward strand.
ACAACAGAGCAGCTGAAGAGGCACGTTTTGGGGTACCAGCATGGCCAATACCTGCTCATCCCAAGTTTCCTCTGTCAAGGAAAACCAGAAGTAGCGTGAATGTAACAGAAGTGACAAAACAGCAGCTACTGTGCAGCTTTAGGGGATGGAGCAGGATGTGGCCCTGCATCTGCACAGCCTGGAAATGCCTCTGTGCTTGTCTCTTTCAAGTCCCTCCCTCAGGGCCCAGGATCAAAGCTCCCTCTGACACCCCAAGTGCACAGGCAGAGAGAAGGGATGTGTTTCGTGGCCGGAGGAAAGAGGAAAGCTCCCACATCCAGCTGGGCTGCTCTCAGCAGGCACACAGCCATGTGCTCCCAGCAGCTCTTCCTCCCCTGCCTGTGCTGTGATCCCCTGGAGCAGGGCTGGGGGAGCACGGGTTCCCACGCCCCAGGCCTCTGCTCTGAGGCAGGCAGCGGGGGAGCTGGGAGGCTCTGGGGGGCTGAAGAAGTGCAGGAGGCGATGGCTGATGGGCACAGCCTGATCAGGGGCCTTTGGCAAGAGGGAAGCTCAAGGACCAGCAGCATCAGGACAATCGGTTTGCTGCCTGGGAGAGCCCATGTCTGGCTCTGATTCTTAGTGCTGTCCCAGAAAGCTGCAGGCAGGCTGGAATTGGCACTCTGGTCTTTCTGTGTCCAGAAGACTCCTCAGAGGAGCACGTGGGGCTGACAGACATATTACACTCCAGTCCTAACTGTGATCAACTCAGAAAAGACCCAGCCCCACGTGAGGATCAGCTTTTGGGAGCGCTGCCAGGCCCCCAGCCCAGCTGTGCTGCAGCTGTTCCTGAGCTGAACCGCTTCAGTCAGGGAGCACTAGCGAGGAGCTGGAGAGGAGGGTGGAGGGGGAGCAGCTCTGCAAGGGCTCAGACCCCTCAGTGGATGCAGGCCCCAGGACAGCACCATGGTGCCACAGGAATCACAGGGCACAATCCGTACCTGCATCCCAGCAGCTCCAGGGGCAATGCTCCACCAGCTCGACGAGGAGGCAGGGCAGGTTGTGGGTGTTCAGCATCCGTGTCAGCGCGCTCAGGGGCAGGCTGGAGACATGACAGAAAGGGTGAAATGGCACTCACACAGTAATGCCAGGATTTGTATCTACAAATGCTCCCTGAGGCAACTGGGAGAGGTGGGGAAAAAAAGAAATGCTCTGGGTTCCCCAGGAGTATCGCGGAGCAGGGTGGAGTGCTGCTGTGTTTTCCTCCCAGGGCACAGTGCCACTGCCACTGTGGATACAGCCAGCTGCTGAACGGGGTCCAGGCACCCGCTGTGACCTCATGGGAATCTCCTCCAGAGAGCTCAGCACATGTCCTCTGCTGCCCCTGGGCACCCACCTCTCCACCTGGTCGGTGATGAAGCGCAGCACAGACAGGGCCTTCAGGGAAATCTCAAACTCCATTGTCTCTGCCTGCTTCTGCAGCTCCTGTGGAGGGACAAGCACAGCCTTGGGATTTCAGGCCCCATTTCCCAGGAGCTGTTGACTGTGCAGTGGTAACCACAGACTGGGGAGAAAAACAGAGCCCTTCAACACAAGCTGCTTCTCATTCTCATTTCCCTGCCTGTTGGCCAGGGCAGCCACAGAAGTGCTCACAACCCACTGTTGCTCATCCCTCATCTCCCTAACAGGTCATGAGTGACTCCCAGCAGCAGTGCTAATGCACAGGAACATCCCCTGAAAGAGGCTGGTCCCAAACTGCTCCTCTATTCCCCTTTGGGGACCATCTTGTGGCCCACGGCCCTGCAGAAACCTGTGAGGGTTGAGGGAAGAGGAAACTGCAGAGGAACCAGAGGAGGAGGAGAGAGAAACTTGACCCCGGTGCAGCTGCAGCCCTACATCCACCCCTCCTGCATCTGCCTCTCCCCTCCAGCTAGAATATCTGCCTGTGGTTATCCCAGACTGCAGTTCTGCCATACTCTCCAGCCACCCAGCCTCTTTCCCTTCCCAGGCTGCACTGGACACCCTGCTCTCCTCCACATGCTCAGGCTAACAGCCTGACCACCCTCTGACTCAGCCTCTTTCGAGACCACGAGGATGGCTATGCTCAGCAGGGCCAAGTTCTCCCTGGCCCAGGCAGAGCTTTTCTCCAGCCCCAGATGCTCAGCAGCTCACACTTCTGTGTGCAGAGCACTGACCTCAGCATCTTGTATTTCTCCAAAGTGCCACTGCAGCAGTTCCCTTCCAGATTTCTGTGGTAAGCAGCTCTGTGTTCCCTGTACTGGTGCCTCACACATTACTAAGAAAGCCTTATGGGCTCTTCCTCCCTCTTCAAATTGCCCCAGTGAGTTTTTTTCCTACAGCTCCTCCTGTTATCCAGACCTCATCTCTGCTACCTTGAGGCAGGGACCATCTTTTGCCTGTGCTTCTGGGGCACAGCAGAACAGGGGTTACTGTACACAGTTACAAAGGACAAGAGGCTCCACAACACAGGAGAGGGCAGGAACAGCTTTTTCATAGGGGTTATTGCACACAGAGTCAGGAGAGGCTGGAATGAATCAGAGGAAACCAGGCTCCTTGGGAGATGAGTGGTTCTGAGAACCCTATTGGCTCAAAAAGGTCTGGGTTTTCAACTTCAGTCATGTCAAAGCACTAACAGAGACAGCCCCTTCCCCTCCCCAGCTGGGAAAACATTTCCTGGAAAACATCCCTATTGTGCTCTGGAGCCCTCCACTTCCTTCCCTTTTCTGGAAGAGGAACTTGTGCTTGGGCAACAAGCCAAAGGATAGAGGCACAGGGAGGTACAGGCTCTCCCTTTAACCCTGCTCCTCCAGACACTCCCGGTGTGCAATTTCAGGTGCTGAGAAGAACCAGAGGCAAAGAGATCTCCCACTCCGGGAAGGTGTGTGTGGCAGCCTGGTAACACCCGACCGGGCACAGCTCTGGGCTCAAGCTGGCCCAAACCAGCACAGAGGAGGAATTTCTCTGGGAGCCAAAGAAGCTGGGGGAAACACATTAGGACAATTCCTAATTGTAGGTGAAGCCTCTCCTATTTAACTCCAGCAGTAGCCTGACGCAGGATGGCTTCCCAAGCTCCAAGGACAGACACCCCCACAGCTTCCAGGAGCAATGGTAAACGGCCAAACCCTTGCACTTGAATATTTTGCCTCTCAACTTTCCAGCGTGTCCCGCCCCGGAGCTCCGAGTGCATCCCGCAGGAAGCCTCAGGCTGTCACTGTCACCAAAGAGGGCAGAAGCCTGGCTGCAGGGTGGAGCTGCTGGCAACAGAGGAACACCAGCAGACACCCTGGGAGATGGGTGGGACTCACCAGGATCACAGCCAAGGGGTTCTCCATGGGAAGGCTCCCCTGTGCCTCTGCAGGCTGCCCATATTCTCCACCACACGTCCCCAGCTTGCTCCAGGAGTTCCTCCTCACCTGCACGGACGAGGGGCTGGCCAGGTCCTGGGCATGCAGCTCCACAGCCTGTCCGTTGGCGCTCCGGGCCGCGAGCAAGGTCAGCTTTCGGTGGCAGTAATCGATTAAATCCAGAATGCTGTCCTCTGCCGACTCACAGATCTCCTTCACAACGACATGAGTTGCACGCAGGGCCAGTCCACACAGCCATAGCCTTCCACCCCTCAAGGGACTTTCCACTGAGGAAAGCTGAACCTGCCTCTTACCTTGTAAAAAAACACCGTCTCCAAGAGGTTAATGATGGAGGCTTCATGGTGCAGCTGTGGGAGGAGAATGGCAAGAGTGAGATAACAGCGGAGCAGCACTGAGGACACAGGCACTGCGACAGCTAAAAGAGCTTTTCTAAGAACCTACTTGTGTTGTTGTGGCCAAAAAAACTAGTCCAAGAGAAAAAATACAAGTGATGCAACCTTTAAAACCACTCCAGTTCATGCAGTTCATATTAACATTAACATGCCTGTGACACTCTAACACATCGATAGACAGGGCTGAGAGAGGGGCAAACACTCCAGGGGTATTGCTACCTGGGAGCAAGGGCAGCACTGGGAGCTGTGAGCCACGAGCTCAGCCACCTCCAGGAGCAGCTTTTGCTGCATCCAGCAGCTCCTGCAAAACCCTCAGTGGGATTAGAAAGGGTATAGCTCTCCACAAAACCAGTCCTCCCTGGGAGCGAGTCCCTGTCCTTCCTGGGGGCAAAGGCACGTTGCCGTTCAGGCCTTTAGGAAACCAGGCACTTCCCACTGTGTCCCACTGCCCACCACAACCTGGCGAGATATAAAACCCCACCTCTGACACCTTCAGGGTGACATTTATTTTTAAGGGTTGCTGTGCCCACCCTGTTCCCAGGCTCATTCCCACCCCGCCCTCTACTCACCACCACGTAGATGGGGAAGGTGCTCCTTGGCTTGAAGTCCTTCAGCCGGCACAGCACGGGAAAGACCTTGTGCTTCCAGATCTCCACAGAGATCAGCTCCCCAATGAGAACGGGAATCTAGACAGGGAAGGGATGGGGAAGCAACGCCTTTCAGACCAGTGCTGCAAGGGGAACCAGTTTTGTTGCTAATGGTCAGCCACAGTGGAGTCATCCCAGGGAGGAAGGTGGCCCAGGGGCATCCTCTGTATTCACCCAGCTCAGGAACCAACAGATTCTCACCACAGAGCAGCGGGCAGGGCACCCGGGGCTGAAAAGGGGGAAGGTGACCCTGAGGAGCTGGGCAGGTCCAGGCAAACACACACTGGGGGTGCACCCAGCACATCCTGGGGCTGGGACACCTCAGGTATAGGGCAGAGAACCACAACGGGCGGGGCCAGTGCACAAAAGACACCGAAACAACCTCCAAGAGAAACCAGACCAGCAAGCAAAAATACCACAGCTTGACCTTTAATTATTTTTTTATAAAAAACCTCAAAACTGGCAAATGCCACCAGTCAAATGTCTTTTCCAGAGACACAACAGGATTCTTCTGTATTTTATTCCAAAATTGCACATTGCCCACATGACAAGCCCAGCTGGGGGATCCCTCCTGCCCCCAGGGGAGGCTCACCTTGCCGTAGGTGACCAGCAGCTCGGTGAGGAGCTGCTCCTGGCCAGCAGAGGCGCTCAGGATGCCATGCATATTCAGCTTCTCCACATATTCGTGCTGTCGAAGCCATCTGGGGGACAGCCAGCAAGGACATCTGTGCCACAGACCCCCACCCACAGGCTTGGGGGCCCTGCTGTGCTCCCGAGGGTCCCTTGTGCAGGGAAACCTGCTCTGGGAACCTCCAAAATCCTCTGCTGTGCTCTGAGCCTCTAGTCCCTGGGGCAGCAGCTCCACAGGGGGCAGCCCTGCTCTCCCACCTGGTCCCCAGCAACACCCTCACTAGGGACACCACAGGACAGAGGGACCCCTCTCCATCACCCCTTCCCACACAGAGCCTCTGGGGACACCCTAGATCTGGGACTCTGGCCCTCCTCTACCTGGACCCCCCCAATCTGTCAGTCCTTTCAGGAAGGCTCCAGAATCATGACCCATCCTGTCCCCCAATCCCACACAGACCCTCTGGGGACACTCCAGATCCGTGACCCTTCCTCACCCTCCTCCTCCTGAACCCTCCGATCCTCCCCAGTCCTTCCAGGAAGGCTCCAGAACTGCAGCCACTTCTCTCCCCTCACCCCACCCTCACCCTCTGGGCTCACCTTAAAACCAGAACCCCTCCTCTCTGCTCTAAACCTTCTGGCAACCTCCTTTACCCCCACCATGACCCTCTGTGGGGGGGCAGGGGGAGCAAAACTGGAATCCCTCCTCTCCCCCAAGAGGACCTCCTCCCCGAAATTTAAAGCCCCTCTTTCACAGGACCCTGTCCCCGCACCCCTGCCCGCCGGTGTCCCGCAGCTCGGTGCCCTGCAGCGCCCGCACCAGCGCCTCAGCCTCGGCGGGCGGCAGCGGGGCGGCCATGGCGGCCATGGCGTCCGAGCGGTCGCTATGGCAACGGCGGCGCGGCGCGGCCTGTGCCGCCCCCTGGCGGCGCGGAGGAACGGGGGGACACGCGGGGGACACGCGGGGGACACGCGCGGCGTGAGGGACGCGGGGGGTCCGGTGCGGGCCTCCCCCGCTGTCACTTCCAGCACACGATGATGTTGGGGTCGTTCTCCAGGCGCTCGTCCAGCTCCTTGTAACTCATGCCTGGAGGGGAAGGCAGTGTGTGTCAGTGGGGTGCCAGGCACTGGTGCTGGAGGGCTGGGTGGGCTCCACAGGCCTGGCCCTGGTACCACGGGCTCGGCAGCCTGGCTTGGCACAGCGCCTCACCCACAGTCCCGGCTCCCTGTGGTCTGAGGGCTCCCAAAGGGTGAGATCCCCAGACCAGCACACAGCCCTGGGCAGACAGATCTTCCTGTGTCACCCACCAGCCCCGGGGCCCGTGTGGAGCCCAGATCCCTACCGGTCTTGCAGCAGATCTCGTCGTAGCTGTGACAGCCTGTGTACAGCCGGGCCGGGTGGCTCCGCTCGTCCCGCGCGACCTTCACAGGGTATTTCTGGAGCCTCCGGATAAGGCCCTTCATCAAACCAAACTGGATAAGCCTCCTGCGGGCAAGGAGAGAAGGCACTGGGACCAAACACCCCGGCTCCCTGCAATCCCTTCTGGTTCCACTGTGCCCCGTGCTTCCTACCCTACAGATGGAGGGGTTGGCTACTCCCTGCTCGCTCCCCCACACTGTCCCTGCCACCCCATGTGTAACCCCTGCCCTTGGGGACTGGGCAGGAAGGTTCTGACCTCTCGTCTACCCTCTGGAGCTGCACGGTGTAGCGGGAGATGAGGTCTCTCACAGTGGTGCCAGGGCTGAGCCCGCAGTACAGCTGGAAGACATCCCTGAGGCTGGCTCGCTTGTGCCCTGCGGGGACAAGTCACTAGTCAGCTGCCCCGTCCCGCTGCATGACCCTCTGTCCACCAGCAGTCCCAGGTGGGGTCACTGTACCTTGTTTGGTGACATAGGACAGACACTCTTCCTGGAGACACTTGTCATCCACCAGGTCCTGGACCTTCGGAGTGGTGCAGTAGACATTGGAGTACTGGAGGGTGAGGAAAAACCAGCTCTGTTCAGCTGTGACTCCAAGAGACAGACCCAGCCCACTCCCACCCGTTTGTCCCCCAAACCCAGCCACCCCAATGGCCCAAATCCTGCTCACAGTACCATGGCCTGACCCACCTGGAGTATGGAGACGAGCGTGACGACCCCATAGTACCTGCAGATGGACAGGGAGATGTAAGAGACCCTCTCTGCCAGCTCCCACCCCCTTCCTTGGGCTGTCCAGGCCCCTCCAGGCACTCACAGCAGGTTCTGCACTGCAATCCGCACCAGGTTCAGCTCCACGTCGGCTTCCGCGGAAATCTTCTGGACGTGCCGAAAGCCGTCTATGTAGGGCAGGATCTGGGAGGGGAGGAGGCAAGATCCAAGAGGCGAGAGATCAGAGAGGCTCAAGACATCACCCTGAAGCCCAAGAAGCTCCTCTGCCTCTCTGGGCAGACTCCATCCCCAGCAGCGCTTTATCCTCGTGCTGGGTGAACGGTTTGCTCGCAGCACCAAGACCAGAGGGGCACCAAACTGTGCTCATTATTGTGGTGATCTCCAGGACAGCCCAACCGCCCAGACAGCCTGGAAACAGCTCCCTTTCAAAGCCTGCTGCCATGGTAAAGCACACAGACCTGCTGCGTGGTGAGATCCCACTGGGAGTTGAAGAAGTCATCCTTGTCTTGGGTGAAGACGGGGACATCGTACTCCTGCACGATGGGGGGGTCCGGGCGCTGCTCAATCACCTTCAGGTGGATGGTGTTGGACTCATCTACCCAGGAAAAGAGGAATGCTCAATCCCCATGGAAACCTGTGCTCTGACTATCAGCCCCAGGACACCATAATGCCATGTGGAACGAGGTGTTTACAGCCCATTAACCCCCTCCCACCCATCCCTCTGAGCCACCCAGGGCAAGGCTGGCTCAGACACCCCCAGCTCCAAGCACAGACAGGCAGGGAGCTGCTGGGAGCAGCACAGGCCCAGCAGACCCAGGTAGGGGATGGCCCAGCTGCCCCCCAGCACAGCTCCCATACCTATGGGCAGGGTGCACTTCCCTTTGGCATTCAGCTCCTCCAGCAGGATGGTCATGATGGGGACCAGCTTCTGTTTGCTCTCCTCGTTGGAGATGAAGCCACTTTCCAGCTATAAAGAGCAGAAAACCGAGTCAGCTCCTCCAGCAGGCTATAGGAACCTGGATCCTGTTCTCCATGGAAATTCAAGTGATCTTGAAGTTGGTAAAACCAGTACAACACCCTTCTCACTGTTAACCTGGCCCCTATCCCAGCAAGGCCCAGTGCCCCAGGATGTGCTCCAGGACACCAGTGGGGTGTCCACAGCCTGTGGGGAGGAGCGGGAGGTAGCCAGGCTCAGGTCTCACCTCGAGGGTGGTGAGGTAGCCAGCCAGCTTCTTCACAATGGGCTCCAGGGCACAGGCCTTGGCTCTGGCATCACACACAAAGCCCAGGTTGAAGAGCAGAGCGTTCCTGCTGTACTTCTTGTGCTCGATGCACACGGGGCAGCCGATCAGCTTCTTCTCCATGGCCGTCCTACAGGAAGACACATAAAACCTGCACCTACAGCCTTGGGGAGAGCTGAGCCCTGCACAAGGACAGCTCCTGGTCGGCTGTGGAGGTGGGGGCTTCTCTTGTTTGCAGAAAAATCATGGCTAATCCACCCATGCTAAGAGCGCAAAATACAGTCTGAAGGAGGGGAGAAAAGAGTCACTCATCGGAGAAGACAACAGTTTCCTTACAAAACCAGCACAGCTCTCCTGACTCGTTTGGCTTCCCTGGATTTGAGGCTGACGGAGCAGCACACCCCCAAATCAGACACTCACGCCCTGCACGGGTACCTGCGGGCATGGCAGTGAACCTGCTGGCCATGGGGACAGCACCCCCCGAGACCTGGCACTGTCACAGCACCGCGGTGTCACGCCCACCCAGCGGGGAAGGGACGGGGGGTCTTCACTCACACAGTGATCAGCTTGTTCTGCAGCTCGGGCTTGGTGATCACGTACACCTGGATGGTGTCGAACAGCTCGCGGGAGATGAAATCCTCCGGCACCTGCGGGGGCACAGGAGTCTCCGTACCAGCCGAGCCCCGGGGAGCAGCCGCCACCGCTGGCCCTGTGCTCCCTTCTCCCCCACGCGCGCTCCCGTGCCCCAGCCCCAGACGCCCCGCACCTGGTAGGTGATCTTGGGCCCCAGCGTGGGGTGGAACTCGCTGAAGAACACGCACTCGATCCGCCCACCCATGGCGGGGCCCAAGCGCAGAGCAGCGAACAGCCCAAACCCGCCGGCCACCGTAGTGGGGCTGCGATCACGCGGTTGAGCAGCCGGGGGCGGGGCCTCGCCCCTGAGGGACAGCTCCTCCCGCCACTCAGCAGCGGCGCAGGGCGGGGAGGGCGGGCCCTGGCGCTGACGGACAGCTCGGCTCGGCCAATGGCGGTCCGCGCCGCGGCCCGGCAGTGTCGGGGCGGCCGCTCCGCCCGCCCGGCCAACATGGCCCTGACGGCCGAGACCGAGTCCCGCCTGTACCGCTCGCTCCGCGTCGCCTCTGGCGCCGCCGCGCACCTCGTGGCGCTGAGCTTCCCCATCGCCGTGGCCGTGCTGGCCCGGCCCGGATCCAGTGAGTGCCGCGGGGCCGGGAGCGGGACGCCGGGGGGGCGGCCGGGCCAGACCTCCCCGCTCACCTCACCCTGCCCTTCCCTTGCAGGTCTGTTCTCCTGGCACCCGCTGCTCATGGCGCTCGCGGTAAGTCCCACCGCCCCGGGCACCGTGGCAAAGGCAGGGGCCGGTGGAGTCCCTGGGCGGTGCGTGGCGGAGCCCCGGGAACCCCCGGGAATCCCCGGGAGCCGGGGAGCCGAGCCCCGGTTTCCTTGGAGGAGGGGCGGCTGCTCGGCCGGTGCCAACCCTGCTGCCCTCTGTCTTCCCAGTTCTCGTTCCTGATGACGGAGGCGCTGCTGATCTTCTCCCCGGAGACCTCGCTGCTGCGCTCCTTCTCCCGCAAGGTGCGAGTGCGGGCGCACTGGGCGCTGCAGCTGCTCGCCCTGCTCTGCGCGCTCCTGGGGCTGGGAATCATCACCTACAACAAGCACCTGAACGGCAAGGGCCACTTCGTCACCTGGCACGGGCTGACGGGGCTGCTGGCCGTGCTGTACGCGGGCGGGCAGTGCGCCGGGGGCGTGCTCCTGCTCTACCCCAAGCTGATGAAGAACTGGACGCTGGCCAAGCTCAAGCTGTACCACGCCACCTCCGGGCTGGTGGGCTACCTGCTGGGCTGTGCCAGCCTCATGCTGGGCATGTGCTCGCTGTGGTTCACCACGGTGGTGACTGGTGTCTCCTGGTATCTGGCTATGCTGTGCCCCCTCCTCACCAGCCTGGTGATCATGAACCAGGTGAGCAACGCGTACCTGTACCGCAAGCGGAGCCAGCACTGAGGGCCTGGCGCACAACCAAACCCCCTGAGTGAGCTGGCGAGGCCCCCCCTCCTCGCACGGGGTCTTCTTGGAACTTTGTTTCTACTTTCTTGTCTCTCGTTAGTCCTGGATTGTCCTTAGTGTCAGCTACAATGTGTGTGTGTGACACCTCACACCCGCCCCGGTGGGGACGTTTCCCAGCACAGGTGAAGCTGCTGTCCCTGCAGCAGTTGGTGCTCAGTGGTGGGAAATGGAGGATTCGCTCAGGATTCCTGCTCCTTTCCCATTCCCACAGAAGGGCTGCTTTGGAGCAGGCAGGACGGGAGCCATCCTGGTGAGGAGGGCAGGGAAGTCCCCTCTCTCTCTCCTGGGAGGCTGCAGTGGGCACCACACTGCTTCTCCTGCCACGGGGGCAGCTTGGCTAGGAAAGCACAGGGCACGGTTATGGCTTTGGCCCTGGGAGGGCTGGGGAAGGGTGGTGACACCTGAGGACACGGTACAGGAGGGTACAGGAGCACGTCTGTCCTAATGGCACGAGGGCTCCCTGGGACCAGAGCAGCCAGCCCTGACCTGAGGTCACAGGTCTGGGCACTTGCTGCCACGCACAAACCCCTCCCCAGGCTGGGGCAGGACAGCCTCGGCTTGTTGGGGTGGGGTCAGTTTACAAAGCAAATGACTGAGCCAGGCTGTGAACCTGCAGCCAGCAAAGGCGTTTTGTCCTTTGGAGGGACACAGGGAACAGTGTGAGCAGGGGGGAGGCACAGGCCTGGGGGATGAGCCCTTGGCAGGGCAGGAAGTGACCTCCTTGCTGACACAACCACCTTTCTCCCAGCCTGCCCACCATCGGGGCTGCTGTGAGGCTCTGTCTGCAACTCCTCAGCACGCATCCTGCTCCCGGCAGGGCTGGAGAGCTGGGAGCGGCTCCCAGGCTGAAAAATTCCTCTGTATCCAGAGCTTTTATTCAATAAAAATTTCAGGCAGCTACAGTGCAACAAGCCCTCTTTACTGCTGGGGGGGGGGGGGGGGAGGAAACATGACTTTTGGGATGCTGGCACACTTTCCCCCCTGGAGATTTCCCACCTCCTCCTTTCAAAGGGTCTGTTCCAATGTGCTGGAAGGACCTGGGAAGAAACCCCCCTGCCCAGGCTCCTGGCAAGAGCTCCGGGGGCTGCTCTGGGCCAGGCCCCTGCCTTGCCCATGCTCTGCTACAGAAGCCAACTCTTTCAAAGAACTCTTTATTGATACCCAAATGTCTGTGTTCTTCCCGTTTGACAAAACCTTCTCGTGTGGTCCTTTAAAAAAATAGTAACGACACTGCTGACCTGCATAATGGGCTGGGAATTGCCCACTGGATCAGGAGCTGTGAGGAGGCTGTCACAGGGAGCATCCTCTCCATCCAGGGAAAAAAAATCCCCACCAACACAGAGGGAGGGAAAGAGAAGGGGGGAGCCCATATTCTACCTGCAGGAAAGAAAACCTGCTGCTGGAGGAAGCAGCGAGAGCCCCACCATAAAAATTTAATTCCAGCTTCTAGTGTAATCTGACAAACGGATTAGCCGGGGAGCAGTCAAGGGCACTGGCTCCTCGCAGGGGAGGGGGGCAGGAGAGGGAGGAGCAGAGAATTCCCACCGCAGAAAGCCTGGAGCTGGCAGTGCTGGACCACTGCTGTGAGGGGCTGGGCGGCCCCTTCCTGACCAGTGGCCTGTCCCCCCCTGCCCAACTTCTCACCGGTCCCAGCAAACTGCTGCCAGGGTGGGGGGAGGCTCCCCAAGGGAAAGACATCTGGAAAAGAAACCCACCAGCCTTCCCATTCCCTCAGTTCGGGACAAAACTACCTTCAAAAGGGAGGAAATAAGTGTTGAGTGCTCTGGCCAAGCCCTGGCACAGAGGAGAAGCTGACTTCTATCCCACAAGGGCGAGCACAGCGGCTTTGGGGTCGGGATCAGCCCCGTGTCCCCGTCCTGGGACAGCCCCCGCTGCCTGCGCCGACTCCACGGCCTTGCCCGCGCCGAGGGGAGTGGCTCCAGCAATCCCTGTCCTCGCGGTGGCGGCAGTGTCACCGTCCCGGGTGCCTGGTACTGGCCTCGAGCAGCAGCAAAGCGTTGCTGGAATGAGGTGTCCCCCTGCCTGTGTCACGGGAGGAGTCCCCGCTCCCAGCGGTGCGGGATACAAGGGGGATTAGCAGCTCTCCAAGGGAGACAGGGCGGGAAGGGGGCCGGTCACAGCTGGGCCGGGGCATCCTGGAAGCTGATGAGGTTGGACTCCTGGCCGGGGCTCTTGCCGGCCGCGCCGGGGTCGGGCAGCAGGGGGGTGTCAGCCTTGGCCGCCGCTGCCTCCTCCTCCTCATCCTCCATGCTGGGCCAGGCCGACTGGTCCTCCACGCGCTTCAGCCGCTCGTTCAGGGCCTTCAGGGCCAGCTGCCTGCGGGGCAAGGGACACCTGGTTAACCCCGGGTCCAAGGGGCAGGGCAGGGGCTGACAGCTCTGCCCCACAGGGCACTGTGTGAGCCTGGCCCTGGCTCCTTCCCAGCAGGAAAGGGTGGATTCAGCAGCACTGGGGATGACCCGGAGTGCCCAGGACTGCTCCATAGACACTCAGTCAGACTCCCAGACTACACACACGGAGTTCTTGCACCACGTGGTGCCCTCAGAGGCTGTCAGGGGCTGCTCTAGGAATGGGGAACAGAAGCATAAAACAGGGCAACGAAAAGGGAATGCCAACGCCTTGTCCAAACCCTCCTGTTGGGAGTCAGGAGGGCAATGCCGGGTGTGCGGGAAGGTTGGGGCGTGGGGCTGACTCACTGCCTTCCCCTGTGCTGGGGGGGTGCAAGACTGCCATGAGCTGGGGCTGGCACCTCCCCAGGCCGTCCCCCTTCCTTCTGCAGGGACCCCAAACCCTGCCTGGCCCTTCCCCAGCATCTCCCCACTGCTCCACATCTTAAAGAGCAGGATAACATCCCACCAGCCCCCTGAAATGCTCCTCACCACCTCCGTGGCAGGGCAGACCACATGCAGACGGTCCCTGCTTAGCAACCTGCACCTAAACCTCCCCTCTCCTCCTTGTTCGGATTTTAACCCGACCCTCGCTGTCCCTAAACACACGACCCCCACAGGAGCAGGGCGGGTGATACCTTCTCCTCTCGGCGTCCTGGGGGTCCGTGCCCGGCAGGCTGATGGTGATGGAGGACGGGGCGCCCACGTCGTAGCGCTTGACAGTCTTGCGACACACCCTCACCTTCACCAGGACGCCGTGCACCAGGTTGGCCACCAGACCCACCACGGGCTGAAGGATCTCGGGGAAGAAAGTGGCGAAGGCGAAGTGGTCAGACATGTCTCCGCGGCCTCTACTGTGCCGCTGGTAGAAGCGGAGATAGACCCAGCTGGAGAGGAGCCCGAAGCCGTACGAGGCCAGTACATTGCTCTCGACGAGGGCAGCGAGCCGCAGCAGAGCCAGAAGGAGGAGCAGGAGCATGGGGACAGCCTTCATCCTGACCTGAGGCACCTTCAGCACGGTGCTGTCTCCCATCGTCTGCTTGAGGGCCACCAGGACCCCGCCGAGGAAGCCCAGCCCGCCGTGGATGCGCACGGCGAACAGGTAGCCGGGGTGGAAGGAGGCCATGTAGGTGAGGAAGTAGGCGAGGGCCGCCAGGAGCCCCACGGAGATGTTCACCACGGCGAAGAAGACGAGCAGCTCCAGGGCTCCCCAGAGGGGCTCCAGCAGCCGCCCCGCCGCCCCCAGCGTGGCCAGCGCGGCCGCCAGCCCCCAGGCGCGCTCCTCCACCAGCCCGTGCGTCAGCAGCGTCCACACCCAGAAGTTGGGGGGCAGCAGGTAGCCCGGCGTCACCGCCAGCCCGTAGGCCGTGTCCAGCCCGAAGGAGAGCAGGTACAGCAGCACCGCGGCCGCGCTCAGCGACTTCACCACCACGCTGGTGCCGGCCAGTGCCGCCAGGAAGTGCTGCCGGGCCACCGGCAGGTACCGCCGCATCTTCGGCCCCGCGGGAGGCACGGGGCGGCCCCGCGGGGGCTGCCCGGCCCCCCACCCCGCCCGCTTCCCCCCCTTGCCGCCCGCTGCCGGTGCTGGTGGTGCCGGTGCTGGTGGTGCCGCCGCTGCCGCTCCGCCCGGGCCGGGCCGCGCTCGGCCCCGCTGCTGGGACAGGCCGGGCGCGGACAAACAGCGCGCTTGCGCCTGCGCCTGCGTGGGGGCGCGTGCGACTGGGCGGGGCCGCGCCTCGGGGGCGGGGCCGGGGCGCCGCGGGGCACGTCGGGATTTGTAGTCCAGTAACGTGGGGGAACACGGACATGGTGGGGGGATCAGGACACGGGGCACATGGAGGGACACGGCTACGAGGGACACGGGACAAACGGCCGGGAGGATACGGACACTGGGGGGACATGGGACAAACAGCTCGGGCAACATGGTAACAGGGGTGACACAGACGTCAGGGGACACGGGACAAATGGCTGGGAGGGACGTGGATGGGGAGGGGACACGGACACGAGTGGACATGGACGCGGGGGGGGGCACGGGACAAGCAGCTCGTGCGGGATGGACATGAAGGTGACACGGACATCAGGGGACATGAGACAGACGGGAGGGTCATGGACACAGAGGGACACGGGACAAACGGCTGGGGACACGCGGACAAGGGGGGACACGGGGGAGAGGGGTGGCAGAACACGGGTATGGGGCCGTGAGGGGGACAGTCATGGGGAGGTGGACACGGCGGGCACAAACCCTGGGAGGAGGGGATGTGGACACGGGTGGGCTGTGCACAGGGGGCACTTAGGGACACTGAACCCACGGGACAGGGATGTGGGGACACAGACACGGGGACGTGGGAGTGGAATGGGGAGAGGGGACAAGGGTATTTGGGGAAGGGGCAACACAGTCCTGAGGGGACACAGGGAGATGGAGGATCCCAGGGGGAGTTGGGGAGGGGCTGAGCCCCTGCTGCCCCCCAGCCCCTCCTGTGCAGCGTGCGGGGCTCTGCGAACCCACAGCTCTGCTGTGCCCAAATCCCTGCCCATCAGTCTCACAGAGGTGCAGCAGGTGTGAAGGCAGCAGCCTCCCAAATATCCTGTGCCACCCCACCTTCTGTGCCCCCCCTGGCTGTGCCCACCCCATCCCAGGTAATGATGCAGCCACCACCTGTGAAGTGAAAATATGAACATTATTTAATAACTGAGTCTCTGTAATAAACCATTTGAAAATATTTTACAAGGAGTCACACGCACGATATCTTACAAATTGTCTTTTTGTTGTTTTTTTTTTCTTTTTTTTTTTTAAGTTTTCCAACTCTTCTGTACAAAAAAAAAAAAAAATCGAAACCCAACGAAATTAAAAATAAATTAAAGAAAATAAATTTAAAAACCCAACGCCTTTGAATGAGCAGAGAGAAGCTTTTGGGCAGGGACAGGGCAGGATGCGACCCCGGCGGGACAGGGGGGCCCAAGGCCACGCCGCCCCTTCGTCTCATTGGTTTTTAACTTAAAATAGACTATATATGTATATATTTATAGGTATGTATAGTGGTGGTTTTCTGGCAGAGCACCTAACTAGACTACAGAAGTACACACACTCCCGGTAACACAGAGCCATCTGTTCAAACACGGTTCCCAGAGACAGTAACCAAACACACACTGAAAAAGCTACAAGCAGAATGACCATTAATTAACCCCCAGCACTGATTAGCGCCTGGCGCCCTCCCCAGCCCCCCCGGGGTGGCCGTGCCGAGGGGGCTCCCCTGGACCCGGTTGATGGGGTGGCTCTGAGTGGGGTGGCCCGGGGGGGTGAGGGTCCCCAGGGCTGCCCAGCCGGGCAGGGACCCCTGGCACTGCCGGGAGCAGTGGGGGGCACGAGTGGTGGGTATGGCACCCCCTGCACTTCAGCATCCCGGGCTCTCATGGCCGGGCACCATCTTCTGGATGGGTCTGTGGGGTGCCAGAGCTGAGCAGCTACTTCGTCCCCTCCTTGGCACCCAGCGTTTTGACTGGGGGAGACAAAACACACCCAACCTGAGCTCCCCGGTGCGAGCCCCAGCCCGTCCCGCCCCTCCAGCACTGCCTGCCCCCCAGCCAGGGCCCCCACAGCACCCGGGGGCTGCTCCCCTCGCCGTGGATGGTGCCCCGAGGGACGGGCGTGGGGGCCTGGCACATCCCTTCGGGGGACATGTGGCACCTCCCGCTCCACTTGGCACTCGGGGATGTGCGGCACGTCCCGCTGTGGGGCATGTGGCGTGACCCGCTCGGGGGCACATCCACGTCCCCCAGGGGACAAGCAGCACGACCCCCTGGCAGGACGAGGGGGACAGGGCAGGGCTGGGGGGGACAGGGCTGGGCGGGCAGGATTCACAGTGATCTGCAGAACGGAAAAGAAACAAAACACATTTCCCCCCCCCCCCCTTTTCACCCCAATATCTGTGCCCAAGAATAGCTGAGCCAAGTGCAGGGACCAGGGCTCCATTGTGCCACTGCCCCCCGGCCCTGCCCCTGCCCGCTCCCTGCCCAGCCTGCAGGGATGCTGGAGCTGCCCCACACATCGGGGGGTACCGCTGGAACAAATAATACTGACCCGCACAGTCAAGTCAAGTCCTTTTTTCTTTTTTTTTTTCTTTTTCTTTTTTTCTCCTTTCACCCCCCACCCCCGTTTTTTTTTTTTTCTTTTTCCTTCCATGTGTCCTCGTTGCTGACAATAAACCCCGCCTGTCTCCAGGTGAAAATGTTGGAAACTCGATGTAGAAAGATCTGCTTTAAAATCTTCAGGCTAAAAAAATAGGCGAGGTGGATTGGGAGGGTCGCGGGCGGAGGGCACCGACGCCACTTTTCCGAGTCCGAGCGGCCGGGAGGGGCGCGATGCCGGTCGGGAGGGGCACACCGTCCCGGTCCCCGCTCTGCCGGGGAGCCCCAGCCCGGTCCCCGCTCTGCCGGGGAGCCCCTGCCCGCACCCCGACTCTTCTTTGGCTGCGGCCGGTGGGGAGAGCGGGGCGGCATCGCGGGGGTCCCCGAGGCGGCGGAGGGGACGTCGCTCCCGCCCCACCGGGAGGGGCGGGGAGGGGGATGGAGATGGAAGTTGAAAGAAAAGAGAGCTGGCGGGGGCGGCCAGGGGGCTAAAGGCAGGCGGCCGGGGGCAGCGGGTGCCGGCTGGTGCTGGAGTAGAGGAGCAGCAGCTGCAGGGAGAGCAGGACCCCCAGGGAGGGGGCGAAGGAAGCCCCTCGGCCGCAGTCTGAGGTATCTTCCTGGGTGGGCAAAGAGAGAGGGGCCGTGGGGCACCCCCACCAGTGCCTCGGCACCGCAGGGGCACCCACTGCCCTGGAAGGGACACTCACCACCCCCCTGCAGCCCAGCTACACCTCCTGCTCTAGGGTCCCTGTGGCATAGCCCCCCTCCACCCCCCAACCAACCCACTTGCACTCCCACTGGGACCTCCATGGCTCTGCGCTCCCCTCAGGAGGGCATCCCATGGCATTACTTTCCTAAGGGCCCTTCATAGCTCTGATCTCCCCAGGGGGCACCCTAAGGCTCCTGATCCCCCACCCTGGGTCCCCAGGGCTCCAAACCCCCATCAGGGGGGTGCCCCTGCCACACTGCACCCCCAGGATCCCCTCATGGCTCTGCTCCCCCACTGTAGGGGCACTCACTCCTCCATTCCCTCCCCAGGGGTGAACCCCTCAGCTCTGCCCCCCTGGGGTCCCCCTTATGGCTCCAGTTCCCTGCTCAGGGGAAACACGCTGCCCGAATTTCCCCTATAGGAGCACCCCACAGCTTTGCTCCCTTGGGGATGCCCCATGGCTATACACCCCCACCCAGAGGGCACCCCCTGCTCCCATCTCTTCCCAGGGGACCTCCCCAGCTCTGCTCCCCCCCGCACCCCACGTACTGTTGCATTGTAGTCAAAGCAGATGTGGGGGCCTTTCCGGTAGCGGGGCCTGTCCACCAGCTCACACTGGTTAGGGTCCCTCGGGGGTGCTTTGCAGGTCAAGGAAATCACCAGGGCCACAGCAGCGGGGGCTTGTGGGGCACCCTGTGGCCACCTACAGCCCCTCTGGTCACAGGCCACCTCCCTCCACCTCCACCAAACCCCACAGCTCCCTGCCCCCGTGCCTGTCCCGCAGATGGCACATATCCCCCCATCCCTCTGCCACAACACCCTGGTGGGATGCACCAAAGGATACCTCTTACCTCTGCCTGCATCAGCTTGACAGACTCACACTGGCTGCAGAGGGGCTTGTCAGCCACCACAAAGAGCAGGTTGGTGTTGGCCAGTCTCTGTGCATGGAAGAGCCTGTGGGTGCAATGGCAGCGGGGACCCCAGTTACCCTGTGCCCTGATCTCTCCCAGTTACCCTGTTCTTTGATCTCCCCCAGTCCCCAGTGCCAGCCCTGTCAGCATGTGGCTCTGGGGAGGCTGAGCCAGCCACAGGTTCGCTCCTGTCCTCATCCTCTTCCCCACCCCTGTTCCCAACCTTATCCCTGTCCTCATCTCCATCCCCAACCTCACCCCTGTCCCCTACCTCATGCCCATCCCTGTCCTCAACCTCATTCCTGTCCCCATTCTCATCTCCACATCCCTCCCCATCCCCATGCCATGGGGCTGCCCAGGGATTCTGATGGGCTTTCAGGGCCCATGTCTATGTGGAGGAGCCCTGGGGACATCAGCACCCCCAGCCCATGGGGACACTACTGCCACTCTCTGTCCCCCCCTCCAGGTACCACAGTCCCCCCAGGTGCTGCGTGGCACCTCCTATGGCCTCCACGCGGGCAGGGGTCCTGGCAAAGGCAGGCTGGGGGATGTCCCCAGCCCCGACCAGGGGGTGGGACCGCGGGGACGGACCCACCTGGAGCAGTTGCCGCAGTCGATGATGGCGTTGTAGGTGGCGTTGACGGTGCTGAAGTAGTACTGCGTCTGCTTCATGATGCAGCTCGTCTCCCTGGTCTCCATGCTGTCCCCTGCCACCTCCTCTGTGCCAGCACAGCACCATGGGACAGGAGCCACCAACCCCCCCACCATGCACCCCTGCCACCGCCCCTGCCCACCCCTGGCCAGGGTCTCCCTGGGGACTCACCTGTCTGGAACCAGCTGCTGTAGGTGAGGCCGTACAGGAACTGCTGGAAGAGGGACCTGGGGAAGGAAAGCATGGCCTCATCAGCTGTCCCAGCCCCAGGGACAACCTCGTGCCACTCCCCAATGGAAATGGCCCCTGGAGAGGGACACGGCAGGACTCACCAGGCTGCAGCCGAAGTCCACCAGGCAAGGCTCAGGAGATCGGCCACGGTGGGCTGTGGGCAAAGAGGAGGGACAATAGCCAGCAGGTCCCTGTGCAGGGCACTGGGGACACATTCACGGGTCCCCGCGCTTGCAGACCACCTGGAAGCCACCAGCCCTGTGGGTGCTCACCACAAAGACACCACGGGGGGCAGCGCCTGTGTTGCTTGGGGCCTCTGGGGCGCAGACGGACTGGAAGTCATAGGACTCCTTGCGGGTGTAGAAGGAGTTGTTGTAGAGGGCAGACATCAGGTTGGCATCCACTTCGCTGAAGAACTTGCCCACCTGGGATGGGGACACTGAGTCTGCATCCAAATACCACCTTGCCATGGGACTGCCCCGGTGGGGGCTCGAGTGGGGCTGTGTCATGCCACCTGTGACTCAAGCTCAGAGGTCTCAGCTCCCCGCTGGCATCCCATGCTCAGGAGAGCTGTGGGCACTGCTCACCTGGTACCAGTGGTCCTCCTGGTTGGAGAGCACCAGGAAGCCCCCATCGTCGATGAGGACACAGATGAGGTCCTGGGGAAGGAGGGCAGTGTCATCCACCCCAGCCATGCCCAGGTCATGGCAGGACAGGCAGGGTGAGTGGGGATGGGCTGTCAGGCAGGGGGGTCAGTACAGTGTCCCCAAGCCTGGGGGTTGCTCAGAAGCATCTCAGTGCCAGGAGCACCTGTGCTGGGTGCAGGGAGCAGGAGACACCACCACTCTGGGGGGTTTCACAGCCCTCTCAGGGGGGTCCACACTTCACAGGGTAACCCCTGGGGCTTCATTCCTGTGTGGAGGGTCAGGCGCTGGCTGAGCTCCAGGAGCAGCAGGGGACAGGGTGGCTGCACAGGCAGGGTGAGCAGGGCACAGGGAGCCCTCCCACCCATCCTCTACTCCCCCACCATCTGCCCCCACCCACCTTGTTGTTGGCCTCACAGTCCATCTCACAGCTCGTTGAGGGGTCGCACTGTCAACCGAAACCAGGGCAGAGGGACAGGTTAGCAGGATGGTCATCACCCCAGAGCTGTCCTCCTGGCCAGAAGGGGACACACGGGGTGGTGTCCCCACGGGCTGGGGACAGGTGCCCTGAGCAGGGTGACGGGTAGGGCTGTGCGGGAGGAACACAACCAGTGCAACCACAGGCACCTTGTCCCAGCAGTGCTGCCCAGCAAGCAGAGCTCCCCTCCATCCTGTCCCCATCCCCATTCCCCTGCTGTGCCAGCCCCGGGACGTACTCGTCGGGCACCCAGCTGGTCACGGTCTGTCCGGTTGCTCGCCAGCACTTTGAACTTCTCAGCCCAGGCCTCCAGGTCCAGCTTCACCCCCACCACTGGAGCAGCAGGGAGACAGGGTGAGCCCTGGCGCTGGAGGGGTTACGAGGAACCCCCCCAGCCTGACGTCAGGGCACCCAGGCCCTTGCCTACCTGCTGGCTTCAGAGTCTTGCCCCCGATGCTGAGCTCCACGGCAGTGCTCACCAGGATCCCAATGGTGTTGTTCTCCAGGTCCAGTCCTCGGTAGCCAGCTGTGGAAGGCAGGGGTTGCATCAGGGGATGCATGGAGCCAGCCCCGGGTAGCCAGTCACCCCTTGCTGCCCCAAGCGGGCACCCACCATCTCGGTAGGGTGGCTTGAAGATGTAGCCCTTGTTGTCCAGACTCCTTCGGTAGAAGCTGGCGTTGAAGGGCTCCGGTTCCTCCTCCCAGTCATCTGCAGCCCTGGGTGGGAGCAGCCACAGCCATGACTGTCACTATCACTGCCCAGTGGGAGCAGACATGTCACGGCACGGGCTGGACACTCACTTGTTAGGAAAGACACGGGTGATGCCCCCGTCAGTGGCTGCGAAGACAGCCAAGAGGCTGTACCTGCAAGGAGAGGGGCCAGGTACACCTGGCATCAGTGGGGTTTCACTCTGCCCCTACCTACACAGCCCATCCCACTCCTCCTCTGTTCCAAGACAGTGTTGCCCACCCTGAGCCACCTCCCCTGCACGTACGTGTTGAGATCCTGGTCCCTCCAGACCCGCTCCACCAGCTGCTGCGTGATGCCCGTGTCCAAGATAAGGTTGTGCAGGAGGAAGTTGTCACCTTGAGAGGAAGATGGAGAGCAGGAGGAGGTGAGGGTTGGCCCCATGGGGGACACCCATGCCCCCTGCTCTGCCCCAGCATCTCCTCTGCAGCAGCTCCCAGGACCCCAACCCCAGCATAGTTCACCCCATGCCCCATCTCCCCCTGCAACCCTGTCCACCTCCAACCCTCTGGCAGCCTCCCCAGCAGCCATCCCGGTTACTCACACTGCTTGGAGTCTGGGGTCACCTTTTCCATGAGGGCAATAAAGTTTTCCAGGAACTCGGTGTTGTTATCCGACAAGTCGAGGTCTTTGCAATACTCTCTGGGGTTTGGGGGACAAGGTTTGTCGTTCGCAGGGATGGAAAAGGCAAGGTCAGTTCTCCCCCAGGGATGGTGGGGTGGGTGCTGGCCGCGCTGCCAGCACCAGGGCTTGCCAGGGACACCATGGTGGTGACGTGCCACCTCTGCTGTGACTGTCACCCCACCAGGGCAGCCGGCTGTGGGCATCTCTGCAGGCTGCCCGGCACCCAGTCCCCACTGCCTGCAGTGCCACCAGAGCAGTGTCACATCAGCCACCGGCTCCATCACTGCCACGGGCACTGAGGTGCCACCACCTCTGCCAGGGCCAGGATTGATGGATCCCAGTTTGCCCAGAGTGGTACAACACTGAGTCCATCTCTCCCCATACTGGTGGGGCTACTGGTGGGACTGGGTGCCTCTGACACCGTACTTACCTGTGGGGCCAGATAGGCACTGCTGTGCCCACCCTGCCCTGCTCCTGCAGCACCCCAGGGAGTGGGGGCTCCATTCTGCTTGTGAGCAGGGGTTTGCCTTGGGAGACCCTACAGCTGCACTGGCAGCACCAGGCAGACGCTCACAGCTGTACCTGCACCCTTTGCACAGACAGCTGGGTGCTGGGTGAGCCCTGGCTGGCGGAGATGGGTGCTCGCCCACCGGCACTGCTGGCCCCGAGCCCCTCCTGGGATGGGCACCATGGGGGTGCTGTGTCCCTGCTCCAGTCTGGGACATCCTGAGTGCGGAGTCCCAGCCCCACCAATGCCAAGGACAGCTGTAACCTTGTTGGTCACGATGAGGCTCTGACCAGGGTGCCAAGAGCCTCCATTGCTCAGCGGTGTGGCTGTGAACAGCCCCTCTGCCAAGCTCCTGACTCTGACAAAAACCTCGTTCAGAGGACAAATGTTGGAGCAGAGGGTGGCAGAGAGCATGCCCATGGGGTGGCTAAAAAACTTAGGGCACCCTGGCCAGCCTGGCCAGGCCCCTCGACCCCTGGTCAGGGGGAGCAGCCACCTAAATATCTACACCGACACGCACAGGTACAGGTACTCACACACCCACGGGGATGGGGATATACGGTTTCTGAAAATTTCCAGTGGCCCGTGGGCACAGCAGTGCCGGAGGCAGATCATACAGTCGCCCTGGGTGCCGGGCACCCCCCAGCACATGGCTCCTCCCTGCCACCTGCCCGTGCTGGGCTGGCACCCATTGTAGGAAGGGGGCTCACGGAACCGCTTTGGGGATACCAAAGGGCTTGCCCTGATTTTCACAGCCTGCCTTCCTCCCCAGCTGCACCAACTGTAGAGCCCCACACCTGACACTGAGCCCATCACTGCAGCCTGAATAGGAGAGTCGGGACGCAGACCCACTCCTGGGCCTCGGGCATCACCTCCCTATCCAACCCCTCCCTTAGTGTGTTTACAGGCCATTTTTCCAATAACAGGGTTTTCCTGTTTCTCATTTATACGCTGGTTTGGCTCCCATGTGTCCTGGACCTCACTCCCACTGCCTCATGCATAGCCTGGGGACCAAGCCCCCCCCCGAAAACCTGGGACTACACAGTAACTGCACATTTTGGGCTGGTTTGCCCAGAATTCATGTTAGTGAGTGATGTCTGCTGTGGGTCAGGAGGGTGGGGGGTACCCACAGGTGGCCTCAATGTACCTCAAGCTGCTGCAGTCCCCAAGAGCTGCAATGACAAACCATCCCCTAACAGGACAGTTAGCTGCTATAGCGACCTATCACTAGAGAGGTGATGAACTTGTGATGTTAATTAGGGCTGATCAGAGGCTACACAGTGGTAAGGGCAGGGTGCTGCCAGAGCCATAGGGCTCCCCAAGCACCTCCCAGAGGGATAGCCCTTCATTCCTGTTATGTAACACGACTGGGTGGCATGGCGCAGGGGAGGGGACGTGTCTGTCTGTCCAGTGGCAACTACACTGTCCTCACGTCCCCATCTCCACCTTGTGGCCGGCAGCCTCCTGAAACCCCCTGGGCATCCCAAATTTGAGCCAAAACCTAGGCTTCCTTCTCCCCCCTACCCCGCAGCCAGCACGACTGTATGATACCACCGCCGGCCCCTCGTTCGGCGGAGGATTTTCAGAAACTATACCTATATATGCACGCTCAGAGGTCGGTCGGGCCGCACCGGGTGCATATATACTGTGTGGGATGCAACCGGGTGGCGGAGCGGGGCCGGGGTCCCGGCGCAGCCCCCTCGGCCGAGCGGGCACACGACACACACAGCCACGGGGCACGGGGAGGGGGGACAAGGCACGATGAGGCGAGGATGGGGGGCGATGGTGGGGTCGGCAGCGGGGCCGGGGCGGATGCACACCTCGGCAAGCGCACACGCAAAGCTACCTGGGAGCAATGAACACATGTCCCTCCGACTCAAAGCTGTTGGGCAGCAGGTATTCAAAATCTGCAACAGAAAGGGAAGGTTATCCGGCGGGGAGCGGGGGAAGGGGGCGCCGGGGGGCCAGGAGGGAGAGAGACGGACAGAGAGAGAGAGAGAGGGGGGAGGGAATCGGAAGAAAAAAAAAAAAAAAGGCGTTTGCTGCTCTTGGTAACAAGAGAGGAAGGAAAAGGCCGTTCTGCTGTTGCTGGCACCGCACGGGAAGGAAGGTTATAGCCAAATCAGGAGAGGTTTGCCCATCTCGGCTCGAATTTGCTCGGTCGCGGGCTGGAGGCGCGCGGTGGCGTACGCGCGGTACGCAGGGACACACAGACACACACACATATATATATGTGCGCACATGTATATATATGCATGTTTGGGAGGGCGGGGGGACGTCTCTCTCTCGGGGAAGGGGTGGTGGGCAAGGGCAGGGAACCACATGCTGCGCTCCTGGCCGGAGGAGGATCACCAGAACACTCGGTTGTCGGGAGAAAAAAAAAATAAAGGAGTTTTCAGGCATCGACATGGCCAGAGGGGAACCTTGCCGAGGACAGTCCAACCAGAGGCTCCCGCCCTGCGCAGGGCCGTGCAATGCGCTAACGGGCTCCACCGCCAGGCACCGGTGCCCCCTCCCTACCCGGGCCGGTGGGACCCCAACGGGGGCGGGATCCGCGCTCGCCCGCCAGCGCACTCTGCTCTAACAGAGGGGTGCCGCCCAGAAGGTTTGGGGGGTCTCCTGGGAGTGCCCTCGGCAGAGGGGCAGTGGATGCGGGACTCAGCTCGTGGGGCGCTATGGGACAGCCCGGGGACAACATCCCCCCCCGGCGGGCACCGCCACCCCCTCGCCCTCCCGCCGGCTCCTGGTGCATTGCACGGCACAGCCAGAGGTTGGACTGTTGCTCTCCGAGGGCTGTAGGCAGGGGCTGGGTACAAGCCGATGAGAGGAAGAGGAGGAGGAGAGGAGTACAAAACACTCGTACTTGATCCATCAGCATTGCCATTACAGGGGCGCCGGGAAGAGGCAACTCAAGGCTGATAGAACAGGGCTGAGGTTGACACTTCCACCTCCCCGCTGTCCTGCTTGCCTGACCCTGTCCCCCATGTCCTTCCCTGTGCTTCTGTGGGCCCCACAGCCATCCCCCTGCCCCTGCTAGGAGTGGGTGCTGCCCGCGGGCACTGCATGCGGGACAGAGTGTGGCAGTGGGTACCCCAACCGTGTGTGTTGGGTGTCCCCTGGCCCACCATGGGGCTGTGGGGGGGGCTGTGGGGGAGCTGTGGGTCCAGCCTCACACTGCAGGGACATGGGCCAAATCCTGCCCCTGTGCTGCAGGGGTGACATCCCACTCCTCTGCAGTACTGGCCCAAGCACCCCCTTCCTGCCTCGGTGGGACTTTGGGATCAAATTTGGCTGCTCCCAAGGGCACAGACTGTACCAAGACACTGTGGCTGCCAGGGGCTTCATGCCATGCTGGCCCCCAGGGCAGGGGGGATGGCCACTGAGCAGCCATGGGGGCAGGCAGTGCAGCACCCCTGCGCTCAGCCACCCTGTGTCCCCACGGGGCCAGGCTTGCTGTCACCCTAGGCAGTTGGGCAGGGTTGCCCCAGGGTGGTCCCATCCCCACCTCCACAGAGGGCTTCTGCTTGGGGGGCTGCCCCAAAAAAGCCTGTCCCAGAGGGTGATGGCAGTGGAGGACTGGGTTCCCCACCTTCTCTCTGTCCCTGCCACCTTTGGGTGCCCACCCCACAGCCCCCCTCACCCTGCACAGCCCTATCCCTTTCAGGTTGAGTTGTCTTAGGGAGGAGGAAGCAGAGGAGGTGGGAGAGGGGGAGAAGGAGCTGGAGGAGACGAGCGGGGGAAGAGGAGCAAGAAGGGGCTGCAGTGGGGAAGGAAGAGCAGGGCATCCAACTAGCTACAAAAAAACCTCGTGGATCGAAAACGGCAGTTTCATACAAGATCGGCTCTGGGACAAGATCGAACCAGGTTTGGGAGTAATGCACAGGGAGGGAGTGGGGATTTTCGTGACAAAGCTCTCATGAACAGAACAAGACATGTTGCTTTCAAATAAAGGGGGAACTGGAGGAGAGGAAGAGGAGGAGGAGGAAAAGGAGGAGGGAGGAAGGGCGAGTTGGTGGCGGTTTGCAGGTTCGGCGTGGCAAACGGGCAGGGAGATGGGCAAGCAGGGGGCTGGGAGGGACTGGACACGGGGCAGGGGACGGGGTGGTGAAGGTGAGTGGTCTGAGACTGAAAATACTTGCCCTTCTGTTTGATGTTTGGTACTGTGTGAATCCACCATAGAGAGAAAGCAAGAAAAACAACAAACAAAAAAACAACAAACAAAAAAAAAAGGGGTTGGGTGGAAAGGGGGAAGGGGGGCACAAACAATATTTTATTCAATCGACGTTTGAATAAAAATATTGTGTATCATAATCATACCAAAAGGAAACCTCTTGCAAAAAACGACATGAAGAAAACAAAAGAAAAAACCAGTAACAGAAGGAAAAGAAAAGGCCACGGTGAAATAAGAACAAAAAAAAAATGCAAAGATATAACTAGAGAAATATATAGATATATATTCAATACTCCAAAGGAAAATGAGAGTCAGTAGCAAACAGTTGCAACAGTCTTGATATCAAAATGTCCTCACTGAGTCAGGGGGCATGCACGGCACGGTGGGCAGAGCTGGGGAGGACGGGGGGATCCCCCCTCCCGGGGATGGGGACAGCCTGGCCTCGTTCCTGCAGGGGCATGGAGCTCCTGCCCACGGATGGAGGGGGTGGCAGGGGCCAGATCTGGAGCAGGGCTGGGGTCGAGCCACCGGGGCGGCCTTGGGGGAGAAACAGGGGGAACCGGAAGGGAGAGGGGAAGGGTCCGGTTCTCCCACGGGGGAGAGGGTCCCCGGGAGCAACGTGGACCTGAGGTGGGGAAAAAAGGCTTGGGGGTAAGGGGAGAGAGAAAGAGAGAGAAAGGGGGGGCCAGGCTAACACACACGTACACAGATTATTTCCAAACAAAAATCGAAACTAACCGAAACCGAACTCATAAAAAGAATAAATGGCTTAAACCGAAACCAAAGAATCGTAATAAACCAAAGGAAATTAAAGAGATACATGCAAACTTTCCCAGGCTCACAAATTAACTGGCTGCTACAGTGTCCTCCCTCGACCCCAGGAGGCAAACAGGCAGCACATCCCTGCCTGTGCCAGCAGTGCCTGCCTGCAGCCCAAGGCTGGGGTTTTGGGGTGCAAAGCATAAGGACCAAACCCTGGCACCCCGGGGCACCCCAGGCAGGACACTCACTCTCCCTCTGTGCGCTCACCTCTACTCACACCTTGTTTATTTCTAACTCTGCCCTTTATTTTTGCCTCTCACAGTGGTCCCTCTCTCTTTTCAAAAGCCTTTGCTTTGTGTTTCTCCCCCTGACAGCCGCGGGCTGGAGTGGGGTGAGTGGGGGTACAAGAGGGCAGCGGGGAGAGCCAGGGGCTACTTACACTTCACTTGCAGGATCTGGTCGCTGAGGTTGGCCTGGATGTAGTAGGTGCTGTAGGGAGGCAGAACCAGCCCCAGGCTGTGGAGGGGGAGAGCAGACACGTGGTGTAAGGCTTTACACCCACCCAGAATCCTTGGCCAGTTTGCAGTCCCTGCCTGGCACCCCCTGGCAGCAGCTCATCCCAGCTGATGGCAAGCAGTGGCCCCAGTGGCCTCTTGCACAGCCTGCTGAATCCTTTTCTCCAGGAACTGCAGCCAGCACTGTCCTGGGGCATCCAGGGTCATCTCCAGAGCACCCATGGTCGTCCTGGGGCACTCAGGAGTACACAGGACCAGTGGCACCCAGGGTCACCCCCAGCACACCTACTGCCATCCTAGGGTGGCCAAGTTCATCCCCAGAGCACCCATGGCCATTCCCAGAACACGTAGGGTCATCCTGGTGACACCCAGGGCCATCCTGAGGGCACCCCTGAGCACAGGTGGCAAGCCTGTCCAGCCAGAGATGAGATGGGCAGAATGGGCCAGCCCAGGAACCAAGGGAGATCAATGTGGAAGAGGAACACGACACCCCTGTGAGGGAGGAAGGCAGGAAGAGACACAGCCCTCGAAAGAAGGGACAAAACCTTCCCAGAGAGGACAAACCAATGATGAACCTGCAGCCCTGGCCACAGCTGTGTCACCCCGTGTCATTGTCCCCTCCTGCACTGTGCCTGGAGCCCTGAGAGATGTTGGGTGCTGCAAGCACAAGCCCCCAGCCCTGTGCTGGTGTGGGTCCAGCCAGAGCAAGGCAGTACAGGTGCACTGGCAGTGATACCCACCTGTAGTTGGTGCTTTTGATGGGAGCCCACGTGTAGGTCCGGAACACCTCGTCGATGTATTGCTGTGGGTCAGAGGGAGCCAGTCAGGCCTGTGTGGTGCCAGGACCTGCTGGCACGGTGACACGGGGCCCTGGCTCCGAGCCCAGTGCCAGACACAGCCCAACACAGCCCGCCACTGGGGCTGGGCACACAGCACAGCAGCAGCTTTGGTTGTGACCCCCTTCCCCTGTAGCGTTACCTCGTCCACGGACTTGATGAGGGTCTTGATGAACCTCTGCCCGTCATTCCCATCAATCATGCTTCTCCGGATCTGGGGGACACAGAGGAGGCAACTGAGGGCCACAGAGCAGTGCCTGTGGGCACCCAGTCCAGTGGGGTGGCACTGAGGACCCGTGGGGTGCACAGGTGAGCAGCCTGGGGGGGGCATCATGCTGGCACCCAGGGGACAATGACCCAGCTGCTGTCCCCACTGTTTGCCAGGGCCCTTAGGATGAGGCATTCCTTAGGGCAGGTTGAAGGTGCTGAGTGCCCTTTGCAACCACAGACTGGGGGGGCCAGCCTGTACCCCAAGGGCTGCTCCTGGTCTGCTCACCTCCTCCTTGTTTTCATCCTCCAGTTCAGCGTCCAGGAAGTCCAGTGTCACTGGCTCACGGAAATTGATGATCTGCAGGCAGAAAGGGAGAGCCAGGGAAGGGCTCAGGGCTCCCACAGTTGCCCCCGAGTCCAGACAAACTCATCACAAATCCCACAGTTAGCTCCTGAGGACCCTTGGGAAGCTGTGTGTCCCTCTCGGGGTCTCTCCTCACCTGGGGCTGCAGGTTGGGGTGCAGCAGGACGTAGCCGTTCAGGTCGATAGCGAAGACGTAACCATTCGCCCCCAGCTGTGAGAGGACAGGAGGAGGGATGAGGCTGGTCAGTCAGCTCTGTGGCACAGCATGCTGTGCTGTGCTATGATGTGATCACCCTCACCACTGCACACAGAGCACACCCAGCGTCACCCCTGGAGCCTATTCTATTCATCTATTTCTATTCTCAGGTCAATAGAACCTCTCACTCCTGGGGTGAGATTCTGGCTCTGGATTTCTCCCACTGCCCCTTTCCCCAGGCCAGTAAGGTTTATTCCCTGCTGACCCTGCAAGAGTTTTGGCTGTGCTCTGGGCCCCAGAGCATCACCCAGCTACGATTCCTGCTCGCCTGCCTGTCCCGGTCCCTGCTTGCACTCATGGCTCCTACACCCTACTACTGCCAGAGCTGTTGGAGGCGTTATGGGGTGCTGGGGGCACAGCCTGGGGCTCCCATCAGAGGGATTCCACACCAGGATTGGTCAGTGCAGGGCAGGGACAGAGGAGAAGGGGCCTCCACGCACGTTGTATCGCGGGGTCAGCCTCTTGATGTCGTTGAGAGCCACGTCGATCCCCATCACGCCCAGGATGAGCTGGTTCTGGAAGGAAGCGCAGGGAGGGAGGTGGGTGGGAGCAAGGCTCTCACCTGCCACCACCAGCAAAGGGGAAGGGAAACAGGAAGATGAACATCTTCTCCCTCTGGGATTGTGTGGGTCAGATTTGGATACTGCAGGGGCACCGGGTGGGATGTGCCAGCCCCCCAGCAGCCCCCCATGGGGCACTGCATCCCCCATGGTCTTGCAGCTGCCAGCTGTCCCCACTGAACCAGGAGAGCTAACCAAGGCCATTTTGGGTCACAGGGATGGCAGTCACCCCAGTGTCACCCCAGAGAGGGGGTGCAGAGCAGGCAGCACCTCAGGGGTGCCAGTGCCCCCTACACCACAGCCATACACCCAGTGTTGGGGCACCTTCCCCACCCTGCAGCAGCCCTGCTCCAGGTGTCCCAGTGCAGCCAGGGTGGTGGCAGTCATGGTCTCCTACCTTCCTGTCACTGCTGTCCTCGGTCAGGTTGAACACCGGCAGCGTGCCCGTCACCACCAGTCCCAGCCCCTGCACAAGCACAGAAGGGTGTCCCATGTCCCCTCACCAGCCTCAGGACCCAGAGCTGGGGGTGGGCAGCAGAGGGGGGTTGCCCCCTCACAAGGGAGATGGGGGCATGTTCTCTGTGGGACTCTGGAGCTGATGTCCTCACCCACATTACCTCGGGGCTGTGCAGGACCCTGGGGCTGGGGATCCCTCCCTGCACCCCAGGGCTGGGGGTCCTTACCAGAGCATCCTGGTACACGTTGGTCCACTGAACCTGCTTGGCTCTGTTCCCAGCCAGGACCATCGGTCTGCCCAGCACATCCAGGTACTCCTGCATGGACACAGGGCAAGGGAAAGGGTGATGTGGGAGCCAAACGTCCCCTTGCTCCAATGCAGTGACACCCTTTTCCCTATGAACACCCAGGGGTTACCAACAGGGTGCTTGGTGAGGCCCCCAGCTGTAGACTGAGCTAGGGGAGGGGGCTCAGCAGCTACCAAACCCGGGGGTACTGGCTCCAGCTGGGACCCCAACAAGCCCATCATGATGCAAACAAGGGGCTGCTCATCATCAGCTGTGCATGGGCAGGGCAGGGGCCCCCCAGGCAGTGTCAGCCAGAGCCCCCCAGCTCCCAGCCATCCCTGGGGCTGGGCTTGCTCCATCATGCCTAGACCACATGGCTGCTGTCTCCACCAGCCTTTTGGGATCTTCTGCTGGGGTAGGTTTCCTTTATCCTGGCCCACCTTGGCAAGGCAGACCTCTGGGTAGGGAGGCAGCCTTTGTGCTACAATGCCAGCACTGCCCTGAGGGCTGCCCTGCTTGGGGACCCTCATCCCCTGCCCAGCATGGCACCTCGTGTGCATCCCACAAAGACAAGGGGCAGGAAAGGGGCAGTGGGACAGGGTGTGGGACAGACACAAATGGCTCTGCTGAGGGGGCTGCTGCTGGGGTTGGCCCTGCCCGCGCTCAGCTCTGCTCTGTGCTGATTAACACCTGATGTTTCATAATTAGTCACTCAAAAGGCAGCAGGTCCGTGGGGAGCTGCAGAAGATGAATTACTTATTTCAATAGCGCAGGGCCTGGCTGAGGGCTCAGCTCGGCTCCCCACCTCGCTGCCACGCTCACTGCCAGCCTTTGGGTTCTCCACAGTGGGGCTGGAGCTGCCTGAACTTGCCCCCCAGCAGGCAGGGCACCCCGGAGGGCAACTCTGCCTGCCTGCCCCCCGCCCACCTGCCCACTCCCCATACCTGTGTGTTGATGCGGATGGCGCCGATGGAGGGGATTTCGAAGTAGTAACCTTAGAAAAGAGAGAGTAAGGCAGCTGGGGATTCAGCTGTCTGCTGTCCCAGCAGTCTGGCTGTCCTGCTGTCCATCCTTCCAGAGCTGCAGCCAGTGCTTTGCCAGAAGCATCACACACTGGAGCAGAGGGGTGAGCCCCCCACCCTGCAGCCCCCTGTGCCTGCTGGGTGCCAGCCCCGCTCACCTTTGTTGGCACAGGCCATCCACTGCAGCGGGGTCACGTCGTAGTTGTGCTGCCCGACGGAGAAGGTGAAGACTCGCACCTGTGGCAGAGCGTGGCAGGGAGGGACGTTTGCTGGGCACTTTCCACACTCGGTGCTCCCAGACAACGGCAACCTCCCCAGGGACACCGTGGCACTGCCTGCCTTGGCCTGCAGACTGTGCTGGCCCACAGACAAGTACAGGTGGGCAGAAGACTGCTGGGGATGCTGGCTGTGCTGGTGGCAAAGGAGCCTCTGTCTCCTTGCCTGGTCCAGGCCAGTCCCGTCCCTCAGCATCACTGCATGGGCCCAAGCCACCTACACTAGTGGTCCTCACACTGGGGCATCGCTGTTCCCAGAGGGGTCTGCACTATCTGAGGATGCTACAAGGACCAGAACTCCCCAACCCCACAGGTTTACAGGTCCTGGGTGGCAAGGGGGACCTTCCTGCTGGTTTGCCTGCCCAGCCCCATGCTTGGGATGTGCTCCCATGAGGGAGCCCAGCAACCTCATTCCCTCCTCAGCATCCTACAGGGTACCTGATTCCACACCTCCTGCACTCCAATGTGAGAGCTGGCTATAAACCCATTTCCAGGGCAGTGGCTCAGTGCAGGAGCAGGTTGGTGGGGAGGGAGGATGGTGAGGAGGCAAATGAAGCAGGAGCCAGCAATGGAGCTGGGGCAGCCGTCTCCCTCCCTGGCCCCAACCTGGCACACAAACCCACAGCCCCTCACCGTCTTGTTGGGCCAGTTGTACTTCTCAAAGACGTCCTGCACCCGGTCCTCACCGCCGTCCGTGAACATCATGATCATCTTGTTGCAGTTGGCACGTGTGATGTTGGACTGTGGGGCAGAGACAGCACCTGGGGCCGGACCCAGAGCCAGCAGCACCAGGCACGAGGCTGGATGTGGCCAGGAGGGCTGGCCCCAACCCATCTCTTTTCCCAGCCCTTTTCTCTGGGCAGGGGGTGGCCGGGATGAAAAGGCAGAAGGAGGGACGCTGTCAGCTGGGGAATGATGTTGTGGCTATTCCTGCTTGGCACCCAACAGCACCATTCCTTTATTTTGCCTCTGGAATGGCTGCTGGCTTGGATCTGGCCCCTATGCCCAGCCCCGCTAACCTTGAATAACCCAGAGGGGCAGCAGCTCCAGCAAAACCTCAGCTACAGCATGCTGGGAGGTGGGATGTCTCCCCCAGCACTGAGAAGGAGGACTAGCTCTAACTTTGCCCTCAGCACCCACAGGTTCACTCTGCCCCCAGCCCAGCCCAGCCCCCAGCTCACATTCTGCAGCTGGTCGAAGGCGTACTCAAAGCCAGCCTTGTAGTCGGTCGTGCCCTTGGCTACCATCCCCTGCACGTCCTCCTTGAACACCTTCTTGTTCCGGATGTTGGCCTGCACCAGGTGCTTGAAGCATGACACCGGCTTTGCCTTCTCGTTGAACTGGGAGGCAAAATGGAGGGGAGTGAGTCACAGAGAGGGGATGGGCAGATCCCAGCAGGCACAAGCCACCCGTGACTCTCAGCTCCCATGGGTGGCAGGCAGCTGGAGTATCCCATGTCCCACATCCCAGGGAGGGCTGATGCTGAGATCGAGCCTGGCTTGGGCTTAATCCAGCACTGAGCTGCCCAGTGTGGGTGCTGGCAGTGGGTGCTGCCAGTGCAGCACCCTCACTTCGGCAGGACGCCCCCGGCTTGTGCAAGCAGCCGTGCTGTGCCTCTCTGTGCTGTCACTGGGAGCAGGTGCTGCCTCTGGCTTACGGCTTCATTTGCTGGCAATTGGGCCTATTCATTAAGGGAGCAGCGATCCAGCTCACAGAGCCAGACCAGACATGTTAATTAGCACCGGCGTGCTGGTGGCCAGACAGGGGAGGGCAGGCACAGGCTGGGCACCCAGTGACACACAGATGTGGTGGCACGGCCACTGTGCTGCATGAGGTCACGGGCTGGTGACACAGCCACGGGGTGCAAGGTGTCACTGGCTAGTGATGGACAGGAGGTGGCTGGTTGGGATTGCCCCAAAAGCGTCTCTGCCAAATGCCCCATGATGGGGGCAGCTTTTGCTTGCCACCACACACAGCCAAGCCCTGAGAAAACTCTTTTCTGCTTATGTGGAGCTGAGTGGTTAAGAAGACAAAAAGTGGCATTTTTCTCTGCAGAGCCTTTAGCCAGGTGGGTCTGGGGGCAAAGGGCTCCCAAACTGGGAGGTGCCTGGGGAATGCAACCCCCTGATACTCACCGAGGCCACGTTGACGTAGTCATCGTCTGAGAGGGTGTCCAGCATCTCATAGACAGAGGTCTTCATCAGCTTGAGGGTGAGGCCACTCACACTGCCGCTCCTGGCAGGAGACAGGGGTGCTGGGGGCTCAGCAGGGAGAGCGTGCAGAGCTCCCCACCAGCACTGTCCCAACACAGCTTCCCTGGGGCCACTGGTGGGACAGTGGCACCTTGGCAAGCTGTGTCCCCATGCTGGGCTGGCTCAGCCCAGCCGTGGCCCCCACTGTGTACTCACACATCCACAATGATGACCATGTCCTTTGGGGAGGAGGCACCTTGGATGTACCTGTGGGGTACAGAGGGAGGTCAGCAGGGTCAACTCATTTTGGGGGAGGCCCCGACCCTGCTGGGCACAGCCCTAGAGCAAAGCTCTGCCAGGGCACAAGCAGCCAGGGGGCTGTGCCAAGAGTGCCCACTCACCCAGGGCTGCGGTGACCCCGCGGTGAGGAGCAGGGACAAGGTGGCAGTGGGCAGGTGGAGGCGAGGACATGGCTTGGTGTGGCACAGCAGACGGCCAGCGACCTGCTGCTCCGTACCATACCAGCCTAATGAGCTCTAAATGCTAAACTCTTCCATCATCGCAGGCCCTTTTCTGCGTGCTGATTATGCTGACACACACATCCATATTAAGATGCTATTTACCCCCCTGGTAGCTTCAAAGGCCAGGCTGATTAGGTTATTTTTAGCTACAAGGAGGAAAAATGATACTACTACGTAAATCTTCCCCCCTGAAAACAATTAGGGAACCCTCTGAAGCAACCGGTCCTGTGCCCAGCCCTGCTGTGCCATCCTGTGTGAGAGGGGGTTGCCACAGTGCTCAGCACCCATCCCATCCCAGACATGGCCAGGCACTTCCAGCCTTCCCATCTCATCAAGTGGGGCCTGATCCTGCCGTGGCTGAGGTCCAAGGGAGCTTCATTAATGGCTTGGTCAGGATCAGGCCTTATGTGAATTAATTAGTGAGTTATTAGTATCAATTACTCACCACTACTGGGGAGGAGTGGGGAAGGGGCAGGCTCTGATTGCTAATCCCAGGTCCTGATGTTCCCTAATTACAAGTGATTCCCCGGGCAGGATGCGGGTTGCTGGCATGTGGGGCCCTCCCGATGTGGGTGCAGCATCCCCCCAACACCTTCCCCTCGTGCTGGGGTGCAGGACGGGCAGGCAGCTGCCCACGGGCTTCCTGCCTGCCGGTGGGGCTGGGGGGCTCCGTGCCTGCCCTGCTCTCTGGGGCTGGGCTGTCGGTGCGGCTCAGAGCCCAACTAAGATGCCGCCCGTAATGGGTTGTGGCAGCGCATCCATCTCCGGCTGCCCGGCTCAGATGAATACCCTGGGCTCGGCGGGAGACGGCTGTGCTTAATGGTGCCATTCATCAAGGGAGGGGAAGGCAGGCGAGTGGCGCCGGTGGCCCCATCCAGGCTGCGGGCGGGATCGTGGCCCCAGAGCTGTGGGCGCTGTGCTGCACCGGACCCTGGTGTGAGGGCTGGATAGGACCCCGAAGGGGTGTCCACAGGGCTGTGCTGTCCCCCAGCACAAAGGGTGCTGCTCCTCCTCCACAGCTGGGTGGGCAAGTGGGTGGCCAGCCTGGCTAGTGTGCAGGGAGCTGGGCTAGCTGGGCTCGGTAGCCCCCCGACACATCAGCAGCCCCTTTCCCCCCCAAGACAGTCTTCTAGTCCCTGCTCTGCAATAACCCGCACAGACACCCTGTCGGGGAACAGTTAATAATTAATGTGGAGCAATCAAAGACAATTAACCATACTAGCACGGCCATTAATTTTCTGACAAGGAGAGGGGGCAGCTTCTGGTGTGTGCAGGGGATGATCCCTTGGGATACAGGGCTCCCTGGGCACGTGCCAGAGACCTGTGCCTGCTCTCCTCTCCCTGCCTGCACTTTTAGGCAGCGAGTGTGGGCAGGATGGGGCTGTAACTCCTCCAGCTCCAGCTGATAACCAGCACTGCCACACCAGCACCTCCCCCTGGGGTGTAAGGGGAACCCACTCAATCCCAACTCACTTGGTGTGGGCTAAGTGGCTGCTCAGCTATTGCAGCCCTGGGGCTGAGCTACAGCCTGGCACTGCCTGCTCATTCCTCTCTACATCCTCCCAGCTCACAGTTTCCAAGCTGGTTGTTTTCCCATTTGGATGGGAATGATGGCCAGGACTGAGTGCCGGCAGCCTTGGCTGCGGTGAGGGGGCACTGGGTTGCTCCCTGCACTTTCATCTGCACCCAAGGATTTATCCTGCTCTGCTTTCCCAGGAAGAGGGGAGGGGAGTGGGAACCAAAAGCTGCAGCTTGGATGCCTCTGCCTGTGTTATGGTGTCCCTTTGCCAGTGTCAACCATGTGTGAAACGAAAAGGGCAGGGAGCTGGCTGTTCCCGGACAGGACTCCCTCCCCACCCGGCACCCCCTTACCAGGGCCGCCGGCGCACGTCGTAGAGGTCGATCTTGTTGGGGGCTCTCCACGGGGTGGCTGTGGGGAGAAGGCAGGTGGTAAGCAAGGCAGGGATGTCCTGGAGCGGGGGACAGGGGGATGTCAGGAACAGGGCAGAGGGATGCTCAGGACTGAGGAAGCAGCAGGCTCCAGTGGGGAGCTCACACCAAAGGGTTTTGGCACAGCCTGGGTGCCAGACGGCCTGCAGGGCCAGTGCTGGGGGATGCTCACCCACATCTCACAGTCAGAAGGGCCCAGCTGCCCCAGCCAACCCCCTGCCCCTCAGCCAGCCCGGTCACCCACCGGGGTAGTAGCGGGTGACACCGGTAGCGCTGCCGAAGACCTGCCAGAGCAGGGAGGGATCCTCCTTCCTGTTCTCAATGAAGACATCCTCCAGTGCCTGTGTCCAGTTCAGCTCGTTGAGGATGACGGTGGCTGTGGGAGACAGAGCCAGGGGTGGGCAGGTGGGTGGGGGGAGCAGTGGAGCTGGAGTGGGCTGAGGAGTGATGGGAACTGTGGTGACGGCAGGGAGGGACAGGTGTGTCCCCTCTACTCCTTCCCATGTAGGACGCCACAGGCTCTTTGTAGCTTCTCCCATATTCCCCCAACTCCTTTGCTCCCACAGGGCTCCAGCATCCTCCTGCTGTCCCCTTGTCCCCAGAGGAACGAGCCAACCTCCAGGGCTCACAGAGCACTCGCCATCCCCCATCTGCTCTGGGGCAGATACAGCCACCACTGGGGACAGCTGGCTTGCCACCTCACCCCCTTCCCAGCAGAACACCCTGTGCCAGCCCCACTCCCTGGCGACAGCCACCAGCTGGGAAACACAAGGCTTGTGTCCCCACAGGGCGTGCGGAGCCTCCCGGGCCCTGCTCTGCATTCCCGCTGGCCCCGCACCTGACACAAAAGCAATTAAGATGCCGGCAAACAGCAGTTTTAAATTATTCAGCTATTAAAGCAAAAGATAAGCTGCCGGCAGCCCCAGCCTGTGATTAATCAAGAGGGGCTGGCGAGGGGGGCCAGTGTGGCACAGAAGATACAGGGCTGGTCGGCTGGTGGGGAGGCTGCCAGGGTACCCCCCTGTGTTCACAGGGGGACCCCAAGTGCTGTGGGTGCCCCAAGCCCTGGGCAGATGTGGGGGGAGTGGCAGCACTCTGGGACTGGTGGCTCTCTCCTGGGGGACCCTCAGTGCATTTCTGGGGTGCAAGGGCTCCCAGGAACACCCTATCTCCTTGGCACAACAACCCAGTGTGGTGCTGCAGGGAAGCCAGTGTGTGTTTAAGGAGTATATTTAGCTCTCCTAAGGCTTCCTCCCACACATGTCCCTCCTGGAAACATCGTCATCACCCGTTCAAGCCTTCCCAGTGGTCCTCAGGCACTGGCAAGATGTGGGTAGGTTTCACCCAGGGTGAATCCTGGATCCCTCTAACCCAGCATTACTGCTGAAGATTTCTCTTTCCCTCAGGCAGCCATGCCTTCAAACCATGATTTACTCCATCCATATCTCTCCAGCCATTCCTCAGCACTGTGCCCACACAGAGTGCTGTTATTTGGGCACTTAGGATGATTTCTTGTTTGGCTCTGCCACAGGATGTGGTTTTTCCCAGAAGAAGAGGCCATGAGCAGCCCTGGGCAGTGCTGGCAGCCTCAGCTGGGCACCAGGCTGGGCACTGACACGTGCCTTGATAGCCCTGGAGATAGCACCCCCAGCCCCTCAGGCACATCACCCACACCAGGCTTGTACTGTATACGCATCCTGTACCCTCCCTGTGCTCCAATACAGCCCTTAAAATTATCTCTGAGCATAAATGCATTCCTTTCCTGGGCATGAATGTAGCCCCCTGTGAACAAATATAGTCCCTGTACGCTCCTCACACACAAACACAGCACCTACACTCTCCCCGTGTGCAGAGAGACGAGCCCATTGGATACAGGCTGTGTCCATGGTCGGGACGGCCTCTGTCCCCCTCGGCTGAGGTCAGAGCTGCCAGCCCCGCTGGTGACATCCCTGTCCCCATCAGGGTGAGCCCAGCCCAGCCCCGCCCCTCCCGCGAGCGATTGCAGATTTAATTAAAAATGGCACAGTAAATAAAACACATATAGGATGTAATTTGTGTGTGTATCGAGGGGTGACGGCTGCGGGCGTCTCCGCGGTGGTTTAATTAGCGTGCCAGGCAGCGATAGCGCCTCTGCGCCGGGTCCCGCCGGGGAGATGCTCCCCGCCCACGGCTCTGCAGGGACTCACCACGCTCGCCGCTGTCCCCGGCAGGAGGAGGGCACACGGGTGCCCCCGTGCCCTCACCCCAAAACACTCTCTGCGGAGCAGCAGCTGCGCACCCTTCCCTGCACCCTGGTAAGGCCAGGCATCCCTGTGCCCACAAACTGCTGTGCCCGTGGCTGCAGCCCCTTTCGCTGTCTGGTAAGGGGCACTGGCAGGGTGTCCCTGCCCTGTGACAACCCCACTGCCCCATCCCCTCTCCAGCATCCCTCTCCGAGCACCTGTGAGTCCCCAGATCACGTTAATCTGCCGTTTCCCTTCGTCCCAGGGCCGAGGGAGGTATTTACGAGGCCATGGCGGGGCTCAAGCCGTGGTGTCGGCTGGCGAGCAGGGGCGAGGAGGAACGAATATTGCATCCCGCACAGCCCACCCGGCTCGCATGATGTGCTTCATTAGCTGCCTGCCCCGCGCTCGCTGGGTAATAAAACTGATTGCAAATTTCTAATCCGCTGCTGCCGCCGTGGTGAAATCATTGCACCGATGCGGCTCCGAGCGCAGCCGTGCCTGTAACGAGCCGCTGTGCCGGGAACACACCGCCTGGGGCAGGAACGTGAGCTCAGCCCCCGGCACCATCATCACCATCATCACCATCATCACCACCCAGGGGACCTCGGGAAGTGCCGCTGAAACAATGAGGTGTGGGGATGGGCGCGGGGCAACGAGGAGTGCCCACCACAGCAGGGTCTGGGTCTGGGCGCAGGATGCAGCCGGCTGATGCTGGAGGATGCCCTCCAGCTGGAAGCAATCCCCAGCTCGGTGCAGAGCAGCCACTAGAGGGAAATGGAGACCGACTGTCACCATGTGCCACCGCAGCAGGGCGAGGTACCGGAGAGATGTGAAAGCTTAGGGACTGTGCCATCGCTCCGCGGGGACTCAAGCTGGTGTGGCACATCCTAGCCCATTCATCCCTCCCTTCCTCCCTCGCTGGCCGCTCTCGGGCTGGCCCATCAACCCCATCCCCCTTTTTGGAGCACCCCGTGCCCTCTGACAGCCCCTGTATGTTCCCAGCAGCAGGGGCTGCCCTGGCATCACCCTGTCCTGCAGTCATCCTTTGCTGTCCTCCTGCAGGACTGCAGCCGTTTTTTCCCCCTTTTCATATCCTCAGCCCCAAACAGCCCCAAGCTAGTGAGGAAACATCCCTGCTCTCACTGCTCAGCCCTTCTACAAGCAGGGAAATGCTGCCTCCGTACTTGCTCCTGCACAGAGCTGCTGCATCCTCCTGAACTCTCCAGCACCTGCTTTGAACCTCCTCAAGCTTTGCTAGGCTCTTCTGCAGGGAGGGTCAGAGCCCTGTGGGCACTGCATGGTGCCATAATCACCACCTCTCCTTTGTTGCCCATCCCTTCCCTAATAACTCCTAACCCCCGACCTGCCCCTCTGGTCTGTGCTGAGCTCTTGAGGGTCCCTGGGGAGGGACACATTGTCACCTCTGTCCTGACATGGTGATACTGCCTCTTTTCAGTGCCCTCCTGTATGGGAGCCAGCCAGCCCTGGCACCAAGACCCTACTGAGGCAGCCAGAGTCCCTGGGGCTGCAGCACTCCAAGATGGAGAGACAGATACCCATCCAGGCAGCACAGGGTGGGAGTGGGTGAAGAAGTGCACTCACAGCCTTTGTAGATGTCCGTGGGGATCTGCACGGCAGCGTACGAATAGTTAACCTTGGTCTTGAAGTTGTCATCGTCGGTGAACTCCAGCTTCAAGGAGTTGGACTTCTCCCTCTCAATCTCTTCTCCATCGGGATCATCCTGGGGAAGGAGCAGAGCACACGGGGTCACCCAGGGTCCCAGCCCCGGATGCACACTAGGAATGCCACCACCCAAACCCATGTGTTCCCTGGTGCAAACCAGCCATGCCAGCTCTCATGTGGATTTGGCCTGCAGTCTGTGCTGGTGCCAGTGGCACAAGGGAGCAGGTGACAGGAGCGGGTGGGCACGAAGGTGAGTGCTGGTTACCCTGGCCTCTCCAGCTCTGGTAGCATGGCAGGTATTAAATCAGACCAAAGGAAAAAAAAAAAAGCCAACAAAAACCCAAATCAAAAAAGAGCCTTGAAAATCAATTAGCAGCAAAAGGCAACTATCAAAGAGCAAATTAAAACGGAGTGCAGCTTAGCGCTCTGTCAATAAGCAATGCAAACAATATTTAATTATGGTGGAGAGACGGCAAATTCCCCACTGCCGATGCTGGAACACACTCTCTCGCCTTCACAGCCCTCCCCTCCGTTCCCCGGCCCTGCTGCCAGCATGGCACGGAGGGTAAAATCCCTCTGGAAGGCAGGCAGGGCTGAGCCAGTGCAGGTAGAACAGCTGGGTGGTTGCAGACAGGGGACAGGGTGGGAGTTGAGGCACAGGGCCATGAGGGGAAGAGGAAGGATGGGGGTGGCCTCACTGCTGAGCTGGGGAAATTGCTTCTACCATCCCACCAGCAACAAACAAACACAGGAGAAGGTCCTGGCTCCCAGCTGCCCATCCTTGCCAAGAGCCCAGTGTCTGGGGAAGGCTGTTTGCAGCCGGCTGTGAGATGCTCAGGGTGAGAAGGAGGAAAAGGAGGGTGCTGCAGCACCTGCCCTTTGTGCCCCTGGAGCTACAACCCTGCTGAAGCACAGCAGAGATGCAGAGCTGCCTGTTCCATCCACAGGCAGTGACAGGCAACACGGGGACAGGGACATACCAAGCCCAAACTGGGGACTGGGATGACTCTGGCCACCTTCCCCTGGCCCTGGCTGTGGGAGGGAAAGGGGTAGGGGTAGCTATGGCAGAGTAGGAGTGGCTCTGGCTGCTGAGCTGCCAGGCGGTGGAGCAAATTCCCTCCAGGAAGGAGCTCAGTGCCTCTCCCTCTGTGCCCCCCCAGTGCAGGGCCGGCTGATTGCGGTAGCAGAGATCAGCCCCGCAGAAACCTCAGCGGACGTGACTGGAAGCGCGAGCAGCCCCAGGCAGGGCTCGCGCGGTGCCGTGCCGGGGATGGACACCTGGAAGGATGTCCCACACTGTGCAGCACCAAAGAACCCCAGCATCAGGGGGAAGGAGAGCTAGGGGACAGCCCTATCCTGCTGTCCTTGATGGCCCCAGCTCTCCCACAGCCAGGCTGCTCTTGACAAAACCCAGGGGACAAAAGACCTGAATTTCTCATAGGAAAAGCCATATGTTTAAAGGAAAACTATGTGTTTGGGAAATAAACTGTGATGCTTGTTTAACACCCACTCTGGTCTCCTCCCTGTTCCCCCTTCACAGATGACATGGATAAATGTCACCTCCGCTGCGGCAGCTCCGGTTGGCCACCAAGGTGGTGACATTCCCGTGACATTGAGAGGGGTGGCCAAACCATTCGCCACAGCTCAGGAGAATAACAGGATTGATATGCAGGGTTTGGGCTTTAATTCCAGCCAGTGGATTGCAAGTGTAAACACACTGCCCAGCTGATCCCAGTTCAGGGGCTCCAGCTGCCCAGAAAGATGCTGAACTCAATTACAGCCACAGTAGCCAAGCAGGAGGCAGGCAGGGACCGTTCCCAGCTCCCCTGAGCCACGTTGCTGATATCAAAATCCCGATTATGCTCTTAATGTCACGTAAATCTGGAGCAAAGGCACAAAACTGACTGCTGGACCCCCTGCAAAGCCGTGATGCTGCAGCAGAGCAGTCACCCTGGCTGTGTGCTGGGCATGGGCTATCTGGAGAGAGGATCCAGCCCCAAGCCTGCCCTCAATGGGGGCTCAGGTCTTTGGAGGAAAGCGATGCACACACAATGGTTCATCCCTGCAATCTCTCCCAGCACCAGACAATGATTAGAGGCTCCTGCTGAAAACAGGCTTTGGGATAAAGCTGTGGCCCGAGGGCACCCGCAGCACCAAAACCAGCTTTGACACTAAACCCTTGCCCAGCAAAGTCCTGGTGACAGCTCCCCAGCCCTCCCCTCCTCAGATCAGCAGGGCACCCTGCCACAGCCCATCTGCTGCCCCTGCCACCACCAGCAGCTGGAAAATCCAACTCTTCCTCTCTCCCCCATGCTGGCATGGCTATTCCCCACTTCACTGGAGCTGGAACTACTGTATATAATTACCACTCCTCTGTTTATCACTATTCCGTGGTATCACCCACTTCTGAGGGGCTAATTTGTATGCTGCCAGGTTCGGTGCTGTCTGGCTGCTCTCATTCATGGAGCTGTAAAGAGGCACATATAGAGATCTTGGGGACAAATATCCAGCTATCTACATGTGGGGCACTTCATGCATCACTAACACCTATATGGCAAACAGACCTGCACAAAGAGCTGATGTTATCCAAGTTACGTTTGCCCTTTATTCATAAATCTCCTGAATTGTTTCTGTTTAAGCCAGACTGAATTTGGCCCCTGAAATGGGGCAGTTTCCAGCCACATGAAGGCAGGTGAAGCTGTCACCAGACCAGGTAGGGAGGGGAGCATCTTGGTGCTAGGCTGAGATTACAAGGAGCCACCTTGGGAAAGCTGAGGGAAGAAATTCTGCATTAAATTTAAATTAGAGCAAAGCAGATGATTCAAGTTCTCCTGAATTTATACTGGTTTAACTGTGAGCATCACGGCAGGCCCCCAGCCAGATTTTGCAGCATTTCTCATCATTACATTTCAAAAGGACTTGGAAACATCTATTTATCTGTTACAGTATGTACAATGTAACACAAATAGATGCTACAGTTTGAATATATTATTTGCCACACACCATTAGAAATCGACTCCACGGCAATATA
This sequence comes from Empidonax traillii, assembly GCF_003031625.1. NCBI lineage: Eukaryota > Metazoa > Chordata > Aves > Passeriformes > Tyrannidae > Empidonax > Empidonax traillii. The sequence continues at coordinate 416,320 of NW_020955380.1, forward strand.
TCAATATGATACGTATTTACTGCTTCAGCAAGAAGTCATCACGCGCTGAGAGCTTTTGCCATCCCCAGTGCTTTAGCAGCTGGGTTGTCAATCACATTTTCTCGAGTCTCCCAAAATGACAGACAGGGGACAAAATCCAGAAGTGCCCCAACACCCAGTGAGCACCAGTGGCACCACCCAGCAGCTTTACTGGGGGCTGCCACACTCTCAGCAAGTGCTCGCCCTCTATCCCCACCCAGACTGGTGCTGGCTGAGGAGAGCCTGCCTGCCCACGGGCACAAGGATTACCAGGGGTCCCCAGGGTTTGGAGCTGCGGATGGAGCGGGGCATGTGACCTGGAGCAGCAGCGATGCCTGGTCCCAGCAGCTCCCGCAGATGCAAACACCCCTGTTCATCTCCATGGGAACGAGCCATCACAGCTAATGATGCCTGCTTAAATGGCAGCACCCGTGACAAACGCGGGGCCCACCCCACCGCAGCATCCCCACAGCATCCCTGCATCCCACGTCCTGCCCCACCCACACCTGATCAAGAATATATCTCGCTGAAACCCCAGCATATCCCTCTCAATCTCCCAGGGGCACTCATCCATGCTAAGTCCGGAAAGGCCAGCAAAAAATTCATACCAACACACTGTGATTCTACTAACAATGGATATAAATGCCAGCCCCCAACACACGTTTGAGAAACTCCAGGCCTTGTGCAGAAGGGTCTTTCTCCTTAAATATATCAGTTTTTCCTGAAATGCGGTAATTTAATGCCAAGGAGGGAGACGGTGTGTTCTCCAGCCACATTCCTGCTTTTACAGCAGCCCAGGTTATAAATAACAATCAGCCTCTCCCGCCAGCCTGCTCCCCTATCCCCCTTCGCTTTTTTTAATCTTTGCCAAAGGTACTGTTTAGAGATCTTTCTAGACCATTTATTTTTAAATTACCAGCCAGAGGAGAGAAGTTAAAAAAAAAAAAAAAAAAAAAAAAAAAAGAAAAAAGGCAAGAGAAAGAAACTTCTGGGGCTGATAGCTTATCGGGAGGAAATCCAAATGTCACATTAGTTGAGAAAGTTGGAAGATTAAATTTTCCAACACCCTTCATCTGCTGCTGCTGACATTTAGGGGCTTTTTTTCCCTCCCTTTTCCCTCTCCCTGCTGTATCTACTGAGCAGGTTGAGCAGCGAGTGGTCAGCCCCTTCCTCCCCCACACTGGAAGAGGCTGAGGCTGCCACAGAGCCTCCCACCATCAGCCCCTCACTCTCAGCCCTCCCTGAGACCTCGAGAGCCCTCCTGCCAGAGGGCTGACCTTGGGCCAGGATACCTCCACAGAGCTGTGCTGCTTTCCACCCGAGTGCAGTACATCCCAGGGGATTTTGGCCTCAGCTGTGACTTAAGCATCATCCCCTGGCATGAACACAACACAAAATATGGGAAAGGATTTTATTTCTGCGTTGTTCTGCCTGTGACACCCAACTGAGACCGTCTGCCCATTTAAACACTTCTCACCACATAAACCCCATAGCCCTTGATAGCAGGGACAGATGAAAATCTTGCTTCTGCAAATATTTCGAGAGCCTTGGAGACACCCAGGATAATTTTCTGATGCTCCTATTTGTTAAAAAAACACTTGGAAATCCAAAGTCTGTTTAGGGAGACAGCAGAGCTGAGGTGCAGGCAAAATGAACAGGAAGCTCATTTGTCTCTCACTGCAGTTAAAGCCAGAGTAAGGCTTGTGAATAAGTTGTGGAGAGCAGGCATTGTCCATCAGCACCAACTCCAGCTCGGCTACATCCTGCACCATTTAAATAGAAAAACTGAAGCTAAATAAGGAAAGGATGGGAAGAGCCCTATTAAGTTCCATTCAGACCTTCTGGTATCATCTCTCTTTCTTTGCATTATTTTTGCTGGAATTAAATTTGCTGGGATTTCACTGGCAAGGAAGCAACAGCATGGGTTGGTAAGTGTCCTCCCTGCCAAACCCACATCTCTGAACAATAGGACACCTCCAGTTTTGCACTTTTGCTCAGTATCTCCCCAGAGAAGGACTGAACCTGATGTGGCTGATGATGGATTTGCAGGGCTGTTCCTCCTTGACAACATGTCAGCTCCCCTGGGGAAAGACCAGGGACCAGCAAGCTGAGCCCACAGACACTGTGTAACCCTGAAATGCATGGCTTCTCCCCAGGGTCCCATGTGCTGGGAAGGCTCCACGGGCACAGTTCTGAGGTTGAGATGCCTCCTGTTTCCTAATCCTGTCCAATGTGACCAGGATGCTTTTCTCACTTGCAGAAGGGGTAATCCCAAAGCTAACAGCCAGGAGCTGCTGACTCAGACCACCGCTGCCAACACTGGCTGGGCGTGGGCAGCCTGTGCTGGTCAGGAAAACAATAAGCATGGGGACATCCAGCTCCCTGTCCCCCACCCCGCAGCAGCGATGGCAAAAGCCCAGCACAGCCCAACGGATGCATTAGTCCTGCTCCTTATCCCCTGGGCTGGAAGTTGCCTGGCTCCCCAGGCAGTCTCCTCCTGCCTCAACTGCCAGCCAGTTTTTCCTTCACTTCTATCCAAAATCCGCTTTAATGTGTTTTAAGCCCATTAGCTCCATCCTCTCCAGAGCAGCCAAGGCAAGCAGGATCCTCCCCTCCCTTCTTTGGCAGCTTCCCCCAGGCTGGGGAGGGACAGGAGACATCCTCTGCTCTCAATGAGTGGGACTGTGAGCAGGGAGACCTGCTCAGGAGAGCAAGTGCCCTCTGCTTTGGTCACAGCACCTGCCCAACCTGCCTGCCCTACCTCCCAGACTCTCCACGGTTGGCTTCCCCTGCCAAGGAGCCCTTTCGCTGTCACCACGTGAAGGCAATGGCACTGGCAGATTGTCAGTAACTCTGCTTTGAAGGCAACCATGCTCTGCTCCAGCCTGCCCCTGGCTCTGCTCTGGAGCATCATCTCCAAGGGGGGTTGGGAGGAGAACCAGAGGTCAGTGCAGAGCACATCACTCAAGCTGGTGGGACCCCATCAAGCCCAGATCCTCCCTTCCCTTCTGCATGAGGCCTTCTAAGGGCTCTTGGGGTCACCTGAGCATTATTTTTGGATGAGGCCGTGTGGTTTTCAAGTGGTTTGCTGCCAATGCCATGTGCTGCCGCTCCTCCCCTCCTGCTGCGTTACTGTCCCCTGATGGCACATCTGCTGCCAGCTCTGCCTGGGGACAAGGACCAATCCCAGTGCACCAGCACTGTCTGGGGCTGTCCCCAAGGCTGCACCCTGCTGTGCCTGGGGCTCCTGGCCAGCTCCAAGGACACCGTGATGCACCTGCTCCCCAGCAGCCCCACACCATGCGCATCACTGACCCCACAAGCCCCCTTTCCTAAGGATCCCACGGCACAATATAGGAGCTGGGTGACCTGCCAGCAAAGTGGGGTGCTGTGGTGCAGCAGTCGTTGCTGGTGGAGCTCCCTGTGCAGTACCTGAGTGATGTCACCGTCACCATGCAGAGGAGCCGGCAAATGCCAGCTCCCCTGGGAGCACCGGGAGAGCGGAGCTGTCGGGTCTGTAGTTAAAGCACTGATTGCCAGAAATCACAGGACAGCTGTGCTGCGAGGGGGGCAGAGAATTAAATTCAGTCTCTAATTAAAGGTTTGCTCTTCATTTGAATTTCAGATGCCAGCTTTAATTTTAGAAACTTTTGCAGAGCGACCTTCCCACCTGCCTGCTGCCGGGCCCGGTGCTGGTGGACAGACACCACCAATGCCACCACGGCTCAGCTTGGGGGGACATGGCTGTGCACCAGGCACTCTCTGCCCACCGCAGATGTCACTACACTGGCTGTAAGGAATGCTGTGCCAGGCCCCCTGCTATGGTGTTGGGACAGCCCGGCAAGGGGCTCAGCACTGGGCTGGGGTGGTGACTGTGCTAGGGGTGCCACAGGAATGGTACTCACGTATTCAGTGTCAGCCTTGGAGTCATAGTACTCGATGTCTTCCTCCTGCAGAGAAAAGGGAGAGCTAAGTTAGTGTCTGGCATGGCATAGGAGTCCCTCTCCCTTACCTGTCCCCTCACCACCTTCATCATGCTGCTGGCAGCCACCACATTGCTGGGGACCGAACCCTGCCCACCCCACACTGTCCCTGGGGCATGGTCAGGACCTCATGTCCACCCTCCAAGGACTGGACATCGCCTGCCATGTCTCCCTCTGCTCATGGCTGCTGCAAAGACACAGCAGTGTGGGGGCCATGCACATCCTCCACCACAGCCAACAGCCCTGTGACGGTGACACCAGTGTGACCGTGACCTCCGCACTGCCACTGGGTGCAAATCTGTGCCATGTCCCCACAGCCAGGATGCTCTGGTCCTGTTGCAAGCCTCATGATGGAGCTACAGGAAAGCTGGGTATGGGCAGTGTGGCAGGCAGAACAGCCATCCAGGTCCCCTCCCTGCGCTGCAGAAACAAGGAGAAGAGTGTCCTTGCTTCCACAGAGAAATGCACGTCGTTAATTTGGGGTATTTAGAGCCTATTTAAGCAGAAAGGTCTGCCTGGATTCCTCTTCCCCCAGTGTCAGGACGTGAGACAGCTGATAAAATTCCTGAAGAGGCAATTGGGAGAGCAGCGATGCTGTCACAACAGCATTCTGTGTGCCATCAGAAAGGGTAATTAAAGGGCACTCGGAGACTCTTCCCTGCGCGCCGGGACGCGAGCGTGATGCCGGCACACCGGCAGCCGTCGCGGGGCTGACACGTCTGCCACTCAATCAGCCGGCGGCAGCAAAACAGCCTCCCTGCAGCATGTGCTTTGGGGTGATTACTGCTGTTATCATCCAAGGAGGAAAGCGATCTGCACCCGGAGCAGAAACACAGCCAAAACCTCAGTGGTGCTGACTGCACCCCTGTCCTGCCCGCTCCTGCTCTGCTGCTGCCTCTGCAGCACCCAGCCTGGACACAGCCTTGTGCCAGGGCTGGTGGCACCGTGACACACCCAGCCCAGCCTGGACACAGCCTTGTGCCAGGGCTGGTGGCACCGTGACACACCCAGCCCAGCCTGGACACAGCCTTGTGCCAGGGCTGGTGGCACCGTGACACACCCAGCCCAGCCTGCTGAAAAAAAGGACCAGCAGGTCCAAGCAGCTCTTCAGGCAGCCGGCACCACTCATTCCACCATCCAGTCCCTGCTGGGAGCTGGCAGTCACTAACTCCTCACCAGCATTACCCTCTGACCACAAACCTGCCCCCAGAGTGGTTTGCCTGGCTTTTCCAGGCTTGCTAAGACACAAGACCACCAAGAGGTGGGAAAGCCCCTGGAGTGGGGGATGCTGATCTTGGGGACCACAGCCAATGTCCCCCCATGATAAGGATTGCGAAGGGCAGTTTCAGCATCCCCCTGGGCTTCCTCTGGCTCTGTGACCCTAATCATTGTGATAAAACAGCACTGAGAAGGGAAAGTGAAAAAAAAAATAATTGACGCAGCATCTTCCAATTTCTGTTATTAAAAAGCCCGGTCATTAAGGGAACGCACTTATTAATTATCTGTGATTTGTTGTGAAATGCTGAGGGGTTTACAACAACAAGAAAAGGGAAAAAAAAAATTAATTTCTCTTCCGATGCCCTCCCTGCTCCGCTCCCGGCCCCGAGCACGCCCCTTCCCCTCGCCGGCACTGCCTCTCCCCGGGTCCGCGGCCATCTGCACTTCCTAATTAAAGGAACCCCCGGGAGACCCGTAACACAAACGAGCTAATTTCATGTTTAATGATCTTTAATCAGGAGTGAGTGTGACTAACAACAGCCATCCAGAAGGTGCTTTGTTATTCATTTTATCTGCCATTGGCTCCTCGGCAAAGCTCGATTCCCCTCCCACCCGCGGTGGCCCCGATCCCGCAGTGGACGGGAGGGTGCGAGGTGATGCTCGGGGAGGAGAGCCGGCCCCCCATCCTGCTTTCACCTTCTCCGGCCCTCCCACGGCATGGCATGGCACAGGGAGCAGACTATCCCTCCCACCGACTTCCCTAGGGATCCCACAGTCCTTGCCATGCACTCTTTCAAGCCCTGAGGATCCCGGGAGCAGCCGGGTGAGATCTCAGCCCTGCTCCACACTGTAGCTGAGGTTTCCACATGCAAGATGGCACGCGTGGGACAGCCGGCATCAGAGGGACCCTGGCCCTGTGACGTTCCCTGATGTCAGATTCCACAATCCTTGCCACAACCCTGCTGATGCTGAGTGTGGTTCAGGGGAGCCCATGGGAGCTGGCAGGGCATCTGTGTCCTTGCCACCTGGAGGCTGGTGGAGCCCCGGGGAATTTATTCCAGAAAGGAGGGAGAGAGCCCTCAGAGATGCTCTAAAGAGATGACACGGGTCTCCCAAGAGGAAACAAGGAGTCCTACAATTTCCTCTCCCTAGTATTTGTTTTTTAAACCACATTCGCTTTTTTCACATAATCCTCTCCTCCTCCTCGTCTGTTCCACATTAAACTCAGCACCGGGTCTGTGTAAATAGCACTGATATTTCTAGAGCCTTTCAGAATAAATACCAATAAAGAAAACAACGGGGTGAAGTTGTTGAGGGATTTCAGGGCAAAATATTGTCCCCGTCTCTTGCAAACGAGCCTGCAGGAAGCACTGTCCCTGTTGCAGGGGAGGCAGATGAGTAGCTGCTCCTCCATCATATGTCAACCACTGCCCATTTTCTTGCACCTAATTGCCAAATGGCCCCTGCACAATGGCACTGCACGGCCATGTCACTGCTGGGTACGTGCAGGGTTATTTCAGCTCTTAAACCCTCAGTGCAAGACTCTGGGAGTCCAGTGCAATCACAGACTAATCTACAAATGTCCCTGAAGCCACTGCCCAGGCTTCTCCAGCAAAGCCACCAAGCAACCTGCATACCTGCACCAAACCCTTGTGGCTCAGTGTCACCAGGCAGCCCATGGCCAAGGCTTCACCCAGGTGGGACCTCCTGGATGTGGTTCTGGGAATGCTGTGTGCCCAAGTCTCCCTGGGGACCCTGAGTCCTGCTTGAGCTCCTTGAGCCCTCCCTAAGAGTCCCGTGCTCCACACTTTCACTGATTTTACACCAAAATGTCAAGCAAAAAGCTGATTAAAAAAAGCCAGGCTGTGGGCTTCTGGAGAGCTGCAAGCTGGAGCCTTGCCAGCAGCACAAGGCGGGACCCTGCTTTGGGCACAGGTGCTCCCTTGCCATGCACCAGCTGACCAGGTTTGAGACAAAGCCCAGGACGAGGAAGGGCACTGGGGAGTCTCAGGTGGATGGTGAGGGGCAATTTCTCCCTGCCACCCCCCTTATAGCCCTCTCCAAGCATTCAAATAGGTCTTTTTTTTTGCTTAAAACAATTACAGCAACTAAAAATAACACTCGAAAGGTCAGTGCTCTACTATCTCGCTGAAGCCTGGAGATGGCAGGATGGAGGGGTGCTGGCCCAAACCTTCAAGTCAGCAATCTAATGAGGTAGCTATCAAACCATACCACACACACAGCTGCCACTGCCCCCCAAAAAACCTCAGAGGGAGCTGCTGGTGACACATCAGCTCCCTACTCCAGCCTATCCAGCTGGAGCAAGCAGCAGGCAGGGACACTGCAGAGGGGCCAAGACCTGCTCTCTCAGTTAGAGCTTTCCTATAAGATCACCTGAGCTGGCTAATCCTTCTCCTGAGGATCTGTGGGATCTGCTGTCCCCCCTCAGGATCACTCACTGTCATCTTGTAAGGGTCACCCTGCTGATCTCATGCCCTGGGACGCTGCAGCTCCCCGGGGCAGTTTTGCAGGCACATCCTGCTGCACTGCATTGATTTTGGTCCATCTCAGCCCTCTGCCTGTGGGTTTCATTTCTCTGAGGGGGCATGGGTGACCCCTGTGATCGGGAAATCTCTGTCAAGATTTAATTGGCTCTGGAAGAGCCAAATCCTGTAGCAGTTTGCCTTCAGGCAGTAAGGAGGAACTCGGAGGGCAGGGGGGAAGACAAGGTGGATCCCAAGCTGGCACCTGCCTGTTTTCAGCCACTGGATGGGGCTGGTGGCAGGACCAGCATCCCAAACCACAGCATGCCAGTGTGGAGACAAGCCAGGTGGCCAGAGCTGTGCCTGCTCAGACCTGTGGGCAATTCAGCGGGTGGGGAGAGCAAGGAGGAGCCGATGTGCCCACACAGCACTAGTGGCTCTGCTCACAAGCCCACCTTTCCTCTGTCATCAGCACTTACAGTGGACAGTGAATATTTAGGGACTTCTTCATATCCCTGAGCCATTAAGCACACAGAAATAGCAACAGCTTTTGCTTATAGTTGCACCTTTCATACAGAAGACATCCTGCAGTGTGTCACAGGGCTCCCACTGCACCGGAGCACCCGCAGCCTCACATCTGCATTACGGATGTGGGGCATTAGCAGAGACACAGGGTGTTCCCCCCACAGCACTGCCCTGCCAAGCCCTCCCACAGTGGAAGGAGTGGGATGGGACTGTCCCTTGGGACTGGTCTGTGCTGGCCACTGTGCCCCAGCTGCCAGAGGGGGCCAGAGGTCTCAGCCAGGGGAGTGCTCGGCCAGAGGTGTCCCAGCCCTGCCGTAAGCACAGCAGCCTCTTGGCTGGGGAACAAGGCAAAGAAAATGATCCTGCTACTCCTGCCATGAAGTGGTGTGAGTGCCACATGAATTCCTGGGAGAAATTCCTACCTGAAATCACATCCATGCCTGGCTGTGGCTGGTAGGGGCTGAACCTTTATTTCCACTGGGCTAAAGCTATCCTTGTCCGTATGGGTCATGAGGAATCCTTCCCCAGTCCCCAGAAGAGGAAAATATTCATGGTAGCCTCAGCCACCACAGGGTGTCAGATGGACCCAGGAGCAGTCTGGTGGGGACCATGCCCCTCCTGCAGCCCTCACCCTGCAAATTCCCTGCATCCCATCCACCATCAGAGGCCTGATGCGTTACCCAGGACAGGTGGAAACAGTCATCGTGATCTGCCTTGGCATCTTTTTTTTTTTTTTTTTTTTACAAAAGCAATTTCCTCCTTCTGCCTCTCTGACAGAGCTGGGGAAATATTTAAGTGACCTGTCAACAGTTTTTTCATCTCCCTGAGAAGATGTTTTATCTGATCACACCTCACCAGCTATTCTTCTTTACATGGCATCTCCTGTCTGCTCCTGCTCCTCTGGGGCTGCCTCTTCCCTCCACTGCACACGGGTGCCACAGGGATGCCAGCATGGAGCTGGTGGGTATTGGAGATCCCCTGCCCTTCCAGAGCTGGGATGGGATGGGACTGGATGGAATGACATGGGATGGGAGGAAAGCCAGCAAGCCCTACACAAAACCACTGCAGCCATGGGGCTGCCATGGATTCTCCTAAAGAGAGCCCCCTCAAGCCCCATCCCAGGTTTTTAAGAGGGGACAGCCCCACCACAGGCTTTTTGTGAATGATTTTCTTGTTCTGCTTTTCGGCCAGACCGGCTCTACAGCAGCAAGGTTGGTGCTATAGCACAGTAATTCTCCAAGCGTAATGAAAGCTGACATTATATCAAACACAATAAAGACTCTCAGTTGATGGAGATCATTCCTGAACACACAAACCCATTAAACTGAAAAAAAAAAATATCAATTCTACACACTCGCCAGCCAAAAGAAAATGTGATTTGTTATCTAAAAGGGGGTTATAAACACAGCTTCAATGCACTTTCTGTGCTGTAATGAAAACTGGGTTTGAAATGGCAAGACGACTGCAAATTAGAGTATTTGATTTTATTTTCTAACTTTTTAGGTAAACCTTCTACAAGGGCAAGTGCAAGGTTACGGCGACAATCTTTCTGTTCTCGGCCGATAAGTAGGATCTGTAATTAAAGGAGGAGAAAAATGAAAGGGGGATAAGGAGCTGGTGTTCGCCCTTCTGATGCCGCTTTGAACACAGAGCCCTGCCTGCGTCGCCGTGGCCAACCCACGGGAACAGCCGCTGGAGCCCACGCGTGGCACGGCACGGCACAGACACGCACCACAGCAGTGCTGGAGGCAGCAGCCACTTGGCAAACCCTGGACCCGGAGGGATTCTCCACCCAGGGCTGTATGGCCATGGACAGGCACCCAGCCACGCTGCCTCGTCCCCCTGGCTTTATCCCTCACCTTTCCTGGGCGGTCAGGAGCGCAATCTCTGTTATTCCTCCTGTCCATCCCCATTTAGCAAACAGCAATCCCCTTTTCCCTGGAGTTTCGTTTCTAATGGAGCTTGAAATTATCTGGGCTTTGTTATTTCTCACCCGTGCTCGCAGGCGGGGGGTTATGGATGGAGGCAGTGGTGTGGGGCTGCCCGGAACCTGTGATCTCTCTGCCCACTCCACGAATGCCACCACACCCCAAAACCACACATGTCACACCCAGGGGTTAAACCCTGTCCCCAGCAGCTCCTACATCCACAGCTCCCTGTATGGCTACTTTTCCAGGGAGAAAGGGCCTGCTGGGCTCTGACCCTTCAAATGGCCCTTTCTGGCACCTGAAAGGTGGGAGGCAGGGGGGCAGCAGGCAGAGGAAGAGGGGAGTCTCCCGGTATAGCAATGGAAAACACAGTGAGGAAGAAGACTGGGAGAAAAACAACAGTAATAAACATTTTATGAAGCAGAAAATGGCTTATAAAGAAGTCAACTTTTGAAAGCAATTTATATAATCCTGCCAAGCGCACATAAATGCAGGGATGGATCTCTGCAGCGTCAGAGTGTCCCTTAAAGGCACAAAAAGCTCTGGCAGCCCCAGCAGACTGACACGCAGCTATGACAATGCCGTGGGATGCATTTTGTGGCTGGTGGCGCAGATCTGCACCTTCAACAGCATCCCCTGCATCAGCACGGCCCCCACTCCACACACTTTGGGAGTGCAGGACAGCTGAGACCCTGCTGATGCTGCTGGGATGGGGCTGAACGTCTGGAAAAGAACTGAAGGCACTGGAAAACATGGGAGTAGAGCAGAGCATGCAGGCAGAGCGGAGCTGAGAGAACATGGAGCTGGCTGGGATGTCTGACAGGCAGCGTGTCAGTGAGGATGGATGCAAAGAATGTCAGCAAAAAACTCAACATGGTCTCCTCCCAGTGCTTTTACAGGTACATTTTGAAGGTCTCTCACCCAAGCAGGGTGACAAACAGAGCATGGAAACCTGGAAAACAGCTTTGCAGTGTGGGCTGCACCTCCAGCAGCTCTGTTTGCTGTTGGGGATGGTGTGTATGGGATCTCAGCACCACTGCCACTGCCAGGGGACAGGACTGGAGACATATGGAGCAGGGAGACAGCCCTGATGTGCCTTAAGGGACAGACCCTCATGGCTCTGCATGGAGTGGAGCCAGCCTGGGAGTTTTCTGTGGTCCCTTACTGCACCAGTGCCAGGCAGTTACAGTGCCCTGTGCTGGGAGTACCCACCCTGGGCTCAACAGTACCCAGCTCTTGCCTTTCCAAGTTCCTCCAGCCTTATCTGGTGGGTGAACAGAGAGACCCTCACTCTGCAGGCAGCGAAGGGCACAGCTTCTCCCCACTCCAAATCACCAAAGGTGGTACACAGCTCCACACCACAGCCCCCCTCACTGCCCCCATCCATGCCCACTGTGCCACCCCGAGCTGCCACCCAGCCCTGGGGTGAAACGAGCTAGAGGGAACACGTGAGGGCTGCCCCAGGTGCCACTGTATGGGTGACCTTGGGGCCAAAGCTACATTTGGCCAGGGGAAGTGTTCTGGCGTCCAGAGGAGTTCTGGGGACAGGAGGGGACACAACCCCAGCTTGACATGGCCTGGCGACATGGAGGTCCTGAGAGCAGATGAGGGCAAGGAGCAGGGATGAGGCAGGACAGATGAAAGGATGGTTTTGGGACCGGGAAGGCACTTTGGTGTGGCACTGAGGTGCAGCACTCAACTCAACCCCTTCCGAAAGGCCAGCATGGCTGGCGTGTGGCTGGGAACACCAAAACACAGCGAGGAAAAAGAAACTTTCCCGGTAGACATGGATTGTGAACGATTGCTGGCAGCAGCCTCCCAGCCGCTCAGGCTCCTGCTCCTGTTTCATTTTCCCCCGGCCTTCCATAGCAACCCATCTGCAGTGAGGTTTAATGGGGCTGCCATTAGCACTAATGCAGCGCAAACACTCAGCATCTGCTGGCGCCTTTGGATGGAAACACAAAAATAACCACGCTCGCCGCAATCTGTCATCGACTCCGGCGCGGGGTTAGGACGCGACACGCTGGGAGAGGAGGGGAGAGCTGCAGCCAGAAGGAACGAGCTGCTCGGTGGGAAGGGAGGGGAGGAGGAGCTGGGGATGCTGTGCTGCCGCCTTCCCTGCCCGCTGCCTGTGCCAGCCCCGGCAACAAGCTGGGAGCAGCTGCAGAGCCGGTGTCAGCGGCGCTGGCACACAGGTCTGACTGTGCCCGGGCATTTCACGGATGAAGGACGGAAAAAGGAGGTCGAACCCCAACAGTGAGAGACACGTACGTAGCACTTCCATCCCTGTGCTCTGCCTGGAAAGCAGGCCTGGTGCAGGCAGGGCCGAGGCAGGCAGGGCTGAAGCCCAGCACCCTGGGAGCTGTGCACAGAGCCGGGCCAGTCCATCAAGTGTCCCAGCCAGGCCTGGGCTGTCCTGATAAAGCTGCGTCGGGCTCTGTGGTGACGCATCACTGCACATTGTTTCTGGGTGACTCGCTCCTAATTACCTTGATTAAGTGGTTGCAAACAGTGCTATTAAAAATAGTTTTTTTCTATGAAGGTGGATTTCTGAAAGGTTTGTGCCGTGAATGGCAAAATGAGCCAAGAGCTCCCCGGCGCTACAGCCTTTCCCATCATGTTTTGTATTCCAACTGCAATTCCCCTGGCAGTGGAAGGCAGCCAGGTCTGGATGCAGAAGGAGCTCTCTGGGGCTATGGAAGGCCCCTGCAGCAGGAGCCCATCCCTATGGACCAGGGGACAAGCAGATACCCTGAAAATGCAGTGACCTTGTGTCAGCTCTGCACACCCTGCCCGTGCCCCAGTCACAAGGCACCCAGCCTGGATGCCAGCCCAGCACGGAGTGCACGGGGCCACCATGGTGTCCCTGAGATGCCCACAGCCAAGCTTTGGGTGCTGCTCAGAGCTGAGCTGCCCTGGGGCACCTGACCCTGGAGGACACTCAAGACTGAGCCAACATTAGGGATGGAGACAGCAGCCCATGGGAGATGCCTGCAGCTCCCCTGGAACTGCTCTCAGCTTTCCCCAGGAGCCCTGAGTCCACAGCCAAGGTCCCTGCAAGGCAATGGCACTGGCATCAGCCTCATTATCCTCTTAACCTCCCTTTCACCAGCCTCCTGGGAAGAGGCGACAGTAATTCAGCAGTGCTCTCGTGCAGAAAGGTCTCAGTGACCGATGCTGCCAATGACAACTGTCTGCTGGGCAGGAGGGCCAGAGGGGACACCTCACCTCTCCTTAGCGAGGCTGCTTCTGCTAATCACAGGCAGACCCCCGTGAGCTCAGCCTTCTCCTCCTGTGCCCATGGGAGACAGAAACAGCCACAATGTCCATTCCATGATGGCCACACGGCAAATGAAAGCCAAGCAGGCTTTCAACCCCTTGCTTTCTCCACTGCTCCTCCTACCTTTTTCTCTCCATGTGAAATCCTAGTGACCATCATCTATGGCAGGAGGGGAGGGTCTGCATGAGTGGCATCAGCTCAGACAGAGAAATAGCCCCAAAACACACCAGCATGGCCTGGCAGCAGGGCCATCCCTGTGCTGTCCCCTCAGTGACTACAGGGGCCAGACAGTATCTGGCCCAACCCAGAGGAAGGGGCTGGGTGGCTCAGGAGTATTTTTCTATTGCAGACTCCGTTTGTACTGGGAGAAAAACAATCTTTCCTTCCTTTTGTGTTATGGTTATAATTTGAGAGCATTTCCAGACAGAATCCTTCAGGTTCCCGCTGAGTGCTATCACCGCCAGAATTACAAAGTCAAATGCAATCATTAAACCGCGTCTTCCCTCTCCCAGCCCAGATTGCTCCTTACCCCAGAAACAGCCCCCACCACAACTGCCAGCATGTGCCACGGATGAGCCTCCACTGCCACCACCCCACATGAAACCCCTCTCAGTACCAAACCCGCAGGCTGCTGGAGATGGGGGGAAGTAACAGCCCCCACACCCTCAGCGCTGAGCTGCCAGTTTGACCTTCACCTCCTGCCTTCTCCTCTCGGCGTGTGCAGGCAGAGGCGAGGCTGGAAACCAGCTCAAAATCGCTTCATTTGCTCTCATTAGTGGTGGCAGGCGGCGGGGCCGGGGCCACCCGTGCGCTGAGAGAACGGCACGGCCAGCGGGGACTCACGAGGGGCACAGGAATGGGGGAAAGGAGGGATGGGACAATGACTCCTGTGCACATATGACTCCTGTGCCAGGAGTCATCCCCGAAGAGCTCAGCATCCAGGAGGGAAGGGGTGGGAGCGGCTGGGGCGCGCATGGGAGCCTTACCCGGATGTTGTCCTGCCAGTGGTGAGCCTTCTGGAATTTCTCCGCCGCGTTGGCAAGTCTCTGCAAAGCAAACAGGAGAGAAGAAATGAGTCCAGGGAAAGGGAGAGGATCCAGGTATTGCCCACATCAACCCAGAACCATGGGTGCTGCTCTGGCACCCAGCATCCCTGTTTGGGGGATCCCACAGGACTCTGCCACCCCTCTGCCACACAGACAAGGGGGCAGGAGGAGAGTCGGCAGGCAACACCCTGAAGAAGGGTGTCCAAGGCACAGGGAACCAATTTTTCCCTGCTTGCTCCCTCCTTTTCTGGAGCAAGCCAGTATCTCCAGAGGAATCACTGCCACTTGAACACAACCAGGGCTGACCCACTGCAGCTTGGAGGCTGCTGGCATCCCACAGGAGCGGAGCAGGTTCTCATTGCACAGGGCAAGGGCTGAACCCAGGTCCCTGTGCTGGTGGCTCCCAGCTCTGTGCAGAGCAGAGCCTTCAAAAATGCTTCAAAACCCCCTCAAAGTGCCCCAGCACTGAGGCCCAGAGTGCTGCCCACGCAGAATAATCCCTTCACATGCCTGTGCCCACACTGGGGTAGCCAGAGGAAGCAGGACTTGCCAGGAGCAGGATGGGGCAATGCTCGGCACCAAGGCAGCCTTGATGCAAGGGATACTGGCAGCCAGGGAGAGAGGTGAGCTCTGGCTGTTTCCAAGCACTGAATTGGCTGGGAGGAGGTGGAAGGAGCACTGACAATGGCGTATCACCTTGAGCCAAACAACAACCCCAAATCATCACCTGGGCAGCACCACAGAGACTCACAAAATGCACATATGATTCCCAGTGCTACTGCACACAAAACTTCCATGCAGCAAACCACAGATCCCAGGATGATATAGCCCTCCTCTGCTCATTGGGAATGTGGCGAGCTGGTGGGAGTGAAGTCCAGTTACATCCCTGTGAATTAATTTCCACAGGGCCTGAAGAGTGTATAGCTAGAAGAGCACACACACACACACGAGCCCTGGGCACAGCCACACACGTCACAGACACCATTCCCACTGTTACCAGTCCCTCCAGCACTCCCATCAAAACACATGGATGCAAAATGCCTCAGCCCTTCCAAATGGATGCTCAGGGAGAAAGAAGTCCCTTCATGTGTCCCTTGTTCCCTGCAGGACAGTGGCAGCCCCACCCCTGGCAGTGTGGCAGGGGCAGGGCTATGGCAGTGGATGCTGTATTTCTGTGAGCGTGGCAAAGCTCAGGCACTCAGAAGTAAGGTGATGAGTGCTGAAAGACATCACAGATCTGCCCCTCCCCAGCCTGAGAATGCAGCTTGTTTTATCAGATGCAGGGAAACACAAATCCATCACTGCATAATCTTGGCACGCACTGGTCGAAACTTTCCTGTTTAATCTTTTCTCTTTCTCCTAATCTTGATTTCCAAATCAAAGTGCCTGCTTTCAATGGCCAGCATCCAAGGGGAAAGATCAGCTATCAGCTGAACATTGAAGCAAAATCCTTATGGCTCCAGGGGTGGAGAGAAGGGAATGGGAGACAACAATGCTGGACAGAAAAGCCAAGTGATGGGAATTTTCAGGGCGGTTTTGCAGGGTCTCACCTGCACAGCCACAACCCACAGAAAAGCTGTGGCCCAGTTCTGCTCCTCATCCCCCCAAGGTTTGTGCTCTGTGTATATACTGAGATGGCTGATTAAAGACAAGCATTTATTCTGAGTTGCGTTTAAGGCAGCGATGATGAAATATGCATTTTTCTATACTTGATAAGAATGTGTTTGTTTATTATGGGCTGGGGTAAGATTTATGGACATCTTTAACTATTCATCGCCTTGCGCGAGGTGCCTGGAGGGCTGCAAATGGTGCAGGAAGGGACGGCTACGCCCAGGAACGACACTTCCACAGAAGATATTTTTCCTCTGGAAAATGTCAATTTGTCAAAGTCAATCCAGACACAACTTTGGTTTAAAAAGAAAAAAAAAAAAGGAAAAAAAAATCCAGATGTTCTTGTTTGATAAATAGCACGTTGCAGGGATGGGGGAGCCCATGGCAGGATGGCACAGTCATCGCAGGGTTCTGTGCTGGCTCCTGGCTGTCACTGGACACCCAACCCAGGAGAAGCACCTCCAGAATCTCCCCACTGTTGCTTCTGCAGCATTTTTCTTAATAAAGACGTTCTAATCCTGTGACCGAGATGGGGACCGGGAGGAGAGAGGGACCAAGTGGGCAATCAACCATCCTTCCTCTGCAGCAGGGGATCCTCTGCCCACCTCCATCCATGGGTGGGGATAGGCCTGCAGTGCTGCCATGGTGGGGCCTCCCTTGGGAGCAGTCCCATCCTGCCACATCCCTGGCTGGTGCTAGAGGGGAGCCCATCCAGTGCCTGCTCAGAGACAGGCTGCTGACATGAATGGGATGAGAATTTAGGACCTTCCAAAACTGCCAACAAGGATGGGGCCCCTGAGGGGACTATCCGGGACAGCAGGACCTGGAGCTGTGTGTTAGGGCAGGGAAGATGTTGCTGATCCCACAAACCCCCCTGACATGTCCCCAGGGAAGGTGAGGGGTCTGCCTGGAGCCACGCGCTGCCGCAGGACGTCCGCAATAATGCCAAATGAGTTCATCATGAATAGCGTTACTGTGATCGATACAGCTCAAGGATTATTTCTAATCCTTAATAATGATTAAACCATTATTTTTCAAGTGTTACAGATCAATCAGTCCAGCTCAAGGTGTGGTGCGTGCAGGGACTGTGAGATGCCCGGGACGCAGGCGGTGCACCAGAGAGCCCGGTGGAGTACATGGCAGCCACCAAAACCTCCCAGGGCTTCAGACCTGGGGTCGTCAATTATGTGGTTCCAACAGCAAGAAAAATTAGGGGAATTACCAAAAATAAAAGCACGTGTGTGAAATACTGCAAATTTCCAGCAGGCTGTGGTGCAGGGGCTGCCCTGGCACTTTAAAGAGCACAGTTCTTTCCCCAGGAGTCACCCAGGGCTAAGGACAGGAGATTTAGAGGCTGAAAACACTGAATTGAAACGACTCTGAAGGTCATGAAAGGCCAGCAGGAGATTTGCAAGGGATTGGTGTCTGGAGATCTCGACGGCGGGGTCTGTGAGGGGGAAGGTGCTGCGCGGGCTTTATCGTGCCCCGGCCTCGTTTGTATTCTGTGTGGTGCTCCTCTCTGCCTCACTGCTCACCCAGGCAGATCCATCAGGAGCTCCCTGCTCAGCACACTGCTTTGCCTGGGATTAAGGAGCCTCAGGGATGCCATGGGCTCGGGATGGGCAGGTGGCAGCAAAGCTGGCAGGGTGGGGCGTGTGCCCTCCCTACCAAAAGCTGCGCAGGAAAGGAAAGGGGTGACGAGGTGGGTGACCTTCTGTCTGCCCAGAGGATGGCACCTCCAGACACACAGCTGCTGCTTTTCCCCTGCTTTGCAAGGACCTCACTTCTCAGCCCGATCATCCACAAGCTCACTCAGCCCTCCCTGAGCACAGCTCACCCACGGGTGCTCACCCACAGCAGCACCTTCTGGGGGAGTTGGTCTGATGCCCTTAAGCTGCTGGGAGTGTGGCAGTGAGAAAAGCATTGGGGTGGCACAGGCAGGGACCACAACCTCCTCTCTAGTTGGAGGGGACCATCCCTGCTGTTGGCATCCCCACTGCTCGAGGGGCCAGCACACGGGGGGATTGTCCTTGATATAGCAAGCACTCAGAGTAATTCCCACCTCCTCCTTGCCACCCCTTCTCCCCCATCACACCTGGCGCTTTCCTGCATTGCTCCAATATTTTTGCACAGTCTTTCCAAGAGAAACTGGTCCAATGATTTGCTAAATCTCTCCACCCAGCCCTCCCGTGGCTGTAAGCCTGCCCTGGCTGCTCCTGCCTCAATCAGATCAGTGAGTTTAACTTGGGAGGCAGAGAAGCAGAGCCCAGAGCAGCACAGGGAGGCCAAAGGCCAAGG
This sequence comes from Empidonax traillii, assembly GCF_003031625.1. Classification (NCBI taxonomy): domain Eukaryota; kingdom Metazoa; phylum Chordata; class Aves; order Passeriformes; family Tyrannidae; genus Empidonax; species Empidonax traillii. The sequence continues at coordinate 434,710 of NW_020955380.1, forward strand.
TTGGATTTATGAAACAGGATTACAGCAAACACTCTGCAAGAGGAGACTGAGCAGCCCTGTGTAATGGTGACAATGCCACCCCTGTGTCCCACGACTCCACACAGGACCCCCATGCCCATGTCGATGCTGGGGGATGCTCCCCAGGGAGCCTGGAATGGTGTTCCCAGATTCTCCCTGCAGCCAGTATGGAAGGGCCCAGCAATGGCCCATCACGCAGTAGCCGTGTGTGCCCAGGGATATTTGCTCAGAGGGAGAGCTGCTTCTGCTAAGCCTTCATTTAACTCCCTCAGTGAGACTGTTATCACCCTCATCTCAGCGCCTTCCCCAGCGCTCTGAAGTGTATTAACCTCCCTCACCTGAGCACACAGCTGGAAGCCAGATCTTGGCTGGAGATTCAAACAGCCCTGTGCTACTGGGAGAGTGCCACGAGCATCAGACCATCCAGCTCTCCTCCCACAGCAGAAAACACTGGTGAAAGGTTAACGCATGAAGGGGAGAACCAAACACACCCAACAAAGCCAAGAAAACCAAGCCCCAGGCTGGAACATCCCCCAGGAGTTGGTTTTGCAGCTCTTGCTCCTCCACAATGAAGGAATGAGGATGGCACAAGCCCTCTCCTTTGGCAACAACCCCTCCTCCATGGATAGGGCACCCTGAAACCACACCTGCCATTGCAGAGCATCCAGAGAGGGGAAAGCCCATTCCACGCGTTTCATGTTTCCATCCTTTCTGCCTGTGTGCATCAGGGCACAGGACTCCTTCTCACGGTCCCACCTCCTGCCACCAGTTTCAGGGTCTCTCCACCTCAGCTCCCTCTCTCATTCCCAGCCCATCCTCTCCCCCATTCACAGATCCACCCCTAAGCAGACCCTACCGACAACGCACACGCCACCACCAAAAAATGATCAACTGGTGACAAAAGACGACAACCCCCTTATATACACGTAGGGAATATAAATCTTGAGTAAACACTGTAAAGCAGTGAAGCATCTCATCCTGTAATAATCTCCGAGACAGTTGATCCCAGGGCTCTTATTACCCCTGCAGCCATCATCCAAAATCCAGTCGGTGGCAGGCTCAGCCACGGCTGAGTATTGATCAAGGAGGCAGCTTCAAATATGCTGCGGCGTTTTTCTTTCAAAGCACTAACTTGTTTGTCAATAATTCCCTTGGCTGTGCAGAAGGAAAGGGGTAGATAGAGCCTATCTCTCCTCCTCTTGTGCCTGGATCCAGCCTGTGCACGAGGGAGGATGGAGCTGGAGCCAGCACTGGCTGCTAATATTCTCCTGCTCGTGGGAGGGCAAATAAAGCCCCAGTGACTAGCAAAGAGCAGGTGGTAAATCCTCCAAGGGCTTCCAGGCCCTGGTGCTGTACCAGCTGGTGCTCACTGCTGAGGTCTGGCAGGGCAGTGAGCAGGGACACCTCTGCAGAGCCAGCCCTGCCAGCAGTGAGGGTCACAAGTGCAAACCTGGAGCTAAACCAGAGCCGCTTCAGATCCCACACAGGGCAGTGGCACGGCCAGCACTCAGCCATGGGGGCCTGGGATGAGCTCCAGAGCCACAACTCCCATCATTTTACTGACCAGGTCAGTAACTCATGGCTCTGCAGGCCAGCAGCACATGGCTCTTGTTCCCCCGCCAGCATCTCTCCCCGCTCCTTCTTCTCCAGGGCCACAATTTTTACCAATAAAAAACATCACCACCATCGTAACAACCACAAGGGAGGGGAGGAGTGAAACATCCCAAGAGGAAAGATACCTATCTGTTTGCAGATGGGAGGAAGAAAGGGTAGCACTGTTTCTCAGGGTGTTTCTCCTACCCCAAAATACTACTCAGGCCTCCAGAGGAGCTTCTCACAAACAGCAAAGCACCAAGGGCAAAAGGACAGTGCAGAGAACCAGGCATCCTGCGGCACGAGCCGTGCCTGGCGCTCCCTTCAGCTCTTCTCCCCTTGGAGAAAAGCCTCTGTCTGTCACCCCTCTCCTGCCCTCCACAAGGATGGACACTTGTTTTCCGAAATCACAAGCAGGGACAGCTAAACCAGGGTCCTGCCGTGTGCTTGGAGACAGCAGCACAGCAGGGACAGGGCAGGCGAACTACTGAGCACAAACACGGCATCTTGGCACAGCACAGTGGGTCTGCCAGAGCTCTGGAAGGGCTTGGGGACTCTCCTGCTGGGTGACAAGCAGCTGCTTGCCGCACAATAAGGTTTCAGATGACCAGAAATAATTCAGGTCAAGATGCATTTGCTGGAAGGTCAGAGCTGGGTAAATGTGACAGCACGCGACTCACCAAGCCGGGGAGCAGGAGATGGTGCTGCCCTGGGCTGCTTCCATCTCCTTTTGCCCCTGTACCAGCATGCTGTGGCTCCCAGGGGATGAGTGAGGGGTGTGCTTGGCAGACTGGAGGGACATTGCTCCCGCTGAGAGTTTTGAGAGATGGCACCTTACGGCACGAGCTCCCAGGGCAGGCTCAGCCTCGGCAGTGTTGAGAGGGTCAGCAAGCACCTTAGTGAGCAATTCAGCCCGCTGCTCCAGCCCCAACTCCTCCCAGCTAAACTCCAAACGTTCAATCCACTGGTGCTCTCTAAACCACCCTCAAATAACCTGTGGAGCTCCTGTTACGATCATCAGGAAGGACTTGTCACGGTTCAAAATCCATTACAATAACCACAAGGCATTTCAGTGGCAATTATAAGAGATAGTTTCACTTAAAAATCAATTTTACTTAGAGCTTGGAGGAAAAGGCTTTTTTCAAAATATAGGGAAAAAAAAAAAAATAGAAGGAAGTGATACAGCTTCTCACTTGGGCAGGAGGAGGAGGAATTTGCCTGGCCAGGTCTTAGCAGCCAGAGTCTTCAAAGAAAAAAAAAATAAATCCTTCCTCATCGTTATCCTCCCTTATTTTGAAGAATGTGAATCCCATGTGAAGATGAGAAGAAGTTCAAGGAGTGGCTCCCCCTTCCCTGCGGTGCTCTGCATGGTGCCAACAACAGAGAAACTCCCATAAGATGCAAGAGGGCATCCCTGAAAACCCAAAATGCAGCCTGCATCCCGGCGGGCCCCCACCTCCCCGCTCCACGAGGCTGAGGCCTTTCGTGCCTTTGAAATCTCCCCTTTAGCTCTCTGCCTTTCATTCAAGCGGAGGCTGCTGAAAGTTAGCACAGGAAACCACTTGCAATCGATTTATTTTAAGGCATCACCTCTTGCTGCGCTGTGATGTGCGAGCTTTAAAAAGCACCTCGTTTATGATCTGCTGCCGCGCGGGGATTTCCATGCGGCACCACCACCACGGCACAGCCGGCGCTCCGCCGTTACTGAGGTTTTATGACGAGGGAGACTGGCAGCGTGAAGAAATTAACCCAGGAATGCCCCAAAATATCACCACCCCCACGGCCCCAGCAAGCCCCTCTTGGGAGTTCTCAAAAACTTCCCCGCTTGGAACCCTTTGGGCACACACGTGGCACCTTTGTCATGTCCCCCAGCGCCCACAGCCCGAGAGAGGTCAGACACAGGGACAGCAACTGCTGTCAAGACAACAGAGCAGTTTACACTGTCAGCTTAAAACACCAAAGAAAAGCAACTGCAGTGCAAAAAGATACGTAAGGGACTTTCTAGTGGTATTTTGCTCTAAAAACAAGCACCGTAGTTGGAACCAGTGTTGCTCAAACTTTCAGAAAAAAAAACAGCACAGGCTTTCCTGTGGGGAAGTGTCAAGGAGGTGGAAGCAAGCAAGCTCAGGGGATCAGCAAAAGGCTCTTCCCAATGTGACAGCTCATAGTGACCCCAGCACTCATCCAGCCTTCAGGACCCATTTCCATCCCTCTGAGACACCCATCTGCCTCCTTTTTGCATTCTTGCCATCCTTTTCTGCTATGGAAAAACACATCTCACTCCTTAGCTTCCTTGTTCAAAGCCCCAAATCCTCACATAGTATTTCCCTTCATCCCCTACCCCTGTGCTGATTCTTACAGACCACAAGACAAACCCAGGCTGTGCTGATGGACTGGGATGTGTTTGTTGCTTTGCTTTTGCCCCCTGTTCACCTATTCTCTCTTGTCTGAAGCCTAAAACTTCAGCATCTTTCAACTGTGCATTTTTACAGCCAGCAAGACCAATTCATGGCCCAGCTTCCTTGGTGTTACAATAGAAGAAGGAAGCAAAGAGCAGCAAACAACCACCATGAATGGAAGGGGGTCTGATGCCCACCCTTGTGTCCCAACACCCAGCCCAACTTCCTCGGGGTCTGTGTCTGTGGGGAGAACTCCTTTCCAGCTCAGGTTTTCCCTGGGCTGCCGCAGCAGCTCCCCAAGGGCAGCATCACTGCTGGGAGCCTGTAGTGCCCTTCCCTCTGTCCTGCTCCAGGAACATGTTTCGCTCTTTCTCTTAAACCCAAAATTCAAGGCAACCTGACACTTTTTGTTTTAAAGACCGAGGTGGGGGAGGAGAAAGCGTGGAAGAGCTTCCCTGAGGGAAAAGCCATCAACTGGAACAAGTTTTCAACAACTACACATTTCTTGACCTTTTCCATGGTCATATCTTTAATGTTTCATGGACAGATTTGATAAAAAGAAAAAATTAATAAAATAGATTTCATTTTTAAAAAAAGGTCAGGACATGTGTTACAGGGAAAAACTCATTTAGGTCCCTACCTGCTGCCTCCTGGATGCTGGGGAGCCCTCCCCTGCCTCCCACCCAGGGCACTCCAGCCCCAGCATCCACCTGCCTGTCCTGCTTTTCATTGCATTCAGGCTTTAATCTCTTCTGGACTTTTCCTTCCTCTGCCAGACATGGAGATGGGAACCATGAGCATTTAGAGATGCTGACAAATGCTTGAGAGCCACAAATATTTGGTGGGATGTTGCCCATCTCACCAGGGGAGGCAGCCAGTGAGCTCAAATGTGGGGAAGGTGCTTGTCCAGGCTCCAGCAAAGCTCTTCTGCCTGCAGTTGCTCAACCTTGGGCCCAAAGTTCTCCCCGAATATTTAGGCAGATGTTCAGGCTGTTGCCAATATCTGCACTCTCTTGTTCACCTGATGACATTCCCATGGCTCTTGCACTCACCCCATGGATATCACCCCTTATCCCTGCCTGTGGAAATGAACGTGAATCCCATCTGCTGTTTTTGAGGTTGGGCTTGTCAGGAGCAAGCAAAGCAAAATAAATTCCCCAAGCACAGTGCCAATTCCTGCTGATCAAGATGTTTTAAAGAATAAATGGTATTTAATAGCAGCTCCTTCCTGGCTGGCCCAGCAGACTATTCCCAGAGACAAAAGCAGCCCGGATGCCGCTATGGACATTTGTATTATTATGCCCAATCTGCAATTAGAGCAGACTTCTGTCTAACTTTGGCCTCTTTTCACCATTTCCTCATTTTTTGTATTCACTAAGAACAAAATATTATTCATCAAAGTTTGCAAAAAAAAAAAAAAAAAAAAAAAGCGAACGCCTGCGATAACATCGTCCCGAGTTATTAAGTGGTGACAATGGGGGACAATTACAGTATATAGTCCATTATACAGCGCTGCCGCCGGGATGAATCAAAGTAGAACACACGGTGAATGGCGAGGAGCTTATTAACAGGAACATTAGTGTGCCACAGCATAATACCTGCCATTCAGCCCCGGAGTTATCGTCGTGCCAGTAGGGACCGCAGAGGGAAGTTGTGGAAAGGGCTGGCAGCCTCCTTGCACTGCTCGAGGCACCAGCCCCGCCCTGAGGGCTCTCTGGATGGGTCCTCAGTGCTTAAACAGGAGAAAAGGGCAAATCCTCAACCCCTTGTGCTGGCACCATGCAGCGTCTCCCTCCAGTTCTGCTTCTGGAAGGCTCTAAAGGTTTTTGCAGTGGCTCAGCCAAGCATAAGCAGACAGGGATTTCCCTCAGCTCCCACCAGCAGCCATGGGAGCATCCTCTCTGTGCTCACCAGCACCCCAGAGGGCATCTCACCGCAGCCTTTTGGGCAAGGGCTGTTCCACTACTGGCAGCAAGCCTTTGCAGGTCCCACTCTGTGTCGCTGGGCACATCCCAGACTCCCCCTCCTCATCACCCAAGGATGCCCCTTGCCTGCAGCAGCAGGTGAAGTGGGCCATGGTGCTGGGTGATGCATGAACTAAATTATCTGGGGAAATTCTCTTTGTGGGGAAGGAAAACTAGTAAACAAGCTGCATGCCTTCTTCCAGAACACAGCAGAAAAAGTCCCAGGCCTGGCTATGCACAAGGACTAACCTGTGGGAAGAGCTCGCTTTATGCTCTTCCTCCCAGGCTCTGCTGCCCCCTCGAAGCCAACACATCTGATTACAGTTTGGGTAGGTCCTGTCCCTTCCCTCTCTGCTGGCCTCAACTCTTGCCAGTGGTGAAACCCTGCTCTCCTTTGCCAGCACTGGGTTCCCTGCTGCTCCAGAAGCTCTGGCTTGCTCCTTCTAAGATGTTATTTTTACACTTCTCTTAAAATACAACACTAAGAGAGGCTTCTTGACTATATTAACATTAGGAATCTAATCAGCAATCAGACAGCTCATAATTTTCTGATTAGCTCTGATTATACTCAATCTTTAGTAATGTAAAAAAGGGGGAAAGAGAGAAAAAAAAAAAAAAAGAAGGAAAAATATAAAAATATTCTCTGCTCAGTTTTCCCACCCTGATTCCCTTGAGGAGGCACAGAGTCACTGCAGCAGCTCTGCTGTTCCCAGCTAAGAAGGGCAGTGCCACAGTGACCTGCTAAGCCAGCAGTGGTCAATAACCTGGTGCCATCACACTGCTGATCATCCTCCCAGGCTTGGCCAGGATGTTGTCCTGGAAAGGGGTTGCTCAGGGAATGGAGAAGACATGGGTGCCATGGCTGCTGACAAACCCAGAGGAGCATTGGGAACTCTGTTCTTGGCCCAAACATCTCTAAAAATCCACTAAAAAGCAAGGTAAAGGGAGAAGATGTGTGTGTATTCAGCTGGCTTCAGCCTGGAAGATGGAGCCTCTCTAGGCAAGGAGGAGGAGGAGGCTGAAGAACTTTGTGAGATGAAGTCATGGCCACACACCAGCTTGGCAGGAGACAATGGGTGCTTTGTGGCAGCCCAGAGAGAAAGATCCCAAGGATTCCCGATCTGAGCACTGCCAGAAGGTAGGAGGCAAAAGAGCACATGGCTTAAAACCCCTGTGCAGGAGCAGAGGATGTCCCCAGCAGACAGATTTGCCTGCAGCCCAGGCAGTGGGAGCTGGGATGCCATTTCCTTTGAGCATTTCCAGCTTCCTACAACAACAGTGCTCTTGTGAAGGAAAAAGGGATGTCCTGGTGCTGAGCCTCACAGCTGAAGCCAGGAGGAAGGAAACTGAGGAACAAGCCAGAGGAAGGAGATCTAAACCAACCCCTCTAACAGTTAATCAGTCGCGTGCGCTCTGCGTAGGAGATTCACTCCTGACTGCAGCAAGTGATCAGCTGATGCTGTGAAGCATGAGATTTAATTATTTGTATCATAGCCACCGCCTGCATAACTACAAATGATATTAATGGTGATAAAACTGTCCAGCTGGCTCTTCAAACCCATCACCGCCCCAACTCCCTGCCTCCCACAGCAGGGATGTGCTGCCTTGCAGAGACTGCTCACACCACGGCACAACTGGTGGCAAATCCCATCCACTGAACATCACAGCAGACAGACACCATCTGGAATGGCCATCCCTTGTCCACCCAGGCTCGCTGAGCACAGAGGATGTGCTTATATATAACAAGAGGTGCTCCTTCAGAGCGCTGGCTGACCGTGCATTTGCAGCAGCTTGGCTGAGCCTCTGAAGAGCCTCGTGCCTGCTCACAGGCTGGGCAGCCCCTTTGCTGGGGAAGAGAGGGCAGCCCCATCTCCCTCCAAGCTGTTCACTGCTCCAGGCTGTTCCTCAGGAGTGCTGGCAGAGCTGCCAGTGAAAGCACCACTCCTCACCCTGCTCAAACCAAATGAGTTAGCAAAGATCTACACTAAGCTGTCAATCGGCTAAAAACCAGAACAGAGTAGAGTACAACAGAATAGTTCAGGTAGACGTGACCTGTGGTAATCATCTTGTCCAGCTGCAAGACTAAGGGACACCTGCCCAGTTAGGACCCAAAGAATTCAACTGTCAAGGCAAATGGCCAAGGTCAGAGCAGAGCAGCCTGCCTGTGCCTGCCACAGCCTGACACCACCTCTCCTGTAGAACTCCCTGGATGAGGTCCTCAGTTTACTTTTACACTGACTTCAAATAAAAAAACCTTGAAATACCTGCTGGAACTAAACCACAGAGAAGATGCTAACACCCTAGGGCTTGGCTTTCCTAAACTATTTCATCACAGCATCCCAAGCAGGCAGTGGGGTCATCCCACCTCCTTCCAGCCCAGCAAAGCAAGTGGGACCCAGGAGGAGGTTGTGCCTGTGCTGGAGATAGCAACAGAGGGGATCAATCCCTTTCATGTGCCGGGACTCAAGCCCTGCTGCTGCTGCTCTCTCCCATAGCAGACACGGTGCTCAGCACACACATGCACCCAGCAGGTCTCTCCTACCAAACTATCTCAGTGCACACACTAAAACCCACACAGGTTCCCATGGACAGGTCTCCCCAAGTCAAATCTCCTGACACTCCCACCCTGCCACCACAGCCACAGAGCTCTCTTTCATGAAGCGACACCAGAGCTGTAATTACTTTGAGGTGACCTCTAGGAAAAAAAAAAGTTCAAGTTTAAAAAGAAAATCTCTCTGGTTAATGCTATGCAAATTGCCAGCGAGGCAATCAGGCTGACTTTTAAACACTGGCCCCCGTAGAAGGGCTCACAAGACAGTCTTATTGTCTTGCTATCAATCTGCATCTCATTATCCACACTGTGCCTCTGGTTGGAGGTAACCTTTTGGTGAACACACCACGGCAGAGGGAACCCAGGGACAGTGTGGTTACTCCTGTTTACAAAGCTTTCGTGTGGCCCAGCACCCAAAACACGAGGGTTAGGGGGCCAGGTCACTGCCAGCCTTGCCCACTGCTTGGCCAGCAGCACTGTAACCTTGTGCCCTTGGAGTTGCACCTTCTGCCAGGCCCTGTCCGTGTTACTGTCCCATGGACACACCGCAGGTCCTTCCCACCGGGATCATCAGCTCCTGCACTCCCCAGAGGCTGCGCAGCAGCAGTTTGTCTCCACCTGGCTCTTCAAGGCCATTCAAGATGTTTCTGAGAGTCTTTGCACGCTTTTGCACATCTCTGCCAACCCTCCCCACCTTGGGGAGATGGTACCAAAATAGCAATTTTCCATAGGAAGGAGATCTGCTACGCCCTTGTCCTCAGCCTGCTCCTGCTTCTCCAGCCACCCCAGCATGTGCTGCAGCCTCCCAGATCAGGTGCCTCTCTGCCCTCTTCTCCATCCCCACCAATTTGGGGTGCCAAAACCGAGTGCTGAGCAATCAATCTCACCTAAATGAATCACTGATCCCCTGACTGAGCTGCCCTCAACCAGCCGCTGCAGGGAGGCTGACAGGCCCCATCCCACATTATGCAGCTGCACCCCACAGCCACCTGCACCCAGGACCTTCTGCTCACCAAGGCAGGAGCAAGTTACAGGACTTCGTGCCCCCTTTTTAACTCATCCAGCTCAACCAGCCAGCACAGGGATCCTGCCTCCAGAATGCTCACCCTGTGCACGCTGCCTTGCTGCGGTGCTGCTGCAGTCAGGTCAGGCAGTGGCTGGAAAGCTGCCTAGTGGAAAAGGACCTGGGGGTCGTGGTCAACGGCAGCTGAACATGTGCCCAGGTGGGTAAGAAGGTCAATGGCATCCTGGGTTGGATCAGCAATAGTGTGGCTGGCAGGCCCAGGGCAGTGACCATCCCCCCTGTGCTGGGCACTGGTGAGGCCACACCACAAATCCTGGGTTCAGTTTTTGTTCCCTCAGTGCAAGAAAGACATGGAGGTGCTGGAGCGTGTCCAGACAAGGAATGGAGCTTGTGAAGGGGCTGGAGCACAAGTCTGATGAGGAGAGGCTGAGAGAGCTGGAGGTTTAGTCTGGAGAAAAGAAAGATCAAGGGGGACCTTCTCCCTCCCTACAACACCCGAGAGAAAGCTGTAGCCAGGTGGTATTGGTCTCTTCTTTCAAGGAACAAGTGACAGAAAAAGAGGAAACGGCCTCAAGTTGTGCCAGGGGAGGTTTAGATTGGATATTAGGAAAAACTTCTGCACCAAAAGGGTTGTCAAACACTGGATCACGCTTCCCAGGGAAGCGGCTGAGTCACCATCCCTGAAGGGACTTAAAAGGCATGTAGATGTAGCACTTGGGGATATGGTTTAGTGGTGAACACGGTGGTGCTGGGTTATAGTTTGGAATCTATGACCTTAGAGCTCTTTTCCAATCTGAATGACTCTACAATCCAGCCAAACAGCTGACACGGCACAACCCCCTCCTGCCCTGCCAGACCCTGCCACCAGCATGCCCAGCTCCTGCAGCACCCACACACTCGGCTCGGCCAACACCTCCCTAGGCAGCCCTGTGCTCCCTGCAGCAGCAGCAGCAGAGCCTTGCTCGCTCCATTTTCTTTCTCCCCATGAACTCTGCAGTGCCAGACCTCCCTGCTGAAGCAGCAGAGCTTGTCTGCTCTGCTTTTGGAGCCGCCTGCCATGCCCGGCTCCCCAGCATCCCACCTGAGCCGCTCGGCACCGCCCGCGTTGCTAAGCGCTGGCAGGGCCCTCCGCCAACACACGTGTGCCATCTCTGCCACCCCGGCCAGAGGTGCCAAGGCAACAAAGGGGCTTCTAATAGGCGAGAGAGCACCACTGCGAGGAAGAAAACCCAACCGCTTAAAATCCTCCCGAATAATGGTGCTGCCTCCCCGCTGCTCAAATCAGACGCAGCACTTTGTTGTTACGATAACTAAATACGGGAGATTTGAACAGCTGGAAACGCAGCAACAATATTTAAAAGAGTTTTTTTTTAAAATTGTTGGTGTTTTATTCAGTAACGGTAATGGGCTTTTTAGCGTTATTATTATTTTTTATTTTAAAGGCACAAGGTGCCCCACTCCGGTGTCTTTGCACGGTGCTGGCCAGGCTGCGAAGCCGGCTCTGGCCTGGTGATGGCAGGGAACGACTCTGAGACATTTAATAACACCGAGACACGGGGCTGCTCGAGGGAGCCGGCAGCTGGCAGGGACAGGGAAATCACAGCTTGTGCTCCAGCACCCTGCTCAGCCCTGCACCTTGCTGACAGGATCCAGAGGTGCAAAACACAAAGGTGCTGCATGGGAGCAGCAGGAACCAGGCAGCAATGACAGCAGCAGCTCCAGCCTGAGGTGCCAGCATCACACCTGCTGAAATCAAGGGCAGGACTGGAGGTAGCTACTGCCCTTATCAGCTCACACCCTCACATACCAGAGCCCTTTCACCCTTGGAGTAAGGGAAAGCACTTGGTTACCTTCAACACCATACTGATAACAGCCAGGAGGCATTAGAGGAACTGAAGTGGTGGAGAGGGGAGTTTGTAAATGTGCTGCAGTCAAAAGAAAGCCCCAGAGCCAGGCCATGAGGCTGAAGAGCCCTGGCCTCACTTGCCCACACAGATACACAGGTAGTGACTGCACGTCTCTGGGGTTTTTAGGAGTACAGGAGCACAGACCTTGGAGAGCCAAGGCAACAAATCCACTGTGGCTCTTCCATGAGCCAAACTAGAACATCAGTCATGGCTACGGCAGGCGCTGCTCCAGAGGGGAAAGCCTCCCATGAGGCCCCAGGAGCAACACAGATGGAGACAAGGCTCCCAAGCATCCCTTCTCCAGGTCTTGCTCTGGGAGTTGTTTACTCTCTCAGCACTCCCGGCCCTGCTTGTGCCCTCACTCATGCAGCTACAGCATCGTCATGGCTACGCCAGGTCCCCACACCTACCAGCAGCCCAGTGGTCTGAGCACACATGACATTAACTACATGCTGAGAGTCCACCATCAGCTCCTGAGCCAGTACAAGCCAGGACATGGGCTCTGGATCCTGCAGCAGTCACCCCTATCCCTGGCCTGTTTGCTGAAACATCAAAGCAGGGGACATCTCCTGCCCCATCCAATACCTCAGAACTGCTAAAATCACCACGGCGCTCATTACTACAGTGCTGCTGCAGAGGTCTCAAATAAATAAACCAAGGTTTGGAAGTACCAGCAAAACCAAGGCAAGGAGAGCAGCTCCTTCTGCTGCCCTGGTTTGGGGGACAGGAATCCACTGGCTCCAGGTGCATCCCTGCTGCAGCTGGGAGCCCCAGCCGGCAAGGACGGGCTGCATTCTGGGCAGTGTTACTTGGTATTTATTTGGGTGAGACAGGACAATCAGGAACCGAGGGGAAAGGATAGAGATGAAATTAGAAGGGCTGGGGGGACAAAAGCAGGGGCTGGGGTGGTGAGCAGGTGAAATGGCAGAGGGAAGCAGGGAGGAGGAGCTGGAGCTGCCGGGGAGGACAGCGCTATTCCAGTGCTTCATTCCGAGGCCCCGGTGCCCTTCACCCCGATGCCTGTTTAATGTCATCCTATTCAGCAAGTGTCCCCATGATCTGGTAATTATCTTTTACTTACAAAAGAGCATCTCTGTGTCACAAATGTTCCCTTCTCCGGCTCTGCCACAGATCAATATCTCCTCAAGGCCTTCGCCATTGTTTGGGGAATGGAATTGATTTCTCTGAAGAGTGAGGGGAAGGAAAATATATAAATAAGTGCTGCTTTGCTGCTGAAGGCTGAGCTGGGCAGTGGTGAGCAAAAGGAAAGCCCTCAGATCCCACCTGGCCATTGCAGGTACTGTGCCCTATTACTGTCCCTGCTGAACTGGCTGCAAGGGAGGTTCTTTTATTTGTCATTCAGTGCACAAACATCTAAAAGGCTGGAGCCAGAAGAAACCTCCAGCTCAAGATATCACCAGCTTTCTGAGAATTTACAGCAGGATAGGAAGCATGGAGGTGCACACTCAACACTGTCCATAAGGACACGTGCATATCCCACGTTAGAGTTGAAGCATGTGGTTGTGCAGTTGCTGCTGTGACACCAGCGGGCCCTAGAGAGGAGCCTTGGAGACATCCTTGGCTTAGGGGGCAGCACCTTGGAGTGACCAGCACAGCACTGATACTGAAACCCAGAGCAAGCCAAGATCCACCAAACCACACCACTGCTGGGCTGCCATCAGCATGACCACAGCAAGCACAAGCTAACCCTTGCAGCATAAACATCCCTGACCTTCCTCTCATCTGGCTAGAAGATGACCTTCAGAATCATGAGATTCAGGGTAAATACAACTTTATCTGGTGTTTGAGTTCGGGCCGCTAAACCTCTGGATCTCTGAGCTGAGCCCCTCCGTGCATCACACGGCTCCTGCAGCCAGAGGCTCCAGAGTGATGGAGAACAGAGTGGGGCAGAGGTAAAGCTGCTCCCCTGGCTCACACTACGCAGGGGAAGATGGAAACTCCTGCTAAGGGGATGATTACAGGGAAAGATAGCAAAGCATTTAAAAATTATGCACGTGTGGGGAAGGAGGAGGGGTTCATCACTGCCTCTTCCCCAGCAAATACATATTGGAAAGCTGTTATCATATATTATCTCTGCATTCTCTAGCAAAAAAACCCAACAAACTCTGCCTGTAATATCTGCAAATGGGTCCTTGCTTTCTAATCCTTTTTGGCCCTTCTGCCTCTCCTTTTGCATCCCTCTGGCAGCACAGTGCCAGGCACCAGACCCCGAGCCAGCGCCAGCCGGGGCCCAGCCGGTGCCGAGGAGGGAGCCAGGGTTACACCACCGTGTTTGCATGAGGCTCTATGAGATCAGTATTTGTCTTCCCTTCAAACACCTTGGCAGGTCTGACACATGCCAAGCCTGCAGTCTAGTAGAACCACTGCCATCCATTTCAACCTTTCCCGTCATGTCCTAATTTTCTGTTGTACATGTGGGAGGAAAGGGGGGAAAAAAAACCCGAGTGCAGGGGAGAGCGGAGATTTGACTTGAGAAAACCTGTGGCAAAGCTTTTCTTCCAAGGACCTTTAAAAGTGCACTTGTTCACCTCCTTGGATGGACACACTCATGGGTTTATAAAGCCCTGCTCAGCTGCTGGGGTCGCTTGGCCTCCTGAAAAGCAAATGAATCTCAAGCCCAGCCCTCTGTGTGACAGATCTCAGCTGAGCCTGGTCAGTCCTGAGAAGGAGAAACAAAAGAGAAGGGGAAAGGGCAGAAGGTGAAGGATGCCTTCCAATGCACAGGCACCAAAATACTGGCTGTAGGACAGAACAGTGGAGCATCCAAAGTGGGAATACATATACAGTGAGAAGAAGGCAATCCTTTACAGAGGGGAAAAATATCAGGTGGGACTAGATATGCAGGCAAGTGGCTTTGGAAGGACCCAGGTCATTCAGGGAATTCAACAGGATGACGACAGAGAAAATTCAGGGCAAGCACATCCACGGTACCACTTTTGGGGAACAACAATTAGGACCCATCACACATGCTGATGCAACCCCAAATTAACCCCAACCACTGGAGGGAGAGATGAAGGCACAAACATCTCAGTGCAAGCAATGGTCCAAGGATGCTCACTTGTGCTCAGATAGGAGCAGTAAATAAAACTGTCATTAGCAGCAGGCCTATAAATCAGTGGGTCCCTCATCTGTGACACCATGTGTGGTTCTGCATCCCCCAAAGTAGAGGAGTGAGGCAGATGTGGGGCAGGAAAGAGTAATGGGGCTGCTGGGAGCACAGGAGGAACTTGGGCAGCAGCAAACTGAAAACATTCAGGGGATTTGATTCACTTAAAGGAAGAAATGAATTTCAAAGGACACAGAAGTATAAATCCCCACATAAGAGAGAAGGTACCTCTGAGCTTGGCTATTTCAAAGTCCAGATCTGAAGATGAGAAACACAGTTACCTATGGAACTCAATGCCTCAAGATACCCAGGGACATGATACTTCTTTTAAGGAACAGAAATCAGATTAATCAGAGTATCATCGGTTATGCTAGCTGAGATCAAAGTACAGAGGAATATAAGTGCTATCACTCAAGGATTTATACCTCCCAAGTAACTGCTTAGGATTAGAAAGAAATTTCAATAATCTGCCAGCTAAGTATGCATTGCGAGAGTAATAATCCTTCTCTCCCAACATCTGCTAGCAGCTACTAATGGAGATAGTAATAAGCTAGGTGGATCATAAACCTGTCCTGATCTGATTGCTACCTTATAAACTGGAACAAGAGGGTGCTATCATTTCTCTTGGGGTAACCTGTTGTCAACCAGGACTGCGCCGAGGCGGGAGCCGCAGGGGTGGAGCAGCGAGATGCCTCCTCCTGGAGCTCACCGCTGCAGGAGGCAGGCCCTTCACAGCAGGGAGCCCATTGATTTTTATATAATTTGTTATCAGCATTTCTAAAACGGAGCATTTCCCCAGGGGACAATGTATGTACAAAGCCACGGGAGGGTGAGAGCTCAAAGGCGCGCGGTTTCTCTGCGGTGGGTCTGTGGTTCAAGCTGGTGCTTGATGTAGCGTCAAACCCAGGCAGGCAGAACGAGCCCGTGCCTTAGACAAACCAAACCCAAACCCCTCCGTCGGTCTTGATGGGTTTCTCTTTCTGTTCTGCTTTTTTTCAAACGTGTGCCACAGTTAATGGAAGGTGACCCGTGTGACATTTCGCAATGAACGTGGGAATATGGGAATGCGCTGCCCGCTCACCCTCTGGCTCAAAAACTCAGTCTGGTGGGCTGGGACGCTCTCAAGGCAGGATGAGGGATGGAGTACATTGCCTGAGCCTGAATGGATCAAACACCACCAGGAATGGCTGGCTGGAGAGAGAGGGTATGGAAGCAACAGCGAGAAGAAATAACATGCACAAAGGGAGGAAGCAGGGGGAGAGCAGAACTATAATACCAAGACATCCAATATAACTGATTTCCTCCAACAAACCCCGAGTGAAAGGTTAGCTCTGGTATTAGAGCTATGGGAAAAATGTCAAGAGTTTTTCATAGAAAAGTGAATAACATTTTCATCCCCTGTCCTCTCCCCAGAAGGTAAACCAGAGTGAAATATGAGTGGGAGCAGCACCCAGCTGGTTCTAGGCCCTGCTCTGCACACTCAGAATCAGCATAAAACACATAAGAAAGAAAAAAGCCATCACAGACTCATTTCCTTCCAAATGCCCTATGGTTTTGGATATAATAGTCATACAAACCCGACTTTCCTGAATGCCTTACTGGCTTACCTACACCATCAGCTGGTCTGAAGGCAGTGCCCCAGCATCACAGTCCCTGTCCTGGAGGCTGGGAATACCCTGCTTTTGTTTCCCAGCTCCCTGCTGAGCTGAGACAGCTTCAGGCCACATTCATCACACCCCAGGTCACAGGTGACAAAGCCTTCTTTGAGGCTGCTCCCCAGGGACCAAGCCTCACTGGCAGGAGCAGTGATGCCAATCCCGACAGTGGGACACACTGTGTTCCCACCAGGGTCACCTGTGTGACTTCTGCTGTGCTGCAAACGATTCTGACTGCTACAGCAAACCCCAGTGAGCTCTCCAGGTGTGGCTGGCTACCTTCAGAAAGGCTGCAGAGGGAGCACACAACCTCCCATGTCCATCACCACGCCTGCCAGGCACCTTTGCAGCAGGTCTAACCAGTGAGGGCCTCTCTCAGCTCCGCTTTTCATTTTTACATGCTCTAAAATGCAATTTTAGGAGAGGGAAATCAAGAAAGCCCCTTTCCAAACATGTCTTCAGAGAAGCAGGATGCAGCCCTGATGCCCCTGATTCCCACCAGGTGCCAGTGTGATGACCCCACTCTCAGGGCACACCTTCACCAAGCTCAGTGGAGACGTCTTCCCTGGCACAGGAGGAGCATGAACCATCACAGTGGCATCCATACAAGCACATTGGTGCCAGTGGGAATACATTTGGCTCATAGCTTCAAAAGACAAAGCAGATGATGGGAATCACCCTAAAAGCCCTTAAAGAAAAAGAAAAGCCCCATAAACACAAGGCACTGCTGGAGGCAGAGCACCTGTGAGGGCCAGCTCTGCATGAAGGCATGGGAAGGGGAGCCCAGGCATCTCCCTGTGCTCCTGTGAACAGCAGGAGCCCAGTGCTGGCACCGCTCCCAGCTCCCCAGCGCTCTCCCTAGACACCAGCATCCCTCCTGACAGCTTCTGGTGGTCACTGGTGGCCAAGTGCTGAAAGGTGATGGGTACAAAGCATTTGTCAGAGGCCCCTGTGTCCCATCCGTGGCCACCCCACCTTCGGGAGAAGGGCAAACCCTCCCTTTGCGGCGCGTGTTTAATACAAATTAATCCCCTATTGATTCCCAGCTTAAGCAGAGCCAAGCTGCTTATCCTCGCCTGGTGTAACCACCGATGATCACGCACCTCCTGGGCCAGCCTAGGGAGCACAGTGACAAGGCTGGGGCAGAGCTGAAACAGGGCTTTTGTGGGGATGGGAATGCTTGTTTCCAGCACAGGTGGCCCAAGCAATGTAGCTCCTGAGCTGTTCACCCCAGCCTAACTTTAGGGATCTGATGGTTAAAGAAACAGCCTCTGCACACACCTGACCCAAAGGCACCAGGTCCTTTTCTCCACTTTAAAATAATGATCATAAAAAGGAGGAATACTTATCAGGGCAGAGAAACTGCACCAAAAAAATGAGCCCAGGGCTGGTGCTTCCTCTGGAACCTCTGGTCCCCCAACAAGACACCTCCCTAGAGCTCCTCCCTTGGCTGAGCTCACTGGGAAGGTGTTGGCATCAGTTCCACATGGTGACTCGGTCATACACCTGAGGGGCTGTCACCATGTGCATGGACCAGGCTGCTGGAGCAAAAGATTGGAGCCCTGGGAGCTCCTGGCAGCTCAGCCTTGGGGACCAAGCATGGCTTCTTCCCACCAACACCTACCCATGTACCAGCTGCCAGGTTATCTGTCATCTCCAAAAGAAATGCTCTGGGCATTTCTTTGGCATGATGGGAGCCCTTCTGCTCCACACAGCTCAGGTTGCCTTGCAGAGAGGGGAAGAGCAATAGTTGCAGAGGTGACTTCCATCATCTTTCCACCAAAAGGCCTGGTTTTAAATAAAAGCAGACTTGCAGAGTCACCTACAAAACCTGCTGGAACTCGGAGGGCAGCTGGTTATGATGTGTTCACACACCAAACTGCCCCATGTGTCTCTGAGTCCAATCACATGCTCATGAAAACCTCTCCTAGATCATAATACCCTCCAAGGCTTACCTCTAAAAGTCTTAGATCAGCACTTCAGTGTATAGCCCAGAATTACCAATAAAGTCTCTCAAGCCCCAAGGAAATCAGGCAACAGAAAGAGGCAGCCGAGTCCAGCCTTGTGCAACTTTGGCGCTCAAAGACACGAGCTCTGCTCACACTTTCTGCAACCTTCATCAAGTCATTTAATCTCTGTCTGTCCCAGCTGGCTTCAAACAAGAGAGAACAACTCCCCTCTTGCAGGGAGAGCTGTAAGGCACAACAGGCAGAACAAGCCAAGAGGAGAAGAGCGGCACCAATAAGGTTTTTCATTATAGAAGTTGACCCTAAAAGTTAGACAAACAACAAACAAGCCATATCTGCAGTGTGTCAACTAGAACATTTCACTTATTGCTTCCCTTTCCAGAAAGCTTAGAAAAACACAATATCATTTCAAAAGCATCACAAAAAACTACCTTGGCTTTTTCGTGCCTTATTCTGCCTGCCTCCCTTTTACCAGTGAAATCTGTGCTTCTTTTGAAAACAAAAGCATCTGATAAAACATGCCCCCCAGACAGGTACAGAAATACTGCAGTCAGAAGAGAAATATCCAGCGAACGGGCTCCTGTGACGAAGGACTGATGTCAGAGACCCAAAGGATGCTCTGGCTGGCTCCACCAGTGAGACCCCAATCGTAGCAGAAGGCTCCTGGCTTGTGTCGAGACAATGCAATTGCTTTTTAATTTGCAAACTGTGCATATTTTCCTGATGATGTTTACACCGAGCTAGAGATCGGTGCCCTGCCATTGACCAGATAATTGCCAAAGAGTTCGCTCCTGTCTGGGGTTCTTTAACCTTGCTGGTTATATTCAGCAGCACAATGGTTTAAGTCCAACTCAGAAGCACTTGAGGGCAATAAATTGGGAGGGGGGAGGGGGAAGGCTACGATTCTGTTATGATTCTGCAAAGGTTTCTGTTTTCTTTCTTGTTATCCTAATAACCCTTTTATAGAGCAGGCTGTTGGCAAAGCCCTCTGCTGAGGCAGCCGGTTCTGTGTAGGCACAAGACAATTTGCAAAAGCAATAAACTGACATTCAGCTGAAAAAGCCTGCTAGAAAGATGAGCCATCAGCAAATCCCCCTACACATGCACGGCCTTAAAGACACACTGGGTTTATATTGCAGTGAAAAAAAAAAATAAATAAAACAAACCCCAAACAAACAGGCAGCGTGTGCAGCGCCCCAGCCACACCGGCACGCTGCAGGGGCAGACACGGCTCTGCTCTCCCCTGGCTGGAGCCACAGCGACCTGGGAGGTGGCCTGGGGTCACCAAACACAGGTATCCACTTCCTGGGAACCCCTTTGGAAACTGCTAACCAACTCGCCTGAAGACAGCTTGGCTGATTGCCTCTGCTCATGCTGGCAGGGTGATTTTCCGGAATCGGCTTCCTTTGGTGGTTAGAAACCTTCAGCCCAGAGCTATCCACTGGAAATTTCTCATTTATTCTGGGGTTGATGTTGTACATGAGCTTGAACAACCTTTGTCCCTCTGCACGTCCACCCCCTTGCTCTCTTTACGAGAACAGCTGTATCTCCCCCAACCTTTGGGCTCTGACTCACGCTCACAGGCAGATGCCCCAGATGGAGCTGGGACAGGTACCCCGTTAGCCACCATCTCTCCCCTCCATCCAAGCTGGCACCCCGTCACAGGGTTGGCTGAAGGGGACAGGTACCTGCTCCTGTCCCTGCTGGGATTTCCAGGGCAGCACACATGGTGGGTGATCCCAGTCCTCCATGGCCACACGGGGTGGCATTTTGACTCCCTGTCCCACTGTGTTGGGCTCCCCTGTGAGCTTTTCTAGATCCCATGTGGTTTTTCCACAAGCACATCATGTCAGCGGTTCAAGGTCACGCTACAACCAACAATCAGAGCTCAGACTTCCTAGTCAGCCAACCCCCCATTTGCAGAAGCAGCTCTCATGCTTACCCATGTGCTGTGTTATCCTCCTGCACTGTATCCTCCTTCCATCCCAGGAACTTTGTGTTTGACCATTGCTCAAGGTCGTGGGGCTCCTTGGTGGCAGCCTGACCCTCCTGCACCTGCATAATGCATGTGGCTCCCCCACAGATTTGACTAGCACATCCCCTTTTGTGTCCAGGCCATTAATCAAAACTAAGATTAATTTGGAGGTTGGAGAACCGCACCAGTGATATCCTTCAGCCTGAACAGTCACACACATCCCAGTCCTTTCTGTAAGGACCTGATTGGTTTCAGAGTAAGAAAGCACAAAATCCAGCTTTGCAGGGTCTCTGGCTAGCCAAGGACACAGGCTCCAAATAAGTCATCAGCTGAGGTGTAAAGAAGAGCAATATTTATTGCATTCAGAGCCAAGCTGGCTGGAGAAATCAAGCCTGAGAAAATAGAGACATATTACCAGGGCAAAGCCTACCGCCGAGTCTTAAGCCTATGCTTTTGCAGATGGCTAATCCTGCTAACATTAAAACAGGAGCTGAGGGTTTTTAATGGCAGAGCTATTTATGGAGAGCTCATCTAACTCTTCATCATCTCCCTGAGATCCTGGTTGAAGAAAGGGCCTCATAACTCAGAGGCCTGCTGGACACAAAAGGCAAACAGATGTCAATGGGAGTGGGGAGAAGGTATGGGGAGGACCTGGTGGCATATCTGATGGCCCCACTGATGGCCCGTGCTCAGAGCGAGCAGGCTGCAAACTGATTTGAGGTCTTTTTGGCGCTGCTTTGGTAGTGCCATTTATAATCTGTAACAGCTCATCGTGATGTCACCTTCGCTCTCTCTCAAGCCACCTCCAATCACCAGGAACACCTTGCTCCGCATCCATCACACCCCTTCCCAGCAATCATTCCTGTAGTAACAGACCTTCAGAGCACCCAGCCAAGTCAGGCAACGAGCACAGGGCCACCCTTCAGCTGGAAATCCTCGTGGGCTCTGCAGCGGGGCACCCCTGTGCTGCTGGGATGGGCACCGGTGTCCTGGCTGTGCCCGTGCCCCGTGGCTGCAGGAGGTTGGTCCTTGATCAGGAAGAGAGCAGAGCGGAGGAGTTGGAGAGCAGGTGGAGGGGAGGGAGCAGCAGCTTGCTGCTCACTGGGGTCCTGGCAGCCCCGCTCGGCACTTCCCCAACACTCTCTCTGCTTAATCATCTTTCCAGAAGAGCATCTTGTTTAAATGGGATGATTCTTATTAAGATCATTACCTCCTCCAGCGAGAGCTGACCTGACCTGACCTCCTGTTACCCTGCTCTCTGCAGCCCCCTCTCGCTGGGTCCACATTCCCCACACACCACTCTGTCCTTCTCACATGCTGCATCAACACTGACTCAAAGCTGACCCAGTCCTTACCTGGCCTAGCTCCATTCCCTCCCTCCACAGGGACCTGCCACGACTTGCTACTCCTTTAAATCCCTTCTTGGGTTTCCCACTCCTTCCTCTCACTTCCCTTCTGCCCATCACCTTCCCAGGCTGCCACTCTGCCAGCCAGGAGGGAGGTCCCACTCCATGGAGGACGAGCAGGGGCGGATGCAAGACGTAGGTAACACCGGTGTGGTCAGGAGGATGCAGCTCAGACACCCCATTTCTCCCCAGGATCCAGGCTCAGCCTGTTGACCCCAAGTGCCCCGTCAGACCTCAGCTCCCCAGTTTGCTGCCTTCCCACCTTGGTACAAGCTCTTTTCCATCACCCCCTAAAAGCACTCTGCTACTGAAGGAAGTCCATTTCATCCCAAGCAAGGGAGTTTGCTGCTCCAGCTATTGTCCAGCTACCAGCAAAGTCATAATTTTGATCACCAGCCTCAAGAGAGAAAACAAATCCCTTCTCACACTGTCATGCTTGTGCTCTCTCACCCCACTCACTTCTCAGAATAAGGACATATTTCTGGAGCAAAAACTTTAGGGGATGGAAAGGGTTTCATTGTTTTTTGGTTGTGTTTTTTGTTTTTTTACATGTTTCACATCCCTTTTATTTAAAAAATGCTTTATGCAGCTGTCAGAAACTAAAATGAGAATTCTGTATTTTTTTTTTAGCAGTCTTTGAAATAAGGATGCTATGTGGGATCAATTTTTTATGGCAGTAAAGTAAAGGGAAAAATAGCAGCAATTTTCTCTTTTGAACATGGCCTGTTTAATGGCATGGATGTCACAGTGCAGCTTTATCCAGAGAGAGGGAGAAAAAGCCACAAAATGGTACTGTGGTCAATCAAAGACTTCTACACTACAATCTGCTTCTCCATCTCTCCTGCAGCCAGCTGAGATTTCCATCACTTCTCCTCTTAGCCTTTCTTCCCGCCTCTCCTCTCTCTGCAGCCCTGACAGAAGTCGAAAGAAAGCACTAAGTGCCCAGATCCAACAGCCCCTCCATGGAGAATGCCAGCACAGCCCCTCCTCAGCAATCACAGACCGATGCAGCACATTGGAAATGTGCCAGCTGCAGGCAGGGAACCAGGGAAATGCTGCTGCTCCAGGGGTGTTTCAGTCCCTGTGATACCACAGGAGCAAGAAAATTCGTTTCATTACAACACTAACAAATCCACAGCAGCTGTGATTAATCCCACAGAACACCCGAGTGCCAGGGATGCTGCTGCTGTCCCTTCCTGCTCTGCTCACAGCCTCCCTTTCTTTGGGAGCTGCCACCTGCGCAGCCTTATTTCCCTGTGCCTGTTGCCGAGCCCTGGGCAGTGGCGTGGACTTGTTGCATTTCCCTGTAGCCTTGAGGACACCTGCTGCCCTCCCCAGCACAGGGAGGGGCAAAGTGGCACACGAGCCCTGGGAACAGACACATGTTTCAAACCATATCCCTGGAGATGCTGCAAACCACATCCCTGGAGGTGCTGCCGGCAGCTCCTGCCCCAGGCACCTGGTGCAACAGGAGCTGTGCTCCATCCCTCAGCTCCTCCAGGGAGCCACTGCAGGCAAGGTGACATGGAATCACAGAATGGTTTGGACTGGAAGGGACCTTAACAATCATCTCGTTCCAACACCCTGCCATGAGCAGGGACACCTTCCACTAGACCAAGTTGCTCCAAGCCCCATCCAACCCGGCCTTGAATATTTCTAGGCATGGTGCATTCACAACTTCTCTGGGCAACCTGTGCCAGTGCTTCACCACCCTCCCTGGCATGTCCTTCCACAAAACAGGGGGCTCAGTCCCTATCTGTGAGAGCCAGGCAGGAGGGAGGTCCCTCCCCACAGAAGTTGAGCTGGGATAGGCACAAAACAGGGGTACCACTGGTGTGGCTGGGAGGACACAGCCTTTATCTCACCCTCCCACTGACACAAACCTCTCCCAAATTGGTCCCAGGGATGGTCTGGGGAGCGAGTGATCCATACACACCAGTGCTGCTGGCACAAGGAGCTGCCCCAGGGAATTTGGGGCAAGCTGGAGGTCACAGGAGCCCTGCCTACACCAAAACACCCAGTAGTGCTCTGACACCAGTGATGGGGAGGCTACAGGCAGCAGAGCCTGTACCCAGGGTGGGAGGAGACTGGCAGAGAAAAAAATTATTTCTAGCTTAGTCAGCTTGTTTAGGTCCCATTTTATTTTTAGGATCCTTTTTTTTTTTTCCTCAAAGAATCCTACAGAAAACCTTATATGGACTAAAACACGTGCAGATTGCATTTCTTCTCAATTTCACTCAAAACCACATTGTGTTTGACTCCCCTCCTGCAAAAAGGCTCAGGCATAAGCATGCCTGGTTTCACTAGGCAGCTCCAGGTACCCAGCCAGGATCCAGCCCAGCAAGGGCTGGGCACAAACAGACTTAGAAAGTAGCAGGTATGCCCATCGTTTTGATTGTTGCAGATTTAATCAGACACATGTTGGAAGTTTTGAACCAAGTTTCAGATTCTGGCTTTCTTGAGGTCCAAGGTTTGGTTTTGGAGACAAAGGTGGTTTAATTCTCACCATTAACAACACAAGGAGGGATTTTATCCCAGCCTGGACTAATCCCTGCCACAATTAGCTGTGAACAAGAAAGATGCAGAGACCTCTGACTTTGAGCACAACTGACCTTCAAATGTCAAACACGTCCCATGTTCTGCTCTTGACCTTGGGCTTAGGGTGGAAACAGTGACATTGGGACAGTGGCTGTGCAGGTGCCAGGTCCTCCTGGGGACCTCAGTCTTTGTTCTTCCCACACACAGCCATGGTGGTGACTTCCCCCAGAGCTGAGCTCCTGGGTGCCACACACAGCAAGAGAGCTCCCCGCTTTTTGTATCATTCACCATCAGCATTGCTTGACCCACGGGCACCAAGCACAGAGAGGTAAAGTTATTCCTCTGAACCCCGACAGTGAGTCAAAGGCAAAATTAAGAGATTGTAGCCATGCCCTACTTGATACATGAATTCCAGACCCAGAACAGGCACTGCATTTGTGTTAGGGATTAAGAAGATAAAAATACCAGGGAGAGAAGCAAGGGGACAAGTCCCCGTGGGAAGGCAAAAGCATGGTCAGAAGGACAGATGCAGCCCAGCTCCTTGCAGGCACTTCCACCAAAGCTCCAGGCTGGGGTTGGGGAAGTGATGAAGCTCTGTGCACCCTGCTGCCCTCCTGCCACCTGGGCAGCCTCTGGCACTCCGTGCTCTCCACAGGGACCCAAATCCCACGGCAGCACAGGGAGTGCCACCACTGCTGCTGCCTGGCTCTGCCCTGCTGCAAACGGCTTCTCCAAGGGCACGGCAAGGACACAGGGGCTTCCCGGCCCTCACTGAGCAACGGGGAGGGATGTGAGGGGTGGCAGGGCAGCCGCAGAGAAACGGGGTCCTCCTGGGAAAGGCCCCAGGAGCGGGTGGGCAAGCCAGGTTCCAAAAATGCACGTGCTTCCCGCCCGCAATCCCTGCTGCTGCCCACACCGAGACATGGGAGCCCTGGGCATGGCTCCTACCCTGGGGGTGGCTGTGCAACCCCCAGGCCTCATTACCCTGTGCTGGGGCACATCAGGCACTGCAGACAGCGAAGCTGAGGGTCCCAACAACGCTCAGTACCCTCCAAACAAAGGGCAGAGAGACGGCTCGATGCAGGGAGGAGCACAACCCCCTGACGTGTCTGCCAGGGGAAGCTGCTACTGGTGCTGCTCTCAGAGCTGCTCACACAGCTTTCTACTCAAAATCCTCACCCAACCCAGCCCTGAGCAGCTCCAGCAGCACCTGCACGGCCTGGCTGGCAGAGCAAACACACCGTGCTCCCTGATGCTGGCATGGCTCACCAGATCCCACCATCCTGCTGTTTGCCAAGCGCTGTTTGCAGAGGCAAACGCTCACCTCGGCTGCGCTCTGCTCCGCTTCAGGAGGATGGGCTTGCAAAGAATTTGCATTAAAACCTCGTGGCTCCTCTTAACTGCTTTTGTGCATCTTCAACCTTCCTCCCGGAGCTACCGAAGCACGTGGGGAGGACTTGGAGGGGACTAGCACTCTCCCAGACTTACCGCCCAGCCTGAAGCATGAGAGCAGCACAAGGGGTAGCAGGGCAGGAGCAAAACCGGCCCTGGGGATGGGCAATCAGGCTGCAGGAGGTGGGCGCTGCCCCTCCAGCTCATGCTGCAGCTCCCTGGCAGCAAGGTCACAGCAGGACATGCACCTGCATGCAGCAGCACCCACAGAGCCCCAAATATCCCCAATGTATCGTGACACAGACAAGCTGCCCAAGGGCCACCTGTCTGGTTTGAGTGCCACGGAGCTTGTGCCACCTGCACCAGAGGGAACACTGGCAGGATTACAGCAGCTGCTGGGCTTTGCCCCATGGGCTCAGTGACCCACATGCCAGGAGTGCCTGTCTGGTGTCACACATACACCAGTGCACTGGCCAGCCCTGCGCACTCTACCTGCAGGTGATGCCACCTAGAAATGAGGAAGAGCAGGGCAGGGATGGGTAGCTAGCATGGGGAACTTCCCCCAAACCCCAGACAACCCTTCTCCAGGGACAGGAGTCAGTAACAGCCCTGCTGACAAACCTCATGGAGCCTGCCAGGACGCAGTGCCAAAGCTGGTCTGGCAGCCACAGTCAAAAGCCATTAGCAGGAAGGCAACAGAGTCCCTCACCCCAGGTCCTCGGGTGCTGGCAGCACCCGCTACCTGCCAACAGCCACATCCTGCTCCTCCCGCAGCACCAAGCCTTCAAAGCAATTAGCAATTCCGAACAACAAAACATTGTCCCGGTGGGATAATAAACTCCAACATCTGTCAGAAGAGCTAGCGCCTATCAAATTGCCAAGAGAAACGTTTTTCTTCTCATTCAATTCACAGCTAAATTGAAAACAACCCCAGAAAGTATCCAGTGGCACCGGCTCACCATCCATCTCTGCGAGCACGCAAGCTGTTTGCCATTGCAGGAAAAGCATCCCGGCCATGCAGTGATCACTCACTCAAATTAACAAATCATTTTATTTAGAGATGAAAAGAAGCCATAATTGACTGATGGTACATTCCCATATGGCACCATGCACTGGAGAAGTAAAACACTCAATGCAATCACCCCCTTGGAGCACACACTTGTTGCAGCTGTGGGGGAGGAACAAACTGGAGGGAGCGGCTGCAGGGGGCCAGGCTGTCAATACTGGGGGCACCAGAAGCACTGCCAGAGCTCAGAGGAAGGTAATAATTTTCTGCCCTTCCAGGCCCAGCAGCAAGGACCACTCAGGACAAGCTGCAGCACTGTAAGGGGAACCCTTAATTAGGCACAGCACCAGGGGAAAAAAAGGCAGGCACCCTTGTTCTATAGACGGGGAAGCCAAAACTCACACGTGGCAATCAGTTGTGTCTGCAGTATCCCTGCAGGTGCTGCTCCAGAAAGTGATTGACATGGGAACCACAGGATGGTCCCTGCCCTGTCCCCTCATGCTGGCTAAGGATAAAGCTGGCAGCTTGTCTGAGCACAGGGTCCACTCAGGGACGTGTGCTGGATGGGAGGGGTTTGCAGCCACTTTAATCCTGACTGTGCCTCCTAAGGGGCACTTCAATGCACAATGCAGAAATTGTGGGGGAATGAGCTCCTACCTGCTCTAAAACCAAACCCTCCTGACGGTGACCCGGGAGTTGTCTGCTTGAACGGGCGATGGAGAGAATCATCCTGACGACATGCAGAGAGCTGGACAACGCTCTGATTTTATCTGAGTTAATTCAGAGCACCGGTACAAAAGGCCAGTTTTGGGGGAGTTGGAAGAACAGGTCTCAGGGAGGATTACTGAAAAAAAAGTCCATGCGGTCCCAGTGCAACGTTTCCTAGCCCACTCCACTGGGAAAACCCTTCATATCATGTGTGAAATGGCACAGCAGGTTGCTCTGAGCAGCCCCCTGCAGGGAGTATCCCAGGAAAGCTCAGCATCCTGATGAGCTGCAGGGTAGCTGCTGCTGGTCCACTGGGGATGGATGCCCCAGAGCAGCGTGTGTGGGATGGGACAGACAGTCCTAGTGCTGCCAAGGCACAGCAGTGTCAGAGCAACCTTTTGAGAAGAACAAAGCAAACCCTGTCACCAATGACATTTGCATTGTAAAGGTTGTTATATTTGAATGCTCCGCTCAATGAACAGAGAATGAAGCAAAGACCTGGTCTCTCTGACACACGTGGTAAAATCTGGAAAGACTCCTTTTCTAAACTGCTGCCCAGGATCCACTTCCCACACCCTCACATCAACCCTTACGGTGGGTCAGGGTGTACCGTGCCTGAAACCCCGCTCTGCTGCAGCCCACAAGGCCCTCAGCTACCCTGGGCACGGGCTGTATTTGCAGGACAGGGAACAGAGAGATGCCAAAACCCAAAAAGCAAGCGATGATGCCCACAAAAACCCCTGCCAGATCCTGCAGGCCAAGGAGGCATCCTTCCTTCCTGCTCCACAACACGCCAAAAGCCACAAGGATCGTTACAGCTCAAAAACAATTCAACACTCACACAGAGAATCCTCCAACCTGATCTGAGAGATGGTTTGCTGGCAATATGTCTGAATTAAATAGCGAATCAAGGTTGATGGAGAGCCGTCCACCTTTATTCATGCTGCCAGCGACAGTTTTGCCAACCATGCACAATGCCGGGTGAGATTTCTCTCCTTCCCCAAAATGTCAAAATTGTTCTGACTGCGCGGTCGGAAGCGTTTTGTCAGCGGAGCAGAGCTGCCTCCAATGCCTGCCAGCCCAGCCAGCCCCGGGACAGTGGCGAGGAGCAGAGCCCGGCCAGAGCCTGCAGCTACACAGCACCGGGGAATGAGAGGGGCAGAGCGTGCGGGAGGTGCCTGCTGCATCCCTCTGCACCCCTCTGATCTGTGGGGACGGCTGGTTTCCGAACAGAGGAAGGACGCAAGGAGGGGAACCCTTTTTGATTCTCCCGAGCAGAGGAAGGGGGAAAGTCCCAAGCCAATGAGGCCAGAAAGGTCTGAAGCAGTCTGCAGCATGCCGCTGCCCTCCGGCACAGCCTCCGCCGGGTCTGGCACGCCCCCGGCGCCAAGCACAGCTGGCTGCGGACACGCTGGGAGCAGTGCGAGAGACGGGATTTTGCCTGATGGTGAAAAACACCCCAGACTCTCTCATTCACACAGGCAGCGGGGGAAGGTGGGAGGGAGCAAGTGCTTGGGTTTGGCTCATTTTCCTCCTTTAAAATCCGGACAAGTTCAAGGGGGTGTGCAGTGTATAACACAAATGGGATGGGGACACAGCTGAGCTGCCCTCCCCATGTCCCATGTGCCAGAGGCTCTCATGACCTGGCCACGGCCCCTTTCCCCAAACCCTTCTCCTTCACTCCCTGAAGTGGCAACGCCTGCAGAGAGTAGCAGAGATGTGATACCCTTGTTCCCAAGGTGACTTGCAGATCATTTTAGGCTCAGCAGGTACAGCACACCTCACAGTTAAAGCCTCACTTGGGCTCGCAGCAGCCTGAGAGCTTTGCTGTGCTGCAGGATCCAGCATGGCTGGCACCCTGTGTTACCTCCTGTCACCTTAATTAAGCACTGGGGCAAGGCTGCAGTTTGGCAAGGGCTGCTCCTCCTGAGCGGTCATGAAACCCCAGGGAAGCTCACCCTCAGCCACGGCCGGGTGTCCCAGGGAGCCGGGTGACATTTTGAGACCTTTGCAGTGAATAAATGAGGCAGTGAGATGGTTTCCTGGAAATTATCCTGAATTTCCTCATCCCCATCCCTCCTTCGGTTCTGCCACCTCTGCAGTGGCTGTTTTTTGTGGCTGGGAGTCTCCAGCAACACCAACCTGGAGAGTCTTGCCCGGAGCAAGCTTACAGGAAGAGCTCCTGCGAGCAGGTCCTCCCCCAGCAGTGGGAGCACACTCAGCACGGGTCTGACCCAGCTCACAGCAGGCAGAAAGGCCAAACAGAAAATAACCAAAAGCAAAAACCTCAGCAGACAATCCTCCATGAGACCAGCATGACCTCAAAACCAGACACACCGCCACTGGGTCCATCTATGTGGTGCTTTCCAGCTCAGAGAGAAGGTAGAGGCTCGAGGCAGGAATTACTGGGTGAAATTCCTTGGCCCGTGTTAGGCAGCAGGTCAGAGCTGATGGTTGTAACTATCCCTCCTGGCCTTCTTGAATATGCATCTCAGAGAGCCAGGAAAGAGGGAGAAGCTGTTTCCTGAGCTCTGCTCCTCAAGGTTAAAAAGGGACAGAGGGATGCTGAGCAGAGGATGGAGACAGCGTAGGCACACTGAGAGAGCTGTCAGTCAGCTCTTGCCATGGGTTTGTGGGCCAGCAGGACACAGCAGTTACAGAGAAGAAAAGAAGCCATAAAGAATACACACAGCCTTATCCAGCCCCAGGGTTTCTGAGGGTTCTGTGGGTTCAGAGCAAAGCTGTGAGCACACCCCCATGGGGAGCCCCCACTCCCGGGTTTGCTCTGGGACAGTCTGCACACCTCTGACCACACTTGGGCATAAGGGCTGCATCTCTCTGATGCTCACTCGCTCAGAAACCCTTGAGATTAATGACCAGAAGGAGTCTATCTGGGAGATAAAAGCATTATGTTAAAAGCATGACAGCAATTACGTTAGTATTAGTCACAAAACACTGCACACTTGGAGAGGTTTTAAGTTGCACTCCTTGTTTATTTGCTTTGCTTCCCCTCTCCCTGCACGGCTTTGTTGTCCTGTGGTCCCTGGAACAGCAGCAGTGACAAGCTGTCCAGGCATCCAGAGGGGTGTTAGGGTCAAGGAACACCAGTGGCCACCAACTGAAGATGGTAACATGGTATTTCTTGTTCCCCACCTCTCTCAGTGACTATCCAGCTCCTTCACGTGAAGGTAACAGCCCAACACACTTGCACAAAGGCAGGAAAGCAGGAACACAAAGGACCTTTTTGCCAGGAGACACAGTCCAAGCCTTCCAGTCTTACAGGGATGCCAAGTGAGCAGAGCTCAAATTTCCACCTACAGCTCCTCGAGTGATGCTCCTGCCCAGAGATATCCCCTGGGAGCTCGACTCCCTCCACACCCCCATCCTCCTGTAATTGTAACCCTCATAACTGTTCAGTACCAGCATTTTAGGGGGCCATCCTGACCCCAGCAGGACTCACACCATTCCTGCATGATGCCCTGTTGTTACCCTAACCTTGCACTAGCTGTGCTCAGCTCTCCAGTTCCCCTACTCTGCAGGCTACCTAACCACTGCTCCATTTGTCCAATATGTGCAAATGTCCCAAACAGAGCAGAGTGAAGCCACCTAGAGCAGAGATGATCCAGCTTCAGTCAGTTCAGGACCATCCCCCCAAGCACAGCCTCCAGAGATGCCCAGGGAAAGCCACACGGTCATGTGAGCACCCGCTGATGCTCCTGCATCCTCCTGACCTCCAGCATCCTGTAGTGCAGAGATTTAGCTCATCACTGCCAGTGCTAGCAACACTCTCAATAGTATTTCCCTCTTACAAATTTGTCTAATTACTTCTGGAAGCTTTCTAAACTCATCTGGCAGCCAGTTCCGCTGTTCTCCTTCCTCCTGCCATAGAGGAGCCACGTGTGTTTGCTCTCCTCCTGCCATCTATTAATCTGATACCCCAGCAACTGATTAGCAGTAACAAAGAAAAGGTATTTCCTACTGACCTCGCAGTGCCTAACCCTGCCTGCACAGCCCCGGCCACCTCTCTGCAGCTTTTGAGCACTGCTCACACTACCAAAGCTCGTAGGGATGTCCATTACCCTTGTTACCTGTTCTGTTCCTGCCCTGGCTCCCCACTCCTCTCTGTGGCAGGGATCAGAGCTGCAGGCAGGATTTATTTCCCATGCAGACACACAGTAGATTATTACAACAGTCCATAACCGTGTCATGGGCTTAATTTTCTCTTTTGTTTCTAAAAATCCATTACATTCAACCTGCCTTTTTGATCACTACAGAGCACCGAGTCAATATTCTCATGGAAGTGCTAATCCTAACTCCAAGACACGGCTCCTCACCAGCAAAAGCCAGGTCAGACCACGGCACTGCTTACGGACGCGAAGATCGTTTCTCCTCGCGTGCGTCACTCAGCCCTCGGTGATGCTGGATTTCGTCTGCTGCTTTACCAGGCAGCTGCTGCTACCTGATGTCCTTTGCAGCTCTTTGACTCATTCTCACCACCCAGGGCAAGCCAGGAGCACCAGGCACCTCTGGTGTGCTGTTCTCAGCCTCCTTTCCCAAACTACACGCAAAGACACGGAACAGCACAGATCCCACGGGGAATTCAACAGCACCAAGGAAACTTACAGCATATCTCATACAAATCTCTCATTTCTCCAATTACCCATCACCCCTCTTATTCCAAAGCAGGTTAATTCTCTAAAAGCCCATGCTGAAGGAACATAGCTCAGTGCTCACGACAATCCAAGCAGGAATATTTCACCCAGAGCATCCATCTTCCCCAACAGACTTTGGCTTAGAAATGCAGTGCAGATCCCTCCTCACTGTACCCAACCTGCACACGTGTCTGCCTGCAATGGCTTTGCACTGTGGGGGGGACATTGCTTCCCTGGTGTCCCCAGCTCTGGTCCAGGGCAAAGACATCTCCATCACAGACACACATTACCAACGACACAGAAAATCCAGAGCAGAAAGGGAGGGAGAGAGAGACCCAGGGTCTCCAATAATGTTTTGAGGTGCTGCCACCATGCCACAAGTGTAAGCCCTCCCTCAATCCTGCAAACAACCCCAGCTGAGAGCAAGGGGGGGTTAGACAGTGACAAAGTAGGGGCACCCACCACCCCGTCCCTGCTCTGCGGCCGGCAGAGACCGCCGGCGCCTGCACGGGGATTTGCTGTCCCTACGTTTGCTCATTGTTAGGGATCTCCAAGGTGACAGTGACTTTACAGGGAAGCAGCCATCAGGTCTCATTGCAGACCCAGATGTCAGAGCAGAAAGCAGGTACTCGCTGGGAGTCAGCCCCTAATGTCTGAAAACAAGCTGCCGGGCTCATTTCGCGGCTGGCTCTGCTATGCCAGCTAATTACCGGATTGTCAGGGACACTGATGCATGTGCCACTCACGGCAATTCAATTGTCCTCTCTGCTCTGTACACCTTATCAATATATACGCAGTTCTATTTTCCCTGAAATCTCACAGAGGTGCAAAGAGCTGCCTACAGGAGATGGATTTTGCTCCCGGCGTGCCGTGCAGGCAGACAGCACAGCCAAAACCCACTCCGGGGGGGAGCCATCAAGGAGCTCAGCTTGTATTTTTGGGGCCTGTTGCAGAGACATGAGACAGGATGGTGAAATGCACTTTGGGGTGGGCAGAGGGAGCAGGAGCAAAGCCCAAAGCAAACAACAGAAGACCTTGGCGAGGGGGTATTTTGAAGCAGGGAAGCCAATCTGCAGAGGCAGAAGAGAGAAAAATGCCTTTGCAGCAGCCTGACAGGAGAATGACTCCGAGGATGATGGCTTGGAGACCTGGGAGAAGCATGGGAAGGGCACAGAGGGAAAAATCTTTAATACAGGCAGGTCGAGAAGGTGAAAGAGGGCATGAACAAGCAGGCAGTGCCTGAAGAGAAACTGCAGCAAGACAAGGTGGTGGTGAAAACCATCTCTGGCCAGAGGTTGCAACGATGTCATAGAGAGGGAAGGAGGAGACAGAAACAATAGAAGCAGTAAGAGGAGAAAGAAAACCAGCCAGAAACCCAATTGCATGGGCACTGGAGCAGGCAGGGCAAGCTGCCTGAGAGGCAGAGAGGCTGTCAGTCATGGATGGCGGGGCTCAACAGCATGGCAGTGCAAACCAGGTGCTTGCAGCATCTCCCCTGCTTCCCAGCCGCTGGTTTGGCCAAGTCCCAGAGGTCCATCTCTGCAAAGATGATCAAGGCATGCTATAAAGATGCCTCTCCATAAACCCACATGTCCAGCACACATGGCTCACACCTGTGAAGCCTGGTGCAAACGCCCTTAGGCAGCACTGAAGGTACTACATGATCAGAGATCTCTCACTGTGACACCGAGATTGCCCTCAGCCACCAGAGAGCAGCACGAGGTCAGGGTCAGCACCCGAACCTTGCTGCAACTCAGAGCAGAGTGTGATAAATCCACACATCTGATGTGTTTTCAGGGCAATGCTTGGGCTACAGGAAAATTTCACAGCTCTCAGTATTTTTAAAGTGCACAGTCACTGATTGTGGCATCATGGTTTGCAGCACGCCAAGCACGTCCCATAAGAACATAAAACCAGAGCTGCTCGTTTTGCATAATTCTTCCCAGAACTCAAATGCCTGGAAAGCCTTTACATGAAATACATACGAAGCAGGAGCAAAAAGTCACCTAAGAAACATTTTTAATTTATGAACTGTCAGACAAAAACGTCTCAGAATTAAAAGATAAGGGGGTTTAGAAGATAAAGGGCTCTGCATCTGACACCCTCTGCAGCCTGGAAGTACCCATGCGATTCCTTTCTGAAACACAGATTTTCCCACTGTGCCAGAACATGGGAGCAATGGGTTGGGAGGCACAGACAGATGTGCTCCAAGCCAGAAGACAGATGTGCTCCCAGACAGAAGTATGGCAGGAGTTTACAACTGCAGTACTTATTTAAAAGGCAGCAATGCATTATCCCTTGAGGGGGGAAAAAAGAATTTAAATAGTTTAAGAAAAGAAAACAGGATGATTAATTAAACTTGCTATTTCTAGAAAGAACCTGCCAGAGCAGATGCGCTCTGGTCCTTCCCTGGGGAGGGTTTACAAAAACAGAGCCCTGTGGCTCTTTGTTCCCCAAAGCTTTGCATTATTAGACAACGACTATTCCTTCACTTTGTTATTTTAAGTTGCTGATTAGCAGGTGGCTCTGCGGGGAAGGGCCCTGGGCTGCCCTGGAGAGATGACTGCCCAGCGAGGGGCTCTGAGTCCTGCTGCTGCTCCTCTCCAGAGATGGGTCAGCAGCCACCTTCATTCCAGCTGAGCAGCACAGGAGCTCCTTTTTTTCCAGCATGAGAGGCTGCTGCGGAGCAGAAGTTTGGAAGGTGTTTTGGAGAGGGACAACCTCTTTCCTGGATTTAGGGAGCGAGGGCAGCGCTGGCTGGCACCCAGCCCCACACCAGAGAGGAAGGTCAGCATGGAACAACTTGCGCTCACCAGCCCTGTTGCAGAGCAAGGAGTTAATGCTTACAGGGGGAACAAAGAGAGCAAGCTGAAAGTCTATCTGAATCCCCCCAAAAAAGCAAAAAAACCCAGTGCATGTGTCCTGCTTGAGGCCACCCTTCCTGGCCTCTGACGGGACAGGAACATGGTCCCTCAGAGGTGGCACACATGGCAGCGATTACAAACTGATAATGTACAAATTGTCACTTAGGTGGGATTACTGCTGCCTTCTCCAGCAGCTTCCTCGCTCCCCTCTGCCCCTCACCCTCCCGCTGCTCCAAAAGTGGGGGGGGGAGAATGACAGATGCAATATTTTACAAAATGAGATAATTATATAGCAGCCACATGGGGAGATTAGATTAGCAAGAGATTTCAATGCAAGGATATTTAATAAGAATGAGACACAGGTACGTGGAAATGCAGGCAGCAAAAGGTCATCATCATCATCACCATGTTGAGATTATGAAACAAAACGCTTATGACCTACATGGGCTTTGATGCTCACTGCAGTAATTCTATTGTTATTGCAGCACAAATAGGATTATTCTGAACAGGAGATGTATGGCTGCACACAGCCAAGAAGAATTAAAAAATAACACTACAGTGACTACAGCAAAGTAGTTCAGACACAGGGCAGAAACTCTATCCTATTTCCAGCCCGACCTGCCACCCTGTAGGATTTGCACGCTATTTTCCGTGCCAAACACCGCAGGAACAGCCAAGAGCTTGGGACTGAAGCCCTGTTTGCTGGTAGTAAAGCAGTAGTAAAGCCCTGGCTGCAGGAGGACATGGGCAGCCCCTCCTCATCTCCACCAGCACACCCCACCTTCTGTGTTGGGCCAGAGCATCCCTGTGAGGGCACGTGCTCCACTGCCAGCACAGAGTCCTCGCAGAGGCGAGGCCTTCATTTGTCACCATCCTGGCCTTTGTTAACACTAATGCAAATCCATCTTTACGGATTACCATCTTCTGCCTGTTGAAAAATTCTCTCCATGTTATCTTAAGTGCGGGGGGGAGCAGGGAGGGGGCCGAGGCACTCCCGGCAGCGTGGCGGAGCTGACATGACAGCCGAGCCGCTCAGAGGGATCTGATACAGACACACAGATATATCACACAGATGAAGCGATAATTTCACAGCGATTAAGCCACACTCTATAGGAGCCTTCATTAAAGTCTGCTGGGGAGAGGAAGCAAGCCCTCTGGATTTTTTCTGGTTTTTTTTTTTTTTTTTTTTTTTTTTTTAATGACAGCAAATACTAACTTTCCGAGAGCGTTCTTACATTCCTTTTATTTTAGAGAGGGACCTTCCCCACAGAAACATCTCAGGCCCTTTGCCAGTCTCTGGCTGTCCTCAAACTGCAAGTGCCCTGCCTGTCACAGAGCTATGATCTGGGTAAGCCTGCAAGGGCATGGTCCTGCTGAAAAGGCAGGTAAGGCTCCACAGAGCCTCCCAGTTTGAGCCACAGGCACTGCAAGGAGAGAGGAGTCCAGACTAAGATGCTGAACCTCGACCTTGGACTGAGACACAGACGCAGGACTCAGCCCAGCTGATTCCGCTCTCTCTGCTGTGGGTCCCCAGGCATGAAACCTAATTATGTGCCTGCAGCTTGAAATTTTACTTTTGCTGCCCACACTGTTCTGTCCTGGATATAAAAGACTAATTCTCAGTAGCTGCTTAAAACCAGGCAGAAATAACCCTCCTGCACGTGGCTGCTGCTCACGACTGCTGTCTCAGCAAGCTTCACCCTGGGAAAATGTCAATGTTTGATTGACACTGCAGAAACACCCATTGCAACGTGTTATAAACAAAAACATCTGCACTTACTTGTACAGCACAAGTCAGAGAGACAAGCCCCCCTCCCCTCAGTGAGAACAGAGGGCTGGGCTGGCTCTGCCACCAGGCTGCCTGCACCCAGACCCCTCAGCACAGCAGGACCCACGGGAACAGCCCTCACACCAGCTCACTGCACGGCAAAGAGCTTCTCCTGACGAACTCAGTAGCTCCTCACAGCAGCAAACAGCTCCATGCCATGCCCCAGAGGGGTTGGAGCTGGGCAGACAAGGCATGGCAGTGGCTACTGCCTTGCTTGTGTCCATGGGGAAAGAGGATAAATCCTCCCCTGGATGGACAAGGGACAGTGGCCCTGCTGCCTGGGAGGAGATGGCTATGTCAGAGCTGACCCCAGAAATCGTGTGGCTCACTGTGCTCCCAGAGGAACGATGATGGTGCACACACCTCCGTGCCAGCACAGCATGGTGGGCTTGGGTTTTCCCACCTCCAAGTGGTCCAGCATTCAGGGCATCCCACCAGCAAGTCAGCTCATGGCTGCAGGAAGCAGGCTGGCACTCAGCCAGTGAGATCCAGCTCATTGCCACTTCCCAGGGCAGGACAGACAGGTTTCACATGCAGGCACCACCTCAGTTTATCCTCCAGCACAGCTGGCAGCAAGGAAGCCACCTTGTCAGGCAGGGAGTTTCGAGCAGGCTGGGTGAGTACAAGACCTTACATTACATCCCAGAAAATCCGAGACCCAAAATGCAGAGACACGGTTAAATGCAGGCACGTTCACCTTCTACAAGACAAATTGCTTTCAATAATCTGGAATTATTTCTCTCGGGCTTTCTAAAGACTTCTCAAACATATTAGGACAGCCAGGAGCACAGATGAACTATTTAGCTTCCTTGATAGGAAAATATTCTCTTCACACAGTTGTTACAACTTACAAGAAACCCGGTGGGGACATCTGTGCCATCTTCACACAGAGATACGTAGAAATGATTAATCTAAAGTTAACTATGATTTATTGCCCTATCCCAGGTAAAAGATGCCAAGACTAGATAACTCTACTGTGTCCAAAGCTAATTCATGGACTGAAACAGCTTCCTAAAAACAGCTGCAGCTTCACCAGCCCTGCCCATCACTGTGGAACAAATCCTGGCAGGATGGTCTCCTAATTAAAATGATCGGACTTGGGAGTCCAGGAGTGAATTTATTGTTCTGTTCTTGTCTCCCTGGGTGACTTGAGTGGCTCACCTAATCCCCTAGGGATATTGCTCCTCTTCTTCCAGAGAGGGAAAGCAACCCTCCTCTCTCCTAGTGCTCCCGCACCTTCTCTAGTGCAGGGTCTACATCTGCATACCTTGAGGGAGGGGGGGTTGTATTTGATCCTCACCACAACTTTACAGCCACACTGAGGAATGTCACCATTTTTTTCCCATTTTAAGCTGTGTAAAAAGGCTGAAATTTGGGATCTGGATGGTCTCCTCCTGAAAATCTCAGTAAGCTGTTAAAAACCAAAACCAAATAAGACCAAGGCACAGCAATGGTGTAACAAGTGTTCTTGGAGAGGTTCTATCAGTTTGGTTCAGATCACCTTTTTAGCCATGGGAGAGGAGCGGCTGAGGTTGGAGGACAGACATCCTCCTCTGGCAGCACAGAGGGACACACGGGCACATCCCTGAGGTGCAGCAGCACTTGCTCCTGGTCCCCCTGCTCTAGTCACACGATCTGTCACACTCTGCCAGTGCTAAAATAAATGCCGAGCACCTCGGGCTGTGAGGTGATGAATGTGCAGCTGGCACGCCAAGACTTCGGTGGGTCACCATTCTGTTTAAGGTCAACACAATTATTTTAATTATTACCTGGATCTCAATTTCAATCAGCTGCCTAAGGGTGGATATTTATCTGCATCCTGTGATGCAGGAGACCAATTCTGTGGGTATGTGCGAGAACTAACGCACACTTTCCCCTGTACCAGGGATGTCAACACTCCCTTGGAGGAAGCAGGAGCTCGGAGGTTTCCCATGGGCCATCTGTACCTACCTTGGGCAGCAAGGGCTGGAGCCAAGAGATTTAACCCAAGTTCCTCTAATAAACCTGACACCCCCAAATCCAGCAGCAAGAACTAATTACAGCTTGTCCTCCGTATGAGAATAAAAACTCCTATAGCTTAAAACACCAAGGATTTTTCCTTGCAATCTCCTGAAGGGGAAGAGGCTGACAAGCGCAGGGTTGTACTAATGGTTGTGGTGAAACACTCGCCCGTTGGAGTGCTTTGATACTCTCACCAGATGAATGCCAGCCAGCAAAATGATTAAAAATGCTAAGGCTGGCAAAACGTAGGAAGCTTTGAAGAGCGTGTATCAGAACAGCTTCTACCGCCCCGACACCGCCTTGGGCTCTGCAAATCCATTTCTCCCTGCGATTGTGTGGCAGTGCTAGTTTATCTCCCTTGTTAAGTAACCTGTATCAAAACGATCAGAGGAATACATTTTTGAAGTTTCTGGTGACCCAGTTCAAAGTAACAATGTGAAATTTATTCGTCCAAGCCAGGCACATGATGCGGGGAGACGACACTTCTCATCTGCACAGGCGCCTATAAATATCCTTATGCAAACCACGGCCAGGCTCTCGTTAATGCCAACACGACCTGAAAATAATGTTAAATACCGAAGGGAAAGGGAAATTCAATTACTCTCATTTGATGCAGAGCAGGAGAGTGCCCTTTAGCAGTGCAGCAGTTTATGAAGTGCAAGCAGCGGAGAGGTGATGGGGACTGCGGAGGGACCTCATCTCGCTGAGCTGGGACCAGCTGCCCAAGGGGCCAGTGTGCCACAGGGACTCTCCAGCCAGGATTCGCTTGGATTTAATACTGCATAGGTGTCAAATAATCATCTCCAGCTTTGAAGACAGAGAGCCTATGAGCAATCACACAGCTCTGTCCCCAGCTCATCTGGGGGCTTTGCTCCTCTCACCACAATGTGAGCGGCATGTGGAGTCCCACCATTCCCTGAAATTCCTCAGGATAAGGGGTGTTGGGAGCATACAGCGAGGAGGGTTTACTCTCATGGATGACCCAACTGTCAGTAATAGCGAGTGTGCATTAAGCTCCCCAGCACCCCTCTGAGGGTTCACAGGGTGGAGTAACAGCCATCACCCACTGTCACTGATGCCAAATAGCCATCAGAGCTGAGCATCACATCATACTCCTTCCCCTTGGAGCTGCCCTCCCTGAGGGGGTTGGGGCTCAGGCCAGGGCTGCCTATCCTGTTGGTGCAATTATGAAGAGCAGAAACTGTGGTCTAACTGAGAGCACAGTGATGCTAATCCCTGCCAAATGCAGCCCTGGTCCCAGGAGAATAAAGTCAGACCTGTTGGCTTGCAGAGCTCCACACGTGTGTACTCAAGGACACAACCAGAGGCAGCATTCTT
The DNA here is from genome assembly GCF_003031625.1 of Empidonax traillii. Lineage (NCBI taxonomy): Eukaryota > Metazoa > Chordata > Aves > Passeriformes > Tyrannidae > Empidonax > Empidonax traillii. The sequence continues at coordinate 474,623 of NW_020955380.1, forward strand.
GTATGGGACAGAGCAAATAATTCCAAGGACTTCTAGAACCTCTGAAGCCAGCACTGCTGATACCCTGCTTGCATCCTCAGTGCTGCAGGTGAAGATGGGCTGCACCACCCCAATACTCACACAGAGCTCTGTAGGTGCCTGTGAATGAGGGCTGAACCCTGATACTACTCAAAGTAAAGGGGATCTACAACAGAGTAGAACCAGAGCCTTCCCCCTCAGCAGTTGGAGCTTGCCATGAGCCAGGGCTCAGTGTTCACGCTGGGCTGGCTCATTGACAAGAGACATGGGAGTCCACCCCTTTCCCTGTCGGGTCCACAGCCACCAAAAAGGTTGTTCAGTAGCAGGTCTGGCTCACAGCATCCCAAAAGCATAGTAACTGGGATCAAACCCCTACACTGCATCCATTAACCTCCATGAGCAGTGGAGGAACAGACCCCCCCTGCAGCCTTTATAACAGACCTTGTCTGATATCCTCTCCACAGATCACCTCCTGCAAACCGTCCTACTCAATTCAGGGGAATAAGTCAAAGTTCCCACCCCTTCATCCTCCCTTTAAGGCAGCTCTGTTTGCTTTTCAAGGCAGATATTATACAGTGGCACAATACAATCAGGAAAAGCAGCAGAGGAACGGCACCAGAGCCGTAACCACTTGCGATAAGAGACAAGCGTGCAGTGCAACGAACATCTCTTTCCCATTAAACCTTTCTCAATGACTCTCATTTCCAATCTTGATGCACCCTATGGAAAAATATGATAGGTTGTTCCTCATCTCTCTAATGTACTTTAAATAGACGATGCTCCAGATGGTATTGACACTGCTAAACAAATTGTGAAATCCACATGCCAAAAATACTGTGGGTAAACATACTAAACCACCCTGTGCAACAAAAGAGGCTAAAAGAACTGCAATCATCATCAACTTTAAATGCTACTCACATCCCAGAACAGGGACTGGGCTTCAATTTTTGTTACTTTTAACAAAAATAAGATAGTACAATACTAATCAGAGATGAGGCTTGTAACATGCTGCAGACAGGATCTGGGGGAAGAGCCGCCAGCTGCAGAGCCTTCCACGTGTGCATGGATGGGATGGGAGCAGCTCAGGTCAGCAAGGACAATGTCAGTGACACTCTCCATGCTTTGTGCCTGGTTGAAAAGTTGGTGAGACTCAGTACACAGAGAGAAACAGGCTGCAGGGATCAGCACAGAACAGTGGGGTCCTCCCCAACATCATTTCCCTTGCAAATGCAGATCTTGTTATGAAATACGGTCAACTTCAGCATAAAAGAGCGAAAACGAGTTTCAAACTCAAACAGCTTGAGTAGTTAACTCAGGAAAGAGCCACAGTACACTCTTTGTGCTGTTAATGCTCGCAATAAAACCCTACTCAGAGTACAAATGGCATTTGGAAAAATTATTAGGAAGAAGAGCACTTAGCAAAATCCTTGGGGAACTACCTCTGCAAAATCCTCTCTGGTGGCGTTCAGACAGGCAGGCAAAACCAACCACCCGCTCTCTCAGTGTTTCCAGACACAGGTAACACAAATAAGGCTTTGGGCAAAAACCGGTTGCCGCTAAATACCTTCTCTAGCAGGGAAGCAGGGCTTGTTCTTGCGTGTAAGAACAGCCCTGACCCCAGGAGCAGCTGCTATTAAGCAGCTGAGCCTTTCAGAGAGCAGCTCAGCTGTGCGAGTGTGCGGTGAGCAGCACACACAGCCATGCGTGAGCACACGCGGCTGAGCGCGGGACACGAAGGACGCACGGCCCTCCAGCACGAGCCTCGGCACAGCCTCACCGATACTGAGGGACAAAAAATAATGAAGAAATGTTGCCACCCTTCACCCCGATTCTTCCCCCAAAAAGCAGCTGTGACTCTCAAGACAGCGCTCGTGTGAACGCCACAGGCACGAAAATAAAGCGCCGGGTAGAAAATCCCCCATTTTAATAATGAGAGCTGAGGTGAGGAGCAGCCAATCTTTGCAGAAAACCAAAGGAAAGCACTGAGAAGCGAAGGGACTGCAGGCTACCAGAAGGAAACCTGTCAATGACTACAGTCGATCTGTGCCGCTGGGATGCTGAGAATGACATGCACTACCTGTTTCTCTGGGAAGTTGTGTGCTGCTCCCCGAAACTACACGAGTCAGCTCCATCGCCCCCAGTGTGGGGAAAGGAACACTTAGCCCTCTGAATTACAATACAGGTGGAGACAATGAGGATAAGAGGCTACAACCACACTACTTCCACATCCCTGATGACGATTTGCATTTTAAGGGGCTGCTCCCAACCTTTGCACCAGCAGTTTCAGCCCAGCAGTGGCACTGGGATTTATGGCCTACGTTGCAGCATGGCTTGGCTGGCATTTGTTATTATTTTTACTGGTAATTTGTTTTACTACAGCTGCAGAGAGGAGTGTAGACCAGCTTCTGGAGCAGTTGTCTCACTGTGGGTTGCAGGAGGACAGCCCAGGGCTGTTGGTACCCTCCTTGTGTGCTGTGCTCGGGCACCATTCAGGGATGAGCTGAATCTGGCATCAGTTTCTTCCCAAAGCCCTGCTGTGCTCTTCTCCCCTCATGACAGGCAGCTGTTGGCTCAGATGGATGTCAGGGTGTCATTTATACTTGAATCATGGAGACCAGTACAATTAATGACAGTTTATATTTCACTTTTATAAACCATGGGTTCTTCCCTTCAGGACGTGGAGGAAAGAGGCCAGCAGGGTTCAGAGCTCAGTGTGGGCTGATATCCTCCAACCTCCGTGTGGTGTTCCAGGGCTGGTGTGGTGGGTTGCAGCCCCCCAGGACCCTCTGAAAGCACAGAGGGGAGTTGAACTGTCTCATCGTCCTTTCCCACAGTGCCAGCTCTGGTCTCACAAGCTCTGGCCATGCCTATGAACTCCTGATGAAAACTCCCTCCTGCGCTGCAGCCAAGATTTCTCTGTCCCCAAGGTGTGTTACACACGGTTTATGAATCCAGCTGGTCTTTTATCCCATACTGACAGTTAACAGCAATAAATACAACCCCCACAATTTCCTCCTCTTTGTCTTTCTGCTGAGCAAAGCCTGCTCTGTCCTCGCCACTCAAAGTCAGGATGAAAGAGGGATGCTCTTTAACCGGCATCCCCGAATCCCAGCATCACGCTGAAAGACCTCTTGCTAACCAGCATGACAGCACGTTCCTGCACTGCCACTCCTAATATAAACATTCTGGATTGTGGTCATTTCCATCTCTGAAATACCAACAGGCAAATGTGCTTTAATTGAGGGCAGACCACATGGTGTGTGCTTGTACTCCAGGGATTTCACTCCGAGGGGAGGGGAGAGTGCAGGGGTACAGCCAGACGTGGGGAAGGGGGGGAGATGCCCTTGAGAAGGGGCTCATTAGCCGGTGCATTTGGGATGAGGTGATGTTTAACAGATGCCCACCTGTACCTGCAGGGTAAATCAGCTTCTGGACGGGTGACAAGGCTGAGTGTGTTAAGGAAACCGGCACTTGGAGGCACTGGGCCATTGCAGGAGGGCCTGGATGCTTTGATCACAGTGGCTGGACTCGGCTGAACGTGAGAGCAGGAGGGGGAATGGAATATGCAATTTGTGGAAAGCAACAGCTCAGTGACCTTGAGGTGTACAGAAAAGGTGTGGAAGGAAGCAGGAGACACAGAGCTGGGCCAGGACATTTCTGATCACACGCTCTGAACTAGGTTTTCCTTTTCCCTCGCACCAACTGCACTGTATGTTTGGATGCAAGGGGAGGCAGAAACAGCACAGGGACATCAAATAGGGTTGTCCTTTCTCAAAACTGCACAGAGCACTTTTATCCCCAGGCAATATCAGCAGCAGCAACCAGGAGGCTGAATCTAGTGCATAGAGAAGGTTCTGGTCTGAGATACCTCCTGCAGCCCTGAGCTCTGTATCTGCCCCAGGAAACTTGCTGGCCTCCAGCAACACCTCCTCCTGGATCCATGGACATCTGTGATCCACAGCTGCCCACAATCCCTGTAAAACTGATCATGCCTTTAACCACAGCACCTCCACAGCCAGCACAACCATCAAAACCATTTCCTGTCATCAGTCTGAGGTCTGCTTCCTTCCCTTTTTGCTGCCCAGTCTTTGCTCTTGTAGCAAATTAAGTTAACGTAAAAAAAAAGAATTAAATTATCATTAAAAAATTAAATTCCCACACTGCCACTTCCTGTCCATTTGTTTCTGTACAGCTCAGCTCATCCAGCAGCAGGTCCCAGCCCCAGCTCACTGACCTGCTCCCATCACCACTGCTCATGTTTTCCTGCCACAGTCCTGTCCTTGTGCTGCCCATTTCCAGCCCAGCCCTGCCTGGGCAGAGGAAGGTTAAAGGAGGGACTAGCTTTAAAAAAATGGGGTATCAAAGAAATTAATAACCAGAATGAGAAGACAGTGAGTGTGGAGAGACAGACTCAATTTGGGACAAAAGAGGAGGATTTCTCTTCCTCTCCTGGTTGTGACATTCACAGCCAGTTGGGAGAGTCCAAAAGCCTAAAAGTATATAAAAAAGATAAAACAGTTATTTTCATTCAACCCATGTGTTGCTCACTTGGATGCAAGGCTGAATTTTTTTCTAGAGATCTTTTTAGGCAACTAGGTGGGGTTCAGGACCCAGATTCATGTGCTCAGCAGAGCTCTAATTCAGTCTGAGAACCAGGTATGCTTGCAGCACCTCCAGCTGAATCGCCAAACATACGAGGCATCAAAATCACCACTGACTTCTAAAAATTCCTCAGTCCCCTGTCCTGTTAGAGGCAGCAATCATTCAGGGAGCTGCTGGCTGTGAGGATGGGGAAGGATCCTCGCACACACAGGTTTTGGATGAGTGGGTAACCAGCTTGCTTCAATCTCATGCCTTGCCATCCAGCAGGAATGCTGGCTCCCCCCTTCCCCTGGAGCCAAGTCCCACTCCCCACCTGCCCGCAGTGGGTTCCCATCGTGCGTGGTGCCGGGGACATCGGGCTCCCCGCAGGCAGCCAAGAGAGAACGGGCAGTGCTATAAAAAGCTCGAGATTCCCATTATTTCCTCTTCCAAGACAGCTCCTCCCGCGAAGCGCTGGCTGGGGTTCAGGAATCTGTCACGGCCAACACAGCGTGCTTGAAATAAGTTTCCTAATTGCCGTATGTTAACAGATACACACGGAACCAGCACGCGAGGTTTTGGCTGGAGGAGGTTCCCTCCTGGCCCAGCCCTTCTCCCTGCCTTGGGCAGGACCTGGGGGCTTCCTCTGCAAAGCAACAACCCCTCGGCCATGAGACAACCTGAGACTCTCCAGTTCCAATTTAAAGGGGGAGTATACCCCTCACGGCTGTGGCGTGAGGCTTTAAAACACTATTCCTGCGACTTCCCAATTCAGTGAGGAGGGGCAAGGTTCTGTGAGGAAAGTTAACAGGTTTCATTTGCTGTTGTTTTCAGACTGTGTCACAGTCACAGACACCTGGCTAAGCCGAGCACAGCAGGACAGGCAATTACTTCAGGCAGCTTTCCAGCAGGAAAAGTGGTGAAGCCAGCCCACTCACCTCATTTTGGCCAAATTACAGGCAAATCTTGTCAGCCCACCTACCTACAGGTACTTACGGCAACCCAGGGACCTCTAGACTTGCTACTCCATCTCTCCTTTACAGACAGAGAACAGAAGGACTCAACTATTTGCAAGTGATTTGTTCAAGGTCTCTGGGCTGTTGCACAGCCAGGACATGCAGATATGTGTCCCAGGACAGGATGCCACCCATGGGGCTGCCTCCTCCTGTCCCATGCCCTGCAGGGGGTGTGGACAGCTCAGCCCCACTGCTGAGTGTCTCCCGTGGAGGGAGACACAGGGCAGGATGGGCCAAGCAGCACATGAGCTGCTACACAGGCCATTTTTCTAAAACAAATTGTTTTTCTATGGAATAGATCATCACTCAAACTAAGCAAATAAAAGCAGCAGCAGCTGGTTTAATGAAATACATAGTGACTTACTTTCTGATTAGATATAGACGCCAAGCTCAGATACGAATGCCGAGCGCCGTGCCTGCCATTACCCCAGCTGGCCTCCCAGAGGTCTCTGCCAGGCAGCGACTGCTTGGTGCGGACCAATAGTCCATCAGCCTACAGCAAATCTGAAGAGACAGCAATGGTTTTGGGTTTATTTTTAAGAATGTAACAAATTTTACCCTTTCTAATCTCCCTCTCGATTTGAGACTTCAGACAGCGCTGGAGAGAGGGAGCACAGCACCCAGCGCTCCCTTCCCAGAATAAATAAATAAAGCTTGAGCATTCCAGGGTTTTGTGACATGTCCCACCTCTGCCTTGATCCCCAGAGCAAGACTCATTCCATCATACTTGTGCACGTATCCACGCTCACGCGGGGGTTTGTGGCTTGGCAGCCCCTGGGCTGTGCTGAGCCCGATGGCTTGCAGAGCACGTGAGCAGCCCTGCCTCCCTTCCCCACCTCGAGCAACACCGATTCTCCCAGAGCAGGCATGGGGAGGAGCACAGGGCTGCCCACCTCGCTCTGCAGCTCACCATGCTCTCACAAGACTCCCTGTAACAAGGAAAGCACAGGATCTACGGGTCTGGTGGTGAGACAGGGAAATCCCCCCATCAGGGGAGAGGAGCTGGGCTTAGTGGTACCCGCCAGCCCCCATCAGCTCGCTCAGACTCATCACACGCTCCCACAGACCCAGAGGCAGAATGAGAAATAAAACACAAAAAATGAATACATAAAGGACCTTTAAGAGCCGTAAAGACTCATCTCACATGAAGCAGACATCCTGGGGACAGGAAGGGCCACCCCAAGCTCAGCTAAGGATGCCTCCACTGCCCCGGCAAGGCTGTGCTGGGCAGAGACAGAGCGAGACTGGAGAGGCAGAGTCCAGCTTGGGGCACGTTCCCCACCCTCTCATCCCCTGCACTGTGACCTTCCTGTCACTCCTCATCAGCATCTCATTGCTAGACTCTGGGAAGAAACCACAGCAGATAAACTTTCCAGCATGTAAACAGAGGAGCAAGAGGGGCTTGGGGCGAGAGGGGACGGCAGCCCCTGAACTGCCAGGCTTCCCACAGAGCTCGAGGAACAGAGGACATGCCACTGTGGGTTAGCAGAAAGGATGCTCGCAGACAGACATCCTCCACAGCCCACACACACGCAAGGGAGAGGCGATGCACATCCCAGCAGCAGTCCTCCAGCTCTGGAGCACCATCCCAAAGGGACCACGCTTCACCAGGACGACGAGTCCCCAAAGAGCGGAAAGCCACAAAAGAAAACTGAGGAACGCAGCGAAAGAATCGGAGCAGATACAAATAAAACGCTCTAGAAGCCAGGAAAACAAATCGCATCCTTTGTTTGTGCAGCAAGCTGGAATAATAACATTTGCTCGCCCAGTCTCACTCCTCGCCCCTCTCACTATTGTACCTCCGCAAAGCTCCGGCGAGGCACGGAGGAGGCTGCTATTGTAGCTGGAGTGGGCTGAGTGCTATTCACAAAATTCAGCAAATTGGGGCTATTTTGGGATTTACTAGGCATTTGCAAACAACTCCAGTTGGTATTTGAAAACACGCACCCAGTATCACAAGCCAACAGAAATGACAGCCCATGGGCTGTTATCCAAGAAGCACCCAATAGCGCCGGTCTGTCTTTGAGCTTCCATCCAGCCATGCAGCCACGGCTCCTAAGGGTCACCCAAAATATGGGAGAGCAAGGCTTTCAGGCCAAAGTCCTGTTTCAAAGCCATTAAAAAGCTCTGGTACGATAGAAGGGAACCTCAACCCTCCTGACTGCAAAAATACGGCTCTTTCCATCTAACAGTTGGGCTGGCTTTCCCTCGGTGCTGCTCCTGGGATATGCAG